>NC_089228.1:56314500-56621262 GCF_963924675.1 Phocoena phocoena | reverse complement strand
AATACTGTATGCTAATACATATATATGGAATCTAAAACAAACAAACAAAAATCTTGTTCTGAAGAACCTAGGGGCAGGCAGGACAGGAATAAAGATGCAGACGTAGAGAATGGGTTTGAGGACATGAGGAGTGGAAAGTGTAAGCTTGGACAAAGTGAGAGAGTGGCATGGACATATATACACTACCAAATGTAAAATAGATAGCTAGTGGGAAGCAGCCACATAGCACAGGGAGATCTGCTCGGTGCTTTGTGACCACCTAGAGGGTTGGGATAGGGAGGATGGGAGGGAGACGCAAGAGGGAGGGGATATGGGGATATATGTATATGTATAGCTGATTCACTTTGTTATACAGCAGAAACTAACACAATAATGTAAAGCAATTATACTCCAATAAAGATGTTTAAATAAATGTGGAAAAAAGAATTAACACTAATTCCATACAATCTTTTCCAGAAAGTTGAAAAGATGGGAATATTTCCCCGTTTACTGTATGAAGCTAATTCTACACATATACTAAAACCAGAAAAAGACAGAAAAAGGAAAAGATGGTCTTAATTATTAGCAAATAAAATTCAACAGTAAATAAAAAAATTATACACTATTAACAAGGGTAATTTATTCCAGGGATCAAAAGCTGTTTGAATATTTGAAAATCAATCAATGTAATCCACTATATTAATAGGCTAATCCAGTATATTAACAGGCTAATTTCTGCATTGATTGATAAGTGTATCAATACATATTCGTGATTTTTTTTAGAAAAACTTAAAAAAATAAAAAAACAATAGAGAGGAACTTTCTCAATAAAGAGCATCTAAAAAACTCTACAGCTAACACTAAACTTAGTGAAGAAATGTTTTTCACCTAACATCAGGAACAAGGCTAGAATGCCTGGTCTCACCACGTATTCAGCAAAGTGCTAGAAATTCTAACTGGTACAATATGACAATAAATAGGCATTAAATTACATAGAAAAAAAAAGATAGAGATCTGAAAGGAAGAAATATAACCACCCCTATTTGTGGATGACATGCTTGCCTATATAGGAAGTTCCAAAGACTCTACCAAAAAATCCTAGAACTATTAAGTGAGTTTGTCAAGGTCATAGGATATAAGATAAACATACAAAAATCAACTGTATTTCTAAATACTAGCGATAAACACATGGACATTGAAATTAAAAGTACTACTTAAAATTGCTCAAAAAGTGAAATACTTAGGTGTAGGTCTAACAAAACATGTACAGAACTTGTATGTTGTAAACTGTACAACACTAGTGAAAGAAATTTTAAAAGATTTGAATGAATAGAAAGATATACTGTGTTCATGACTGGAAAAGTCAACATGCCAAAGATAGCAATTCTCCTCAAACTAAAACTCCTATCAATATCTTTGAAAGATTTTTTTTGTAGCTATATACAAGTTTACTCTAAAATTTATATGAAAAAGGAAGCAAACTAGAATAGCTAAATACAATTTTGAAAATGAAGAATAAAGTGGGAGGAAGGAATTTCAAGACTTATTCTATTCAAGTCTATAGTAATCAAGACTGTGTGGTTCTGGTGGAGGAATAGACACATAGATCAGGAAACAGAGTAAGGAAACCAGAAATAAACTCACACAAGCATGCCCAAATGACTTTTGATCAAGATGCAAACACAACTAATTGGAGGAAGGATGGTCTTTCCAGCAAATGTTGTCAGAGAAATTGGACATTCTCAGCCATAGATAGATAGATAGATAGATTGATTGATTGATAGAAAATAAATAAATAAGCAAATTCATTTTAAAAAATTAAAAAATAAAAAGAACTTCATCCTACCAGAGGGCAGACAGCAGAAGCAAGAAGAACTACAGTTTCGCAGCCTGCAGAACGAAAACCACAATCACAGAAAGTTAGAGAAAATGAAAAGACAAGGGATTATGTGACTGATCAAAGAAGAAGATAAAACCCCAGCAAAGCAACTAAATGAAGTGGAGATAGTCAAAACCTTCCAGAAAAAGAATTCAGAATAATGATAGTGAAGATGATCCAGGATCTCAGAAAACGAATGGAGGCAAAGATTCAAAAGTTGCAAGAAATGTTTATCAAAGGTCTAGAAGAACTAAAGAACAAACCAACAGAGATGAACAATACAATAACTGAAATGAAAAACACCCTAGAAAGAATGAATAGCAGAATAACTGAGGCAGGAGAACGGATAAGTGACCTGGAAGACAGAACGATGGAATTCACTGCTGTGGAACAGAATAAAGCAAAAAGAATGAAAAGAAATGAAGACAATCTAAGATACTTCTGGGACAACATTAAATGCACCAACATTTGCATTATGGGGGGTCCCAGAAGGAGAAGAGAGAAAGAAAGTACCCAGGAAAATAATTGAAGAGATTATAGTTGAAAACTTCCTTAACATGGGAAAGGAAACAGTCAACCAAGTCCAAAAAGCACAGAGAGTCCCAGGCAGGATAAACCCAAGGAGGAACACAGTGAGACACATAGTAATCAAATTGACAAAAATTAATGACAAAGAAAAAATATTAAAAGCAACAAGGGAAAATGACAAATAACATACAAGGAACTCCCATAAGGTTATCAGTTGATTTCTCAGCAGAAATTCTGTAAGCCAGAAGGGAGTGGCATGATATATTTAAAGTGATGAATGGGAAGAACCTACAACCAAGAATACTCTACCCAGCAAGGCTCTCATTCAGATTTGACAGAGAAATCAAAAGATTTACAGACAAGCAGAAGCTAAGAGAATTCAGCACCACCAGACCAGCTTTACAACAAATGCTAAAGGAACTCCTCTAGGGGGGAAAGAGACTAGCAACTTAAAAAAAAAAAAAAAGTTTACATATATAGACTGTTATATTAAAAACCTCATGGGAACAGCAAACCCTAAAACTACAATAGATACACACACAAAAAAAGAAAAGCAACACAAATACAACACTAAAGATGGTCATCAAACCACAAGAGAACAGAACAAAAGAGGAAGGGAAGGAAAAAACAAACTCAAAACAATAAAGAAAATGACAATAGGAATACACACATCGATAATTACCTTAAATGTAAATGGATTAAATGTGTCAACCAAAAGACATAGACTAGCTGAGTGTATACAAAAACAAGACCTGTATACATGCTGTCTGCAAGAGACCCGCCTCAGACCTAGGGACACATACAGACTGAAAGTGAGAGGATGGAAGAAGTTATTCCATGGAAATGGAAATCAAAAGAAAGCTGGAGTAGCAATACTCGTATCAGACAAAATAGACTTTATAATAAAGACTGTTATAAGAGACAAATAAGGACACTACATAATGATCAAGGGATCAATCCAAGAAGAAGATATAACAATTGTAAATATATATGTACCCAACATAGGAGCACCTCAATATATAAGGCAAATTCTAACAGGCTTAAAAAGGGAAATCAACAATAACGCAATAATAGTGCGGGAATTTAACACCTCACTCTCATCAATGCACAGATCATCCAGACAGAAAATCAATAAGGAAACACAGGCTATAAATGGCACATTAGTGCACATGGACCTAATTGATATTTATAGAGCATTCCATCCAAAAGCAGCAGAATACACATTCTTCTCAAGCACACACAAAACATTCTCCAGGATTGACCACATGCTGAGCCACAGCGTGAGCCTCAGGAAATTTAAGAAAATTGAACTCATATCAACATCTTTTCTGATCACAGTGCTATGAGACTAGAAATAAATTACAAGGAAAACTATAAAAAACACAAACACGTGGAGGCTAAACAATATGCTACTAAACAACCAATGGATCACTGAAAATATCAAAGAGGAAATCAAAAAAATACCTAGATACAAATGAAAATTAAAGCCCAACAATCTAAAACCTATGGGATGCAGCAAAAGCAGTTCTAGGAGGGAAGTTTATAGCAATACAATCTTACCTCAAGAAACACGAAAAAATCTCAGATAAACAACTTAAACTTACACCTAAACAACTAGAGAAAGAAGAACAAACAAAACCTAAAGTGAGTAGAAGAAATCATAAAGATCAGAGCAGAGATAGTGAAATAGAGACAAAGAGAACAATAGCAAAGATCAATGAAACTAAAAGCTGGTTTTTTGAAAAGATAAACAAAATTGATAAACCTTTAACCAGACTCATCAAGAAAAAAAGGAGAGGACTCAAATCAATAAAATTAGAAAACAAAAAGGAGAAGTTACAACTAACACCACAGAAATACAAAAGATCATAAGAGACTACTACAAGAAACTAAATGGACAACCTAGAAGAAATGGACAAATTCTTAGAAAAGTGCAACCTTCCAAAACTGAACCAGGAAGAAATAGAAAATATTAACAGACCAATCACAAGCACTGAAATTGAAACTGTGATTTAAAAACTCCAAACAAGCAGAAGTCTAGGACCTGATGGCTTCACAGGTGAATTCTATCAAACATTTAGAGATGAGTTAACACGTATCCTTCTCAAACTCTTTCAAAATTGCAGAGGAAGGAAAACTCCCAAACTCATTCTATGAGGCCACCATCACCCTGATACCAAAACCAGATAAAGGTACCACAAGAAAAGAAAGTTATAGGCCAATATTACTTAGGAACATAGACGTAAAGATCCTCAACAAAATACTTGCAAACAGAATCCAAGAGTACATTAAAAGGATCATACACCATGATCAAGTGGGAATTATCCCAGGGATGCAAGGATTTTTCAATATCTGCATATCAATCAGTGTGATACACCACATCAATAAATTGAAGAATAAAACTATATGATCATCTCAATAGATGAAGAAAAAGCTTTTGACAAAATTCAGCACCCATTTATGATAAAAAAAAATTCTCCAGAAAGTGGGTATAGAGGAAACCTATCTCAACATAATAAAGGCCATATATGACAAACCTAGAGCTAACATCATATTCAATGGTGAAAAGCTGAAACATTTCCTCGAAGATCAAGAACAAGACTAGGATGTCCACTCTTACCACTTTCAACATAGTTTTGGAAGTCCTAGCTATGGCAATCAGAGAAGAAAAAGAAATAAAAGGAATCCAAATTGGAAAAGAAGAAGTATAAAACTGTCACTGTTTGCAGATGACATGACACTATACATAGAAGATCCTAAAGATGCTACCAGAAAAATACTAGAGCTAATCAATGAATTTGGTAAATTTGCAGGTTACAAAATTAATACACAGAAATCTGTTGCATTTCTATACATTAACAATGAAAGATCAGAAAGAGAAATTCAAGAAACAATTCCATTTACCATCGTCTCAAAAAGAATAAACCTACCTAAGGAGACAAAAGACCTGTACTCCAAAAACTGTAGGATGCTGATGAAAGAAATCAAAGACACACAAACAGATGGGAAGATATACCATGTTCATGGATAGGAAGAATTAATATTGTAAAAATGACTATACTACCAAAGGCAATCTGCAGATTCAATGCAATCTCTATCAAGTTACCAATGGCATTTTTCATAGAACTAGAACAAAAAATCTTAAAATTTGTATGGAGACACAAAAGATCCCAAATAGCAAAAGGAATCTTGAGAAAGAAAAACAGAGCTGGAGGAATCAGGCTCCCTGACTTCAGACTATACTACAAAGCTATAGTCATCAAAATAGTATGGAACTGGTACAAAAATAGAAATATAGATCAATGGAGCAGGATAGAAAGCCCAGGAATAAGCCCATGCACCCTATGGTCAATTTATCTATGACAAAGGAGGCAAGACTACACAATGGTGGAAAGACAGTCTCTTCAACAAATGGTGCTGGGAAAACTGGACAACAACATGTAAAAAAATGAAATTAGATCATTCTTTAACATCAATCACAAAAATAAGCACAAAATGGATTAAAGACGTAAATGTGAGACCAGACACTATAAAACTCCTAGAGGACAACATAGGCAGAACACTCTCTGACATAAATCACAGCAATATCTTTTTTTTTTTTGCGGTAGGCGGGCCTCTCACTGTTGCGGCCTCTTCTGTTGTGGAGCACAGGCTCTGGACACGCAGGCTCAGTGGCCATGGCTCATGGGCCCAGCCGCTCCACAGCATGTGGGATCTTCCCAACTGTGGCACGAACCCGTGTCCCCTGCATCGGCAGGCAGACTCTCAACCACTGCGCCACCAGGGAAGCCCCACAATATCTTTTTTGATCTGTCTCCCAGAATAATGGGAATAAAAACAAAAATAAACAATGGGACCTAATTAAACTCAAAAGCTTTTGCACAGCAAAGGAAACCATAAACAAAATGAAAAGACAACTCACAGATTGGGAGAAAATATTTGCAAATGATGTGACCAACAAGAGATTAGTCTCCAAACTTTACAAACAGCACATGAGGCTTCATATCATCAAAACAAACAACCCAATCAAAAATTGGGCAGAAGACCTAAATAGACATTTCTCCAAAGAAGACATACAGATGGCCAAGAGGCACATGAAAAACTGTTCAACGTCTCTAATTATTAGAGAAATGCAAATCAAAACTACAGTGATATATCACCTCATACCAGTCAAATGGCTATCATCAAAAAATCCACAAATAATAAATGATGGAGAGGGCATGGAGAGAAGGGACCCCTGCTACACCGTTGGTGGGAATGTAAATTGGTACAGTCACTATGGAGAACAATATGGAGGTTCCTTAAGAAAACTAAAATTAGAGATACCATATGACGCTGCAATCCCACTCCTGGGTATATATCTGAAGAAAAACATTGTCTGAAAGGATACATGTACCCCAATGTTCATTGCAACAGTGTTTACAATAGCCAAGACATGGAAGCAACCTAAATATCTATAGACAGAGGAATGGATAAAGATGATGTGGTACATATATACAATGGAATATTAGCCATTAAGAAGAATGAAATGATGCCATTTGCGACAACATGGGTGGACCTAGAGATTGTCATACTGAGTGAAGTGAGTCAGACAGAGAAAGAGAAATATCATATGATATCCCTTATATGCGGAATCTAAAAAGAAATGATACAAATGAATTTATTTACAAAACAGAAACAAACTCACAGACTTAGAGAAGGAACTTATGGTTACCAGTGGGGAAGCATGGGGGGAACGGATAATTAGGGAGTTTGGGATCTACATGTACACACTGCTATATTTAGAATGGATAACAAACAAGGACCTACCGTATGTAGCACAGGGAACTCTGCTCAATGTTATGTGGCAGCCTGGATGGGAGGGGAGTTTGGGGAAGAGTGGCTACATGTATATGTATATGTATGGCTGAGTCCCTTTGCTGTGCACCTGAATCTATCACAACATTGTTAATTGGCTATATTCCAATATAAAATAAAAAGTTAAAAAAGATGAATAAATAGATATATTATTGGAAAAAAAAAAGAATTTCACCCTAAACCTCACACCTTATACAAAAATTAATTCAAAGTGGGTAATTGATGCAAATATAAAACTATAAAAAAGAAATAGGAGAAAATCTTCAAGATTTAGGGCTAAGCAAAGAGTATCTAGATGACACCAAAAAGGCGTGAGTCATAAATGAAAAAACATACATTTGGGGAAAATCTACACTTTAGAGATCAAATCTAATCATTTAATCCTGTAATCCCAACAGTTAACTAACTAGTTCTATGCAAATAAGTAAATGCCAAATAAGTATTTGTTGAAAGACTATACGAATATGGGCAAAGTACTTTTTTTTTTTTTCCCAGTATGCGGGCCTCTCACTGTTGTGGCCTCTCCCGTCGCGGAGCACAGGCTCTGGACGCACAGGCTCAGCGGCCATGGCTCACAGGCCCAGCCGCTCCTTGGCATGTGGGATCTTCCTGGACTGGGGCACAAACCCGTGTCCCCTGCATCGGCAGGCAGACTCTCAACCACTGTGCCACCAAGGAAGCCCGCAAAGTATTTTTTTAAACTTAATCTGCTGTATATGATCTGATTCAATTCAGTGTTCATTGAACATCTACTGCTGGGAAGCCCTGTGTTAGGTCCTGAAGCACTGGATCTCAGATAAGGAAATGAGTGAGAGAGCAGAGTACAGGGTGAGGAAAACCAACACAAATCTTGCCTTTTAAATAATAAAGATAGCCCTCTGGGGCTTCCCTGGTGGTGCAGCGGTTGAGAGTCCGCCTGCCGATGCAGGGGACACAGGTTTGTGCCCCGGTCCAGGAAGATCCCACATGCTGCGGAGCGGCTGGGCCCGTGAGCCATGGCCGCTGAGCCTGTGCGTCCGGAACCTGTGCTCCGCAACGGGAGAGGCCACAACAGTGAGAGGTCCGCATACCGCAAAAAAAACAAAAAAAAAAGCCCTCTGGAAATTAAACCAGAGCAACTTCTCTAGAGCCAAGCATTCTAAAACTTCAGCGTTTTGGGGTGGGTAAGCTTATCTCAGTCATCTCCACTAGGCTTTGGTTCTATAAACCAAGTATAAACCTTTAAATCAGGATTGACAGGTGTTTAGCATGCGTGTGACTTCTTCCCCTACCATGTTGGAGACAGACATCACTAATCAATCTCAGCGCCATACAGCTCTGTGCCTAGATGTGGCCTTGGAATCCATCTCAATGCAGTGCTCTAGGCAGTGCTCACCTGTCCATCACAGTCAATCTTAGAAAAAATAAAATCACGATCTCAGTCTGAGGGTTACCCTGTATAAGCCACTCCTCTGCCAAATGTGTGGGTGAATGGCTCGGTACCGTGCTTCTGAGAGCTCCAGGGTTTAGTAGGAAGAAGAATCTGCAGGTAGAAGGCTTCAACTGGGTCATCGTCCTTCAGAGAACTGGCTCTCACACGGTATTTTTCCTAGTCCTCAATAGACACGTCAGCATATCCCTACCTGCTGGCTCTGGCAGAGAGAAAGGGAGAGACAGGGACGAAGGGCTGCCACGGAGTCCAGGTGCCCTTAATGCTGTCCAGCGTGGCTCCCGCAGGGCCGCTCTGCTTGCCGGCAGATATCCTTTTGAGCGTTCAATTAAAAGGGACATTTGCTGACGTCCATAGGTGGTGCGCGTGGTCCTGGCTGCTTCAACATGCTGGCTTCCAGCATCGATGTTTATAAGATTTGGGAGATATTTTGTGTTTGTTTAAATGCAAACATGAATGTTTACAGGACCTGGGCGATTTTGTGTTTATTTAAAGCCTCAGAAATAACAGGACCACTTTGTTTTACAACCTAGATAATATTTTGCAGAAGTTTTGCTGCAATAGTCACAGGTGTTTTAGCATTAAAACTGGAGGCTCAGAACCAAGAACAAAGAATAACCTTCACAAATCTCCCAGCAAAAAGGATGCAAAGTGATACTGAGAAGAGGAATTCATTTTTTTACTCCTTGAATAGTGTTCTGAGAAAGCTTAGTGCTAAGGGAGATCCAGCTGGATTTCAGTGTCCTCATCCATAAAATAAGGCTAATGATACAGACTCAGAGGAGTGTTGAAACAGTGAACGTAATGAGTAAATTCTTTCATGACCTTGGAGTGGAGGAAGGCCTTCTGTAAGTACTTAAAATCCAGAGGCCATTAAAAATTAATACACTCAAACGTGTTTTAAAAATAAGCAAATCAAATCCTAAGAAAAACTGGAAACAGTATCTGTGTCTGATATCACAAGAACTCATCTCTGTAACATATAAAGAGCTCCTAGAAAGTGAGAAGAAAATGGCCAAAAGGTTTATGAATAGACTGCTTATAGAAAAAAAAGAGAAATACAAACAGCTCTCATATATATATATAGGCATATATATATAGACATATATAGGAAAAAAGAGGCTCAATTTTCCTGATATAAGAGACAAAGTGAAAAGACAGTAAAATAATATTTCTCACCTATCAGATTGGCAAAAATCCAAAAGTCTAACAACACTCTGCTGGCAAGGTGGTTGGGGAAACAGGTACTCTCATACATTGCTGGTGGGGGCGCAAAATGGTACGACCCCTGCAGAGGACAATTTGGCAACTGTCATCAAAATTACAAATGCATTTACCCTTTGACCCAGAAATCCCACTTCTGGGAATTTATCCTACAGATATACTTCAAATATATGAAGCAATGAATACACATTATATGCAGCATTAATTACTAGCCAAAGATTAGAAACAATCCAACAGTCCATCCACAGGGAACTGATGATATTACACCAGAGGGTATGTGTACCACGGAATATTATGCAGTCGTAAAATGAAGAATGAGGCTGCTCTCTGTGTAGTGACGTGGAAAGGTCTCAATGAAAAAAGTCAGGAGCAGATACTGCACATAAGTGGGTAAGAAAGGTGAAGAGTTGGGGAGAAAATATATTTACACTTGCTTTTCTTTTCAAAATTTCTATGTCTGTTTTAACATCATCTGCATTATTATTTTCTTTTTACCTTTTGACCACCTTCCTTCATTTGAACCAATATTTCTATTTTCTTTAATTTTCAAAAATAAATATTTGTAGCACCCAGAAGAAACTAATAGAAACAGGAGTCCTAACGGGTAACAAAGCTGGAAATCTAATGGGTGGGAACAAGGGCAGAAGCAATACTTTTTGACATTTCCCTTTTTATATTGTTTTGACCTTTCACCATGTGAACTTGTTAACTTTTTAAACATAAAAATTTAGAAAAAAAAAAAAAGGAATTGAGTTAATGAGCATAAAACACTTAGCCAGTGTTCCAGATCCATTTAGGTATAAATGTTAGTGGTTTATATAATTTAAAAGGTCCTCTTTTGGTTTTTTAATTTGGCCCTACAGAGTTCTAAGGCTGTTTTCTCATCATGTGGCCTTCACACCACTGGCATCAGAATGATCTGGGGCATATATTAAAAATGAATTTTCCTGGGCCCAACCCAATGCTTGCCTGCATGATCGGAACATCTAGGGATGACGTCTAGGAATAGGGAGTTTTTAAATTTTCCAGGTGATTCTTATGAACCTTGAAAGTTGAGCATGACTATTATCTACCCCAGGAGGGGACAGTGTGAAGCCAGCAAGCGTGTAGGGACCCACTGAGACTGTGACTTTCAATGGCAAATATAGGCTGCCAAGTTCAAATCGTATCTCTTGAGCTCCCAGCATGCACACACCACTGCCTATGGTATCATCCCTTAACTGCGTGGTCGGGACCCCCAGTGTAACATATCCAACCTTGAGCTTGGGTGGACTGCACTGTGAATGGTCTCCTGCACACCCTGTTCTCTTACACCCTCCCCATCTCAGTAAAGGATGCCATAACCCACTCTGCTGTTCAAGCTAAACATTTGGGCATCATCTCTGATTCTTACTTTGGTCCTCTTCCCATATCTAGTCCGTCAGCAAGTCCCAGCCTCAGCAAGGGTCGGACCAGTTTGCACTCCCACCAGCAATGTATTGTCTGTTTCTCTACTGCTTTGCCAACAGAAATTGAAATTGGGTGTCTTTTCAAATGTATAAGAGCTGTTTGTATTTCTTTCTTTCTTTCTTTCTCTCTTTCTCTCTCTCTCTCTCTCCCTCTCCCACTCCCTCTCCCTCTCTCTCTTTCTTTCTTTCTTTTCCATAAGCAATCTACTCATGAAGTTTCCATTGCCGGTTTTTTCCCTCTCACTCTGTAAGGGCTTTTTATATGTTTTCAGTGTCTTCCCAATGCACTCAGGATAAGCACTGTTTTCCTCGCCGTGGCCTGCCAAGGGCTGGGTGGCCTGCCCCTTCCTCCCTGTCCTATTCATCCCCTGCTGCTCTTTCTTGCCCTCTGTGTCCACCCACACAGCCCTCCTTTCTTCCTTTGAATAGGCTTCCCTCACCCTGCCTCAGGGCCTTTGCTTGTCAGGTCTCTGCCTGGAATGTTCTTTCTCCAGAATCTCCCAGGCTTATCCCTTTGTGTAGCTGAGGACTCAGCTCAAATCCCACCTCCTGGGAGAGACCCTCCCTGACCACAACAACCCAAAGTAGCCCCCAGCCCACCTCATCCCCCAGTGGTCCCTCTGCCACCTTTGTTTACATCTAGAAAAGCATGAGAATATTGAGGGAGGAGAGGGCTTCCAAGATAGAAAAGGGACAGAAAAGGGAACTTGGGGACAAGCTTTGCCTATTCCACAGCCTTCATTTGGAGCCTTGTCTCCACTCCTGGGGCCTGGGCCCTTTGCTAGAAAAGCAAGTCAGGGATTCATAGGACAGGGAGGTAGTGGAATTCACATCTTTTCTGGGCATGAACACAGACTCCAGTGGGCCAGACCTAGCACACAGGGGCTCATCTGTGTGTGATCTGTTGCTCTGTGATCTCCACAACATCTCTTCACTGTAATTAGCCAAGGAATCTGTAGATGAACAGAAGAAGCAATTCCTGCTTTAGTCAGTCATGGAAACAATTTAAACTTTACCCTGGCCACTTAGATTTTCAAGCAGAGGGCACATGGCAGTCCATTTGAAATGAGACCAGCATCTTCTTTTCCCTTTGTAAGTTCCTATAAAATAAAACCACCAGATTCCCAGAAGATAAAACATCCATTCTCTCCCTCCTGTTCACATAAGTGCATCCTCACGCCATCACAGGCTTCTGCAGATTTTAATAAGGTCCCCTGTGTGGGTCTCTTCAAATATGGGCAAAAGACTCAGAGTGAAAAAATGTCACATCGAATCAAGGGTGCTATAAATGCAGCCCTTGTGGCGGGCAGACGGCTCACAAGCAGCTTGAACCAAATCACAATCTTTGCCTGTTGGTAACCAAAATGGAAGAATCTCCTTTGGGGCCTTCAGTTCGGCAATTTCAATTAAATACTTAGAATTTTTTTGTAAAGGAAAACTGTGTTTGAATTGGACAAACATCATAGCCTGCTAATGGTGAGAGGCCCTCAGAACTTTTATTTCCTGAGGGGAAAAGTGCTTTAGAGACCAGTTCCAGTTAAACATAAACAGCTAGACACACAGACACAACCATCTCTAACTCCAAAACCTTTTCTGAATCTACATTTCTGCTTATGTTACTGTAACCTAGATCTCCAGCCTGGATTTCTCTAGTCCTATGGCGTAAATCAACATCCCATGCTTTTGTGGGTGTTTGAGCCCTTCCTGGACCCTCTGGAGGGTTTGTTGTAGGGTAGCAGTTCTTAACCAGGAAGATTTTGCCCGTAGAGGATATTTGGAAATGTCTAGACACATTTTTGGTGTCACAGCTGGGGAGAGAAGTGTGCTACTGGTGTTTAGTGAGTAGACGCCAGAGATGCTGCTAAACATCCCACAAAGCGCAGGACAGCCCCCCAACCAAGGTGATCAAGGCCCAGATTCCCACAGAACGAGGCTGAGAAGCCCTGTGGTAGAGACACGTTTTTGCTGAGTCACTCACACTGCAGGCGGCCCGTCAACACAGGGTCCAGTCTGCGGTCCTGGGGGCGCCTGGGCTTCTGCTGGTTTCACTGTCTGCAGCTCTGGGGTTGTGGCCTTTCTCTGTGGGACGCTGCTGCCACCAGGCCGGCATTAGCAGAGTATGGAGAGGAAACCATTACACTGTCTTGGCTGGACTGCCCGTCCCTCCCCTCCCAAACAAAGCCCTCTCCAGCCTCTGACTGGAAATTTTGGAGTTAAGGAGGCAGAGGAAACCAGAGTTCAGTAGAGGGAACAATATACTGGCATCCCAATGTCCTTCAATCGTTCTTCGAAGACATTTACCTGCAAGGACCTGCCCATGGTTCGTCTTTCCTCCTAAGGTCCTGACACCTGCCGTGTTCCTTCCCCGCACACTGTCCTCAACCTGCAGCTGCCAGTCCTCCCCGCCCCCGAATGTTCTTCTTCTATTACGCTTTGCTCTCTATCTCTCTGATCCCCACCCAAACTAAGGTTTTAGTCTATTTCTGCATTTCAGAAACCTGAGAAAGGCCTGTGCTAAACTAAAGAGGCTCCAACCTCAGCATGACAAAAAAATCTCACAGAAACTTGTAAACGGTAGTAGTTTCTCTAAGGTATTCCAAAGCAAAATTTTGGGCAGGGGTCCCTCTTAAACAAGTCTTTGGAGTCAGAAAGGGGGACAAAAGAAAACGCATTTTTTTCCCTGATTGCTTAAAGAGCGGGCATGTGAGTTTCTTTTGTTTTCTCTTTTCAGATCTGTTAGAAGGAAGGGATGTATAAAATAACAATTGCGAGTATCAGAAAGTTCTAGATTTGAACTGTAACTCCAGCCTGGAAGCCATGTGATCTTGGGCAAGTTGTTTACCTTCCTGGAGGTTTGGATTCCAACATGGAGATAACAACACTCTCTATCCTACATGGAGGCTGTAGGATTTAAATAAAGGGATTCGTGTAAACACAGTACATGGCACATAGCAAATCTTCAATGAATATTAACTATTGTTAATACAGACCTCAAATTTCTGACATCCTTAACAGTAACATGAGAAATCCTGGATGAAATCCTTTGAGAAATGTGACTAACCAACTATTAAAAAGCAAAGAGAAGATAGACTCAGCCTGCCCATGGCTCTGAGGATAAAACCAATTTCCTAAGTATACAATTTTTACTCTAAGTGTGACCCTCAGAATGAGGCATCAGCCTCCCCTGGGAGTTCGTTAGAAATACTGTAATTCAGGATGCACCACAGACCTACTGAATCAGGGTCTGCTCTTTATCAAGACCCCCAGGAGATGCACGTGTGTATTAAGGTGTGAGAAACACTAGGAAACTTGGTCCAAAAGATGATGCGCACGTGGCTGAAGGAGAATTAGCTTCAGCTGGTTCTGTTTCCATGGTCTGTGGGTGACCTGATGACTTATTAATACCTGGGCATTATCAATATCCTATCACTGTGGAATGAATTACCATAACCTGAGCAGCTTAAAATAACCCCCACTTATTATCTCACAGTTCTGTGGGTCGGAAGTCTCTTCTCAGAGCAAGACAGCTGAAATCAGGGTGCTGCCCAGACCAGGCTGTCTTCTGGGGAGGAGTCCGCTTTCAAGACACTTGTGTGTTGGGAGAGTTCATTCCTGGTAGCTTTGGACTGAGGTCCCTGTTGTTTCCCAGCTGTTGGGTGGGAACTGCTCTCGGCTCCTCAGGCCACTTTTGAGCCTCCGCCATGTGACTCCCACAGCTCGGCAAGACAGCACTTCCCTTGCATCAGATCTCTTTCAAATACAAGCCCCCTTTCCCCTCTGCTGCTAGCCAGAAAAAAAAAAAAAACACTCAGCTTTTAAAGGGCTTGCATGATTAAGTTAGGATAATCTCACTATCTGCAGGTCAGATCTGCTATATAACATAACCTATTCCCAGGAGTAAAACCCTTCATCTTCATACCAGGGGGAGGGGAATCCAGGGGACATCTTAGAACCCAGCTACCACCCCAGGTGTTTCAGACAGTGTCCCCCCACAATTCCTATGCTGAAGCCCCAATGTGAGTGTATTCAGAGACGGGCCCTTTAAGGAGGTGATCAAAGTTGAATGAGGGCTGGAGTTCTCATGAGAATAGGAAGAGACACCAGGAGTTCATGTTCACAGAGGAAAAGCTGTGTGAGGACACGTCTGCAAGCCAGAGAAAGTGGCCTCAGGAGAAACCAACCCCACCAGTACCTTGATCCCAGACATCCAGCCTCCAGAAAGAAATCTCTGTTGTTGAAGTCACCCAGTCTTTGGAATTTTGTTATGGCTGCCCTAGCCAAATAATACACTGGATAATAATAGCAATGAAAATCTAGTTTTTAAAAATGTGAAATTGGGATGGCAAGATCCTTTGATGAAGTTTGAAATACACTCATATACAAACCAATTGAAACACTTGTGTGCCAGCCAGGGGAACCAGGATGCGAGGAAAGATGATGTAAAAACTTATGGATGATGGCATATGCACTAGAAAATCACATATGAGCATCGCTTAGTATAAATCAGTGCTCCGAGACTTGCACCAAGTGCTGTGGAAACACAGAGAAGTTAGATCACTTGCAATGGTACTTAGATAGGTTCATCGCATCTGCTGAGCTAGGAAGATGGAACAGGGTTTAGAAGGATGAGCTATACTTTGTTTAGGTTTGGTTCCTGTTGAATATTTGTGATTACTTGATTATTGACCGAGTGAGAAAAACACCACTCCAAAAGGAATCTTCTGTGAAAAAAGAGAGAAAGTATCTGAAGGGAAACTGCTAAGAGGCGAAGCAAGAGAAAACAGCATTTTCTTCATTTTACATGTCTGACCAATCTGAATTTTACAATGATTATAAGTTTAATAGTATCATTTCACAAAAATAGTGAATGTGTTTTTTAAAAGACATGCATTGATGGGTTAGTTCTAATTTATTCCTGCTCCTCTCAAATTGAACTGGTGATGTCTGATGTCCCATGGAGGTAGCTAAAAGCTGTCAGTGCAAACTATCACATTTAGAATGGATAAACAGCAAGGTCTTACTGTATAGCACAGGGAACTATATTCAGTATCCTGTGATAAACCATAATGGAAAAGAATATTTAAAAAAGGAATGTATATATGTGTGTAACTGAGTCATTTTCTGTACAGCAGAAATTAGCACAACATTGCAAATCAACTAGACTTCAATTTTAAAAAAAAAAGGCTGTCAGGCAGCCTTCATGTGGGTCCAGCTGGACCTATAGTCCAAGAGATAGACTGATTTTCAGATATGTTGTTTTTTTTGTCCATTTGGCCTCCATGGAATTTGCTCACACATTTTAGACATAAGATTGAGTTTTTAGGTTTATTATTTTTCCAGTTCAAATATTAACACCTTTACATTTGATAAGTGAAATGATCGTGGAGATATGCAAATCCACGATCATTTCATTTTTGGGAAGCTAAAATATAATCAGTTAAAAATGGAAGGTCCCCAGTTTTCTTCCATGTATTTAGAGATGTCAAGTGAAGTAAGCAGGGATCCCAAAGGAGACTGAATAAGACAAATTTCCAGCTTGGAGCCTGAGACACATTGAAGAACTCTTGCGAAGGCTGACATAATCACATATGTAAATAGGTCAGAGATGCTTTTTTTTTCAAAATGTCTTGAAAAAGAAAGGGATTTATTTTGAAATTACCTGTAAGAAAGGTAGGCAAGGAACGGCAAAGGTTACTCTGCATGAGATGCATGAGGTGTGACTAATCTCCAAGCTAACTTCTCTCACAAAGCAGTGGCCTTACTCTGGCCGTTGGGGGTTGCCACTTGTTTGATGTGTCTTTGACTCACATGTTGTGGGTGAACCCACACTTCAAAGGCAAGGATCAGCAGGAATGTGCTTCTGGGTGCAAGATTTCCTGCTAGTGCAGGGCCTGTGGGGAGGAAGTCGGCCTGCCCTCCCTGGGGAGGTCCTGGAATGGCTCGCTTGAAAGGGATACTTGCCTTTTCCAGGGGATTTAAGACAGAAGCAGCTGATTTCCCGTGTGGCTCTCAGAGTCTCCTTGCCTCTCCCCTCTCTCAGCAGCAGCCAGAGTCCTGATCACCACCATGGCTCACAGGAATTTTTAAGTCTCATAAGCAAAGACTCATATTGCATAGCTTTTGAGAGCACAGCTTTCCCCTAATTTTAATTTTCGTCAAAGGGCAGCATTTAGAGATCTCCGGGTCTCTAGATCTGTGACCTCCTTCTCCCCGAGGAAGTCACCCTGGCTGTCTTAGCTGTTATCACAGCCCCCTTTTTTCTAGCTGACAGCCATGGCTGTAACTTTTAGCTGATACTATTAGCCAGAATTATGGATGAATGAGTGAATGAGTGAATGAATGAATGCATGTGCACACACGTGCTGGCTGGCAGAAGCCCAGGATACAGGCGCAGAGCACCGTCCTCCTACCTCTATTCAACAGCTTTACCGGAAACTATCTTGGTAAGTTCCCTGCCACCATCTTTGTCTCCTTTTAGCCATCAGGCCTCACAAAAATGAAAGAGAACTTCTATTCCTCAAAGGTTAGGACCCCCCCACCACACACACACACCAAGCTTGGTGTCCTATGTGTGATGGAGAGTTTTTCCTATTTTCTGTTCTTTTGATTTCTTTTAAAATCTGTCTATTTTAGGGACCTGTGTGTTTATGCCACAGGAAGTCTGTGTGGTAAGTTCTATGCATGTTAGCTAGAACCCTCTATTCCATTAATGGAAAGGGTGGGAAGATGTTTTTGTTTCTGCTTTTCCTTAAACTGTACAAGACACATGCATTTTCAACTAACATGAGTATTTCTCTCCCTTTCTCAGCAGCCTGGAAAAATCTGTGACCCACCTCCCATAAAAGCAAGATGTATGGCAGCTAAGAATCTCTCATTTGCCATCCTTGCAGGCAATTTTTTTACCGGAAGGGGAGGTTTAAAAGGACTAGGTTCTAGTTTCACCTGATGGGAGCCAAGTTTGGGAACTGGAGAGTAGGTCCTTCCCAAGGAGGCGTCCCTGCAGCCCTATGCACGCAACCACAGGTCTTGTACAAAGCAATCATACTGACCTTGCCACCAGAGTTTACTTAAGGTTGAAAGTCAAAACTAAACTTAAAGGAAACCAGCGCTCATTACAACTGAGAAAAAAAGAAAACAGAGGGAGCTCGTGTGGACAGAAACTGTCAAGTTTCCCATTGCTTGTATTTGTCAGAGTCACATCAGAAGTCCCCACCCACCTACTCTCCCTCCCTCCTTCCCAAAGTGATGCTGAAGTGACACTTGCAGAAGTGGTGGGGACACACAGACACAGGACAGAGAGCACTCAGGGGCTTTGCCAGGATGGGTTGACCACAGCAGGTCATTTCCCAGCTCTGCTTCATACAACTGGTTCCCTTAACCTACTCTTCTTAGAAATAAGTTTCAGCACCTGGCAGGTGATATTTAACTTTGCCTCCTTTGAAAGGGCACTTAGAGGCCATTACCACCCAGTCCCTAAGCTGCTTTCAGGACTTGAACTCATGTGAGAACAAAGGGCAAGGACACACAGCACTTTACCTCCCCGACACCCACACGTGGAAACCCAGCTCAATCTGGGCTGGTCTTTTGAGAGTGCTTTACTTGAAATCTCACTGCCAGAGGTATCCACTCCCCAGAACTCCAAAGAATGAAAGCACAGTGAAAGTCTATCTATAAACACTCTAACGTTTACAGAGCGCTGGCAATGTGCCAAGCCCTGTGCTAAGTACTGAGCATGGATGAGACCATTTCACCCTTATCACAACCCTACAATGTACAGGAAACTGAGGCACAAAAAGGTGAAGTGACCAAGATTACACAGCTGCTAAACGGAGAAACCAGGCAGTCTGACTCCTGAGCTTTTGTTCTTATATACGTTCCACAGGCTCCTTATAGTTACTTGTATAAGTGTGTGTGTGTGTCCAGCATGTAGATAAGTGGGTTTGGCCAGGAGGTGCTGGAGGTGACACCAGGGCAAGAAGAAGAAGAAGGGGAGGAAAGGCATCTTTAGAGCCTTGGAACAAGTCTTGATGGACCCACCTTCCATGCAAAGTCTAAGGGGGCCTTTAAGCCGGAGTCTCCACAGCAGGAGGCTGGCAGGATGTATAACAGTTTCTCACGCTTTCCCAGTGACAATTTGAGGAGACCAATTCAATAAGCATCATTCATCAATTACTGGGGTTTCTAAGGAATTTCCTTGGGAAAGGTGTGAATTGCAGTAAAAAGTAAGTCCTAACCTTTTCAGCTCCCAAAGTTTGCTTTCTCCAGCTCTCCTTTGAGAGGGGGTGGGAGAGGAAGGGGAGGGTGATGAGAAAGAGGGGAGGACAGAAGGGTGAAAAAAATCCGAAACCCAGAAAGAATCTCTCCGTCTCATACCGTCTTATAAAAAGGAACTTACCCATTCTGCCTTGATTTTTCTCCCAACAGGGATCTCTCCCATCACCAGGGCTTCACAGACAACAAAGAAAGGCATCTGTCTGGTCATTCAAACCTGAGCCCTGCTTCAGAAAGCGGCTCATTCTGACACCTTATTAGGGAATTTGAGGTGTGCCACCCGACAGCAGCGTGAGGCTTTGTGAGACCATCACTTTGTAGGCCCAGTGGCCATCTCTCTTCTTTGTTCCTCCTGCACAGAATGCCCACTAACCCCAAGGAAAGTCTTCTGTGGGTGGAAATAAAAAGAGGAAAACAGAGTTTGTCATATTTTATTTTTATTAACATTAGCCCCAGTAAACGTTCTTGCTAGATGACCTCAGACATCATCAAGTGTCATTCTTCCTTTTTGGACAAGGACAGTGAAACCCAGGTAAGAACCCTGAACGTGCCCAAAGCCACATGTTACCTTGAGGTTTGAGCCCAGTCTGAATCTGACTTCATTTCTCACCTTGGCTGCATAGTTTACAGACCCCCATTGATGAAGATGGCAATATGCCATCCAACACGGTAAAGGTGGTTCAGAAAGACAAATATCATATGATATCACTTATATGAAGAAGCTTAAAAAGAAACTGATACAAATGAACTTATTTACAAAACAGAAGCAGACTCACAGACATAGAAACAAACTTATGGTTACCAAAGGGGAAGGGTTGCGGGGAGGGATAAATTGAGAGTTTGGGGTTGATATATACACACTACTATATATAAAATAGATAGCCAACAAGGACCTACTGTAGAGCACAGGGAACTCTGCTCAATATTCTGTAACAAACTAAATGGGAAAAGAATGTGAAAAAGAATAGATACAGGTATATGTATAACTGAATTACTTTGCTGTACACTTGAAACTAACACAACATTGTGAAACAACCATACTCCAGTATAAAATAAAAATTAAAAAAAAAGGAAGCCTTCCCTGAATGAATGTGTTGACTTTGGATGAGCATTCTTCACTGCAATGTCTTTCTAAAGAGACCTAAAACAAAAGTCATTTAAAAAATGTGTGACTCTCTTGATCAAAATTCAACGTTGGTAAAATCCTATTTTGTTTTCATAGTACAGTACTAGAGATAGTTTCAAAGCTCTGTGAAAGCAGTTGCTTAACTGCATTGACTAGTAGGGTCTCTTACTGAGGACAGTTGAAATAAAAGAAGCAAAAGTATAAGCCAAGTGCTGATATGACCACAGCGGTGACCACAGGTTCTACAAGGGCAGAAAGCTTACTTATTTTATTTACCACAGCAAACCCAGTATTAACAGAATATATGATCATGGGTAGGCACTCAACACATTTTGGTTAAATAAATTAACAAAAGGATGATGGAAGAGGGGTTCCTCATCCATTTCTGTCTGCTCCAGCTGCCATGCTTCCCCAGACTCCCAAGGGCAACGTGCTCTTGACGGCTCATGGCATCTCACACACCTGAATCAGACCATAAATAACATCTTCTTAAAGAATGAGACCATTCTTTAATAGAATACCCTTTTTTAAGAGAGTACCATTTAAAACAGTATCATTTAAGAGAGAGTACCATTCTTAAGAGAGTACCATTGGTGCTTAAAAAGTGTGAAGGAACTCAATGCCCACTGACGGGAGAAGCAGAGCCGGCTCCCAGAATGGTCTTCCCCTACCCCACCTTGTCAATGTGGGAGCCTCACGGTACCCCTGGATGATACCTCCTACTTCTCAAGGTTGCTGTCTCAAAGCCTCAGGTTCCTGGTCTCTGAAATGTCAGTAATCCTGGTTAAATGTGTTAAATGAGGAAAGGTGTCACTTCTGGATCAGAAATTTGGTATTTGGAAAACAGAAACAGAAATGATTTATGGATAGAAAAATCAAGGCATGAACTGGCAATCCCAGGTCATGCCATGAGTGAGGGGGGCTGTCTAGTGCAGTCCAAGCCTTCTCAGTGGAAATTCAGCAAAGGCTGAGTCAGTGATGCTCTCTGAGATAATTAACCAGAGGACAGCTGATAGTTATGCCAGTTGATCTTTCCCCCCATCCATCTTCCTATATTCAGTACTTGGCCATGGTTTTGGGCTCAGGTTAAAACTGCAAAAATGGTCTCTAAATAAATCAGGGGCTTGTTTTGAGAATGAAAAGTGAGCATTGGGACAGGTGAGAAAAGTGGACTGCAATTCTGAATTTGAATACAAAATAGAAAGGCATCTCCTCCAGGTGAAGTGCAAGTATTAAAGCACATTGCCTCCTAAATCTGAGGTACCACACTCTCTGCCCACATCCCAAGAGAAGCCTTTATCCTGTCATTCTCTGTCCAATGAAGAAACTCTTCCCAGTGAAAGCAGAGCCCCACTGCAGACCTAAAACCTCATATGTGTTGTGAAAAGCCCATATTAGCTGCTTATACTACTGACTCCAGCCTTCAACTTATCAAATTAAATGGACAAGCAAGAATCACTAAACTTTTGAGAGAAAGAAATCATAAATAAAAATTTTAAAATCTTTAACCAAAATAATTCTAGGGAGAAAGGAAGAAATGAAAATATGTCAAACACCTGTTTTAAGGATATGGGTTATAAACATTGATTTAGTCTGAACAATAGAAAAGTATGTGTCAATACATTAAAAATACATGGCTACACATGAGATAACCAGAAATAAGATGTACAGCTTCCAAAATACTAGAAGCAAAGTACAACACAAAATCAGAAAAGGAACAAGGAAAATCCAGCCGATCCAGTGCCAGGAGTGAGAGGGTCGCAGCAAACAGAGATGAAAATCAGATCAAACACCCATGTCATCACAAGAAAAGCAAAGGATTTTAATTTCCCCATCGAAAGAGAAAAACTTTCAGATTAGGTTTTAAAAGAAAACAGCTGCATGTATGTTTATAAGAGAAATACTTTAAAACTGATTCGAAGATTGAAAATATGGAGATTTATAAACATATATCAAGCAGAGGATGGAGAGGCAATTCATAAGGAAGAACTACAAACAGCCTATATGAGAAGATACTCAACCTCTAATAAGAATAAGAAGATGAATTGAAATGCCCATGCAATACCATTTTCCACTGTTAATAAGATGGGCAAAATTGTTAGCAACTGATAATAGCTGGGCCTGGTAAGGATGTGGGCAAACAGGCACTGCAGACAGAACTAAGTTGGTCCGAATTTTCCAAGTAATGGGGGGCTACAGGGGGAGGGAACAAGAATAGTGTGGCCCCACTGACTCATCTCCAGGATAGAGACTGGACCATAGGTACCCAGGTGACAAGTTTAGTCAACAAGTCATGTCATCACAAAGGGTGCTGATCCAGATCTATCTCTTGTCCTTCCTCATTTTACTCTCAAGTGCATGTTTCTTTGCTAGAGTGTGCCTCAGTTTCTCCATCTACCTTACTGCTCTCATAAGATGAAATGAAATGAAATAGTTTATGTAAAACGTTTTGCAGACTATAGAAAGCTACACAATGTGTGACATTATCATTTTTTTCTTTTATAAAATTTTTATTGGGGTATAGTTGATTTACAATGTTGTGTTAGTTTCAGGTGTACAGCAAAGTGGATCAGTTATACATATACATGTACCTACTCTTTTTTAGATTCTTTTGCCATATAGGCTATTACCAAGTATTGAGTAGAGTTCCCTGTGCTATATGGTAGCTTCTTATTAGTTATCTATTTTATACATAATAGTGTGTATATGTCAATCCCAATCTCTCAATTTATCCCTCCCCATCCCTATCCCCTGGTAACCATATGTTTGTTTTCTACATCTATGACTCTACTTCTTTTTTTTTTTTCTGTTTGTTTATTTTGTTTTGTTTAGGATTCGTTTCCCATGTAGGCCATTACAGAGTATTGAGTAGAGTTCCCTGTGCTATACATCAGGTTACTGTTAGTTATCTATTTTATATAAAGTAGTGTGCATATGTCAATCCCAATCTCACAATTTATCCCTCCTCTGCCATCCCCTGGTAACCATGCTTGTTTTCTTTATCTGTGATTGTATCATTTTTATAATAAGAATAAAATAGAAGAAGCACAGAAAAAAATGGGTATAAGATTAGACAAAATCTGGCTTCCTCCACCTGAATGTGTTTATTCTGCCTCAAAACTTACAAGAGGGGCTTCGCTCGGTGGTGCAGTGGTTGAGAGTCCGCCTGCCGATGCAGGGGACACAGGTTCGTGCCCCGGTCCGGGAAGATCCCACATGCCGCGGCGCGGCTAGGCCCGTGAGCCATGGCTGCTGAGCCTGCGCGTCCGGAGCCTGTGCTCCGCAACGGGACAGGCCACAACAGTGAGAGGCCTGTGTACCGCAAAAAAAAAAAAAACAAAAAAACCTTACAAGAAACTTTAGAAGAAGTACATTCCTCATCCTTGGATAGATCCAGATATGTGGTCAGCTGCTCTTCTTTATAGAAATGTAACAAGATGGTTCCCAGCTCTCCCACAGCTGTGCCTGTCCAAAGCTTTCATAGTCACTGGAGCTCACTGAGAAGAAACCAAGGAAAGGCTTTTAGCAGCTGGGTCTCAAACCCTGGCCACGGGTCTCAGGGTAGATTTTCAGGCCCGAGGTGAGAAGCAGGGACTCGGGATTTTTGTTATACCCTCCATTGTCTGCCTTTTACTGTCACAGCTACTGTTGTTGTTTAGGGTGACATCTGAGCAGGCTTCTGACACTGGGAAGAGAGGGAAGACTTCCACCATCCAAGAGTGACAGGGTTTCTCCGAGGGAATGACATTTCCTCTTTCTGTAAGACCCTTGGCGTCATCTCCAAAAGTCAGCGCTTTCATAGAAAATTTCCATTAACCCAAGACATTCTAGATGGGAGTCATCACTCCAGAAATCAAACAGTTTTGTTTTGTTTTTAAAATGCTGTTATTGGACAGATGTCAATATACTTCAGGAGTAGTTAAGATATTAGGTTGGATCTGGGTCTATGTCTTACTAGTTCTGCAAACTTGTATAAGTTACTTCAATACTTTGTGTCTCAGGCTCTTTTTATTTTCTTAGAAACTTTCAAATACAAAATACAGTATTATTAATTATAATCCCCATGCTGTGTATTGCATCCCCAGGGCTTATTTATTTTATAACTGAAAGTTTGTATTTGTGACCCCCTTAACCCATTTCACCCACCCCTTGCCTCTGGCAACCACCAGTCTGTTCTCTGTGTCTATGCACTTATTTGGTTTTTTGTTTGTTTTGTTTCTTATATTCCACACAAAAGTGAGATCATACGCTATTTGTCTTTCTCTGACTTATGACCCTCAATGACCCTCAAGGTCATTGTTCCCAGTGTTCCCTTTTCTCCACACCCTCTCCAGCATTTATTGTTTCTAGACTTTTTGATGATGGCTATTCTGAATGGTGTGAGATGATATCTCATTGTAGTTTTGATTTGCATTTCTCTAATGATTAATGATGTTGAGCATTCTTTCATGTGTTTGTTGGCAATCTGTATATCTTCTTTGGAGAAATGTCTGTTTAGGTCGTCTGCCCATTCTTGGATTGGGCTGTTTGTTTTTTTGTTATTGAGTTGCATGAGCTGCTTTTAAATTTTGGAGATTAATCCTTTGTCAGTTGCTTCATTTGCAAATATTTTCTCCCATTCTGAGGGTTGCCTTCTGGTCTTGTTTATAGTTTCCTTTGCTGTGCAAAAGCTGTTAAGTTTCATTAGGTCCCGTTTGTTTATTTTTGTTTTTATTTCCATTTCTGTAGGAGGGAGGTCAAAAAGGATCTTGCTGTGATTTATGTCATAGAGTGTTCTGCCTATGTTTTCCTCTAAGAGTTTGATAGTGTCTGGCTTACATTTAGGTTTTTAATCCATTTTGAGCTCATTTTTGTGTATGATGTTAGGGAGGGTTCTAATCTCATACTTTTATATGTACCTGTCCAGTTTCCCAGCACCACTTATTGAAGATGTTGTCTTTTCTCCACTGTATATTCTTGCCTCCTTAATCAAAGATAAGGTGACCACATGTGCGTGGGTTTACCTCTGGGCTTTCTATCTTGTTCCATTGATCTATATTTCTGGTTTTGGGCCAGTACCATACTGTCTTAATTACTGTAGATTTGTAGTATAGTCTGAAGTCAGGGAGCCTGATTCCTCCAGCTCCATTTTTTGTTCTCAAGATTGCTTTTGCTATTTGGGGTCTTTTGTGTTTCCATACAAATTGTGAAATTTTTTGTGCTAGTTCTGTGAAAAATGCCAGTGGTAGTCTGATGGGGATTGCATTGAATCTGTAGATTGCTTTGGGTAGTAGAGTCATTTTCACAATGTTGATTCTTCCAATCCAAGAACATGGTATATCTCTCCATCTATTTATATCATCTGTAATTTCTTTCATCAGTGTCTTATAATTTTCTGCATACAGGTCTTTTGTCTCCTTAGGTAGGTTTATTCCTAGGTATTTTATTCTTTTTGTTGCATTGGTAAATGGGAGTGTGTTCTTAATTTCACTTTCAGATTTTTCATCATTAGTGTAGAAGAATGCCAGATATTTCTGGGCTTTAATTTTGTATCCTGCTACTTTACCAAATTCATTGATTAGCTCTAGTAGTTTTCTGGTAGCATCTTTAGGATTCTCTATGCATAGTATCATGTCATCTTCAAACAGTGACAGCTTTACTTCTTCTTTTTCGATTTGGATTCCTTTTATTTCTTTTTCTTCTCTGATTGCTGCAGCTAAAACTTCCAAAACTATGTTGAATAAGAGTGGTGAGAGTGGGCAACCTTGTCTTCTTCCTGATCTTAGTGGAAATGGTTTCAGTTTTGCACCATTGAGGACGATGTTGGCTGTGGGTATCTCATATATGGCCTTTATTATGTCGAGGAAAGTTCCCTCTATGCCTACTTTCTGCAGGGTTTTTATCATAAATGGTGTTGAATTTTGTCGAAAGCTTTCTCTGCATCTATTGAGATGATCATATGGTTTTTCTCCTTCAATTTGTTAATATGGTTTATCACATTGATAGATTTGCGTATATTGAAGAATCCTTGCATTCCTGGAATAAACCCCACTTGATCATGGTGTATGATCCTTTTAATGTGCTGTTGGATTCTGTTTGGTAGTATTTGTTGAGGATTTTTGCATCTATGTTCATCAGTGATATTGGCCTGTAGTTTTCTTTCTTTGTGACATCTTTGTCTGGTTTTGGTATCAGGGTGATAGTGGCCTCGTAGAATGAGTTTGTGAGTGTTTCTCCCTCTGCTATATTTTGGAAGAGTTTGAGAAGGATAGGTGTTAGCTCTTCTCTAAATGTTTGATAGAATTCGCCTGTGAAGCCCTCTGGTCCTGGGCTTTTGTTTGTTGGAAGATTTTTAATCACAGTTTCCATTTCAGCGCTTGTGATTGGTCTGTTCATATTTTCTATTTCTTCCTGGTTCTGTATCGGCAGCTTGTACATTTCTAAGAATTTGTCATATTTCTTCCAGGTTCTCCATTTTATTGACATAGAGTTGCTTGTAGTAATCGCTCATGATCTTTTGTATTTCTGCAGTGTCAGTTTGTTACTTCTCCTCTTTCATTTCTAATTCTATTGAACTGAGTCTTCTCCCTTTTTTTCTTGATGAGTCTGGCTAATGGTTTATCAATTGTGTTTACCTTCTCAAAGAACCAGCTTTTCGTTTTATTGATCTCTGCGATCGTTTCCTTCATTTCTTTTTCATTTATTTCTGATCTGATCTTTATGATTTCTTTCCTTTTTCTAACTTTTGGGTATTTTGTTCTTCTTTCTCTAATTGCTTTAGGTGCAAGGTTAGGTTGTTTATTTGAGGTGTTTTGTGTTTCTTAAGTTAGGACTGTATTGCTATAAACTTCCCTCTTAGAACTGCTTTTGCTGCATCCCATAGGTTTGGGGTCATCATGTCTCCATTGTCATTTGTTTCTAGGTATTTTTTGATTTCCTCTTTGGTTTCTTCACTGATCACTTCGTTATTAAGTAGTGTATTGTTTAGCCTCCACGTGTTTGTATTTTTTACAGATCTTTTCCTGTAATTGATATCTAGTCTCATAGTGTTGTGGTTGGAAAAGATACTTGATACAATTTCAATTGTCTTAAATTTACCAAAGCTTGATTTGTGACCCAAGATATGACCTATCCTGTAGAATGTTCCATGAGCACTTGAGAAAAATGTGTATTCTGTTGTTTTTGGATGGAATGTCCTATAAATATCAATTAAGTCCATCTTGTTTAATGTATCATTTAAAGCTTGTGTTTCCTTATTTATTTCCATTTTGGATGTTCTGCCCATTGGTGAAAGTGGGGTGTTAAAGTCACCTACTATTATTGTGCTACTGTCGATTTCCCCTTTAATGGCTGTTAGCATTTGCCTTATGTATTGAGGTGTTCCTATGTTGGGTGCATAAATATTTACAATTGTTACACCTTCTTCTTGGATAGATCCCTTGATCATTATGTAGTGTCCTTCTTTGTCTCTTGTAATAGTCTTTATTTTAAAGTCTATTTTGTCTGATATGAGAATTGCTACTCCAGCTTTCTTCTGATTTCCATTTGCATGGAATATCTTTTTCCATCTGCTCACTTTCAGTCTGTATGTGTCCCTAGGTCTGAAGTGGGTCTCTTGTAAACAGGATATATATGGGTCTTCTTTTTGTATCCATTCAGCCAGTCTGTGTCTTTTGGTGGGAGCATTTAATCCATTTACATTTCAGGTAATTATCGATATGTATCTTCGTATTCCCATTTACTTAATTGTTTTGGGTTAGGTTATGTAGGTCTTTTCCTTCTCTTGTGTATCTTGCCTAGAGAAGTTCCAAGCATTTTTGTAAAGCTGGTTTGGTGGTGCTGCACTCTCTCAGCTTTTGCTTGTCTGTAAAGGTTTTAATTTCTCCATCAAATCTGAGTGACATCCTTGCTGGGTAGAGTAATCTTGGTTGTAGGTTTTTCTCCTTCATCACTTTAAATATGTCCTGCCACTCCCTTCTGACTTGCAGAGTTTCTGCTGAAAGATCAGATGTTAACCTTATGGGGATTCCCTTGTGTGTTATTTGTTGTTTTTCCCTTGCTGCTTTGGATATGTTTTCTTTGTATTTAATTTTTGATAGTTTGATTAATATGTGTCTTGGCATGTTTCTCCTTGGATTTATCCTGTATGGGACTCTCTGTGCTTCCTGGAGTTGATTAACTATTTCCTTTCCCATATTAGGGAAGTTTTCAACTATAATCTCTTCAAATATTTTCTCAGTCCCTTTCTTTCTCTCTTCTTCTTCTGGGACCCCTATAATTTGAATGTTGGTGCATTTAATGTTTTCCCAGAGGTCTCTGAGACTGTCCTCAATTCTTTTCATTCTGTTTCTTTTATTCTTCTCTGCAGTAGTTATTTCCATTATTTTATCTTCCAGGTCACTTGTCCATTTTTCTGCCTCAGTTATTCTGCTATTGATCCCTTCTAGAGAACTTTTAGTTTCATTTATTGTGCTGTTCATCACTGTTTGTTTGCTCTTTATTTCTTCTAGGTCCTTGTTAAACTTTTCTTGTATTTTCTCCATTGTATTTCCAGGATTTTGGATCATCTTTACTATCATTATTCTGAATTCTTTTTCAGGTAGACTGCCTATTTCCTCTTCATTTGTTAGGTCTGGTGGATTTTTACCTTACTCCTTCATCTGCTGTGTGTTTTTCTGTCTTCTCATTTTGCTTATCTTACTGTGTTTGGGGTCTCCTTTTTGCAGGCTGCAGGTTCACAGTTCCCGTTGTTTTTGATGTCTGTCCCCAGTGGCTAAGGTTGGTTCAGTGGGTTGTGTAGGTTTCCTGGTGTAGTTGACTAGTGCCTGTGTTCTGGTGGATGAGGCTGGATCTTGTGTTTCTGGTGGGCAGGTCCACATCTGTTGGTGTGTTTTGGGGTGTCTGTGGCCCTATTATGATTTTAGGCATCCTCTCTGCTAATGGGTGGGGTTTTGTTCCTGTCTTGCTAGTTGCTTGGCATAGAGTGTCCAGCAGTGTAGCTTGCTGGTCGTTGAGTGAAGCTGGGTCTTGGTGTTGAGATGGAGATCTCTGGGAGATTTCGCCATTTGATATTACATGGAGCTGGGAGGTCTCTTGTGGACCAGTGTCCTGAAGTTGGCTCTCCCCGCTCAGAGGCACAGCATTGACTCCTGGCTGGAGCACCAAGAGCCTTTTATCCACACAGCTCCTCAATTTGGGATGATTCATTGTCTATTCAGGTATTCCACAGTTGCAGGGTACATCAAGTTGATTGTAGAGATTTAATCCGCTGTTCCTGAGGCTGCTGGGAGAGATTTCCCTTTCTCTTCTTTGTTCACACAGCTCCCGGGGTTCAGCTTTGGATTTGGCCCCGCCTCTGTGTATCGGTCGCCTGAGGGCGTCTGTTCTTCACTCAGACAGGATGGGGTTAAAGGAGCAGCTGATTCGGGGACTCTGGTTCACTCAGGCCGTGGGGAGGGAGGGGTACGGGGCGAGCCTGTGGCAGCAGAGGCAGGCGTGACATTGCACCAGCCTGAGGCATGCCATGTGTTCTCCCAGGGAATTTGTCCCTAGATCTCAGGACCCTGGCAGTGGTGCGCTGCATAGGCTCCCGGGAGAGGAGGTGTGGATAGTGACCGGTGCTCACACACAGGTTTCTTGGTGGCGGCAGCAACAGCCTTAGTGTCTCATGCCCGTCTCTGGGGTCCGCACTGATAGCCGCAGCTCGCGCCCGTCTCTGGAGCTCCTTTAAGCAGCACTCTTAATCCCCTCTCCTCACGCACCAGGAAACAAAAGGGGAAGAAAAAGTGTCTTGCCTCTTCGATGGGTCCAGACTTTTTCCTGGACTCCCTCCCTGCTAGTCGTGGTGCACTAACCCCCTGCAGGCTGTGTTCACGCCGCCAGCCCCAGTCCTCTCCCTGCGCTCCGACCGAAGCCCGAGCCTCAGCTCCCAGCACCGCCCGCCCCGGCGGGTGAGTAGACAAGCCTCTCAGGCTGGTGAGTGCCGGTCGGCACCGATCCTCTGTGCGGGAATCTCTCCGCTTTGCCGTCTTCACCCCTGTTGCTGCGCTCTCCTCTGTGGCTCCGACGCTTCCCCCCTCCGCCACCCGCAGTCTCCCCCCTTGAAGGGGCTTCCTAGTGTGTGGAAACCTTTCCTCCTTCACAACTCCCTCCCACTGGTGCAGGGAGCATCCCTATTCTTTTGTCTCTGTTTATTCTTTTTTTTGCCCTAGCCAGGTACGTGGGGAGTTTCTTGCCTTTTGGGAGGTCTGAGGTCTTCTGCCAGCATTCAGTAGGTGTTCTATAGGAGTTGTTCCACGTGTAGATGTATTTTTGATGTATCTGTGGGGAGGAAGGTGATCTCCGCGTCTTACTCTTCCGCCATCTTCCTCAACCCCGCCACCTTTGAAATGTTTGTTTTCTTTGGAAATTGTCTATTCAGGTCCTCTGCTCATTTTTCCATTGGATTGTTTGTTTTTTGATATTGAGTTGTATGAATTCTTTACGTATTTTGAGTGTTAACCCCTGATCAGGTGTAACATTTGCAAATATATTCTCCCACTCAGTAGGCTGCCTTTTCATTTTTTTGATGATTTCCTTTGCTATGCAGAAGCTTTTTACTTTCATGTAGTCTGACTTATTTTTGCTTTTGTTGCCTTTGCTTTTGGAGTCAGATCCAAAAGTCATCACCAAGACCAATGTCAAGGAACTTATTGCCTATGTTTTTTTGTTTTACGGTTCCAGGTCTTACATTCAGGTCTTTAACCCATTTGGAGTTCACTTTTGTGTATGGTGTAAGATAGTCTAGTTTCATTCTTTGGCATGTCACTATCAGTTTTTTCCAAAACCACTTATTAAATTCATTTACTGGTTCTTTATAGTTACAGTGAGATAAAAATAGTACCTACCCTTAGGCTTGTTATGAGAATCAAATGAGACAATGCAGGGAAGCATTTCATGCAGTCCTAGTATATGGCAAGTGCTTGATAAACAGGAGCAAAGGTTTTCCTTATTGTCTCATTCATACTCTATTATCCTTTCCCTTCCACTCAGACAGAGTCACCATTTCCTGAGTATACATGTTAGCAAATGAAAGCAGTCGGCAGGATAACATTTGGCCACCCAGGAGGGAGAAACCAGGTGGCCTAGGTTACATTTACAGACCCACATCAGGAAAAGCTGGGCTACTGTGGGTGAAATAGTTTGAAAATGCACTAAATCAGGAACCAGAGGACAGGCTTACTACCTACTGCCAGTTGTTGGGTTAACTGAGGGGACATAGTTGGAAATCAGATCCAAACTGGACTCAATCTTGATTCCTAAGGCTTCTTTAAACTAATCTAGAAGTAAGAGAACAACCCCTCCCTTTCTGGCAGGCCAATTCAAGTTCAGATCCACGACCCCAAAGTGCATCATCTGTAAATTCTCCTGGAAACATGTCTTTGAATAGAGCCTTCCCATCCTCTCCTGACCCATCCCCTACTTCTTTTTTTCATGGTTCAGAGTTCCACTGTGACCTGGGATGTAGAAACTAGACACAATAACCCTGCTAACAACAATAAAAGCTGAATAAATTACAAAATCATAACTTTCCTTGTACTCTTCAGATTACTGAGGTTATAGGGCAAAAAAATAGCACGAAATCCAAGGAAAGAGAGGCTTCTCCAAGGAAATGTTGGAGAAGAGCTTTGGCTCACTTACAGCAGAAGATGAAATGAAGAACCTTGGTATCACCCATGCAGGTATAAAGAATTCAGCTAAAATTCTAAACAAATTGCTAAAGACTGAGTAAGGGCAATCATGACAGCATAGGACTTATGGGATACTGAGACATTTGAGGAATTTCCCCTTGCTCACAAGGTTTCCTCCATGGCTACTTCACCAAGAGCTCATGAGAAAGCCTAGAGAATGTGAGCAGCTGCTGCTGGAGAAAAGAAAAGAACGCCATCTGTATCCTTCTACCCTACAAAATGTAATCCTTAAGATGTTAGAGGAGAGGCAGCAAACCCTGTCAGCTCAATGGCACAGGTGAAGATTCATTGCATCTAGGGAAGAAGGAAAATAAGAAGAAAACCCTTCATCCCTGGGGAAGAGAAGGAAATCATTTGGGGTCCAAGATCCTATACAAATAATATTAAAGGTCTTCTATTGTTGAGAGGGGGGCACAAGATTGGCAAAGATACCAGCCAGTGTGACTGGCATGGGCAGGAGGTGCAGGATCTCTGACGATGCCCCCCATACAAGGCTCAGGTACCCAGGATCACTGGGGCCGAGGCTAGAGCAGAAGAGTAGGGGCCACTCCTGCCCCCACCCCGAGCCAGCAGGCACTGAGGGACTGTCTCAGAGAGAGACCTCACTATGGAGCAGGATGCCAGGGAAGGTTGAAAGCTGGGAGAGTGGGCAGGCACAAAGCATTAAGAAAAACCTTCCAATCTCTTCACCAACACCCCAAACATAAGACAATGCTAGAGCAATTTGAAGCCAGTGGTGTACAGAAGGTGACCATAGCAATGAAAAAACCCAGACTCAGATCAAGTCTGATAGATTCAACTCCCACATTAATGGCCAAGCACCCAAAAATGGCCTATTTGCAGGAATAAATAATATTACTTCAGTCTCTTTTGTCCTACTCACAATGTCTGTAATTCAATAAAAAGTGATGAGATATACAAAAAATTAAGAAAAACCAAGAAACAAAGCAATTAGCAGAAACAAACCTAGACATGACCCAGTTGTTGGAACTATCAGGCTGGGAATTTAAAATAACTATCATATATATGTTAAAATTTCCAGTGAGAAAGAGGGACAGCATTCATAAATAGACAGGGAATTTCAGTAGAGGAATAGAAACCGTAAGGAAGAGTCAAAGGGAAATGCTAGAAATAAAATCATGAAAAGAGAGATGAAGAATGCCTTTGATAGGCTCAGTAGCAGATATGATAGAGCCAAGAAAATAAACAGTGCACAAGAGAGCAACAGAAATTACCAAAACTGAAACACAAAAGAGGAAAAAGAGTGAGGAAAAAAGAACAGTACATTTGAGAACTGTGAGACAAGGTCAAACATTCTAACATACAAGTAATTAGTATGAAGAAGAAGAGAGCGCAAGACAAAAAAAAAAAGTTGAAAAGATAGTAGACACATTTTTTTTTTAAACAATGAAAGTTATAGACCACAGATCCAAGGATATCAGAGAACTGCAAGCTGGATCACCACCCCCCACTCATACACACAGACTATAGTCTGTATGATTCTATTTATACAACATTGAAAGAGCAAAGACATTGAGACAGAAAATAAATCAGTGATTTCTTGAGGGCTGGGAATGTGGAGAGTGTTATTTGACTTAGTTACAGTTTGGAAGAACAATGAAAATATCCCTTAAAAACATAACGTGTACATTTTTTTTTTCTGTTTATGGGGGCTACTGAGTTATAAGCCAAGAGTGCGTTTTGCTTTATAAGAAAGTGCCTACATGTGGCATGAGGGAATTTTGGGGATGATGGACATGTGTTGTACATTGACACTGACTGCAGTTACATGACTGTGTTTGTCAAAACTTCTAGGACTTCCCTGGTGGCATAGTGGTTAAGAATCCGCCTGCAAATGCAGGGGACACGGGTTCGAGCTCTGGTTGGGGAAGAGCCCACATGCTGCAGAGCAACTAAGCCCATGCGCCACAACTACTGAGCCTGCACTCTAGAGCCTGCGAGCCACAACCGCTAAGCCCGCACGCCACAACTACTGAAGCCCTTGCGCCTAGAGCCTGTGCTCTGCAATAAGAGAAGCCACCACAATGAGAAGCCCGCACACCGCAGTGAAGAGAAAGCCCGCACACAGCAATGAAGAGAAAGCCCGCGCACAGCAACACAACCAAACATAAATAAATAAAATAAATAAATAAAAAACTTCTAGAAATATACATTTAAAAGGATGAATTTTACTTTATATAAATAATACCTGACTTTAAAAAAAACTTAAACTTAGATGACCATGCTAGGTCAGTCCACCATCTCCAAAAAATTAATCTTCAGTTTGAACTCCATACTCCTATGTTACTCAGTGGGTTAGATATAAAAATTGGCCCAAGACAACACCAGATTTAATGATCTCACTTCCTTATGATGGAGGTGGAGACAGACCACTCTTCACGATGGAATAATAATAGAGTATCAACAAGCTCTGAATAGTGGGGATTGAATGAGATGTTGGGTCTTAAAATCTGGTCTTAGATGATGAGCCCCCATGAGACAAAAGTTGGACAAAACCAACTGCATCAAAATTTTGCCTGTGTTGGCCCTTCTGAGCACACTTTATAAAATCATAAAATGGGGCTTCCCTGGTGGCGCAGTGGTTGAGAGTCCGCCTGCTGGTGAAGGGGACACAGGTTCGTGCCCCGGTCCGGGAAGATCCCACATGCCACGGTGTGGTTAGGCCTGTGAGCCATGGCCGCTGAGCCTGCGCATCCGGAGCCTGTGCTCCGCAACGGCAGAGGCCACAACAGTGAGAGGCCTGCGAATCACACACACACACACAAAAAAATCATAAAATGCATTAATGGAAATGGCTGGTTTCATAGGGTATCCCCCAGCAATAAAACTTCAATTTATGTTATTGGAACATTTTTCTCATAGTTGGTTTCTTCACACCAGTCTAGGCAGGAAATCCCTTGCGGTAAGAGTTCTAAATTTACATTAGGTCAAAGTTTGGTGATTTATTCTCTGGAGAACTTCTGAACTGAGGCTTCCTTATTATGTAATAAACAATATTTTATTTTGTCTCATTTCTATAAGTAAGCTTCTTTCAAAGTTCTATGTATCTTATATTTATTTTTATTAGTCTTCAAAATGCCTGCTTCAAAGTATGGGGGAAAATGGATACATCACCATTTACCACATGTAAAAGTTAAACCAGTAAGAAGTGTTGGTTCTCAATTGTTTCTCAAACCCAATTAAAGAAAATGACTCCATTTAGAAGAAAAGATGATGGAGGCTTGAATTTTGTTGAAAACCCTCTAGTAAAGGTCAGCATCCAGATAGGAGTCAACAGAGCACAACCCTTTCTCACCAGAAGCCATTTGTCTGTGAACAGCTTCATTATTTTTATCTTCTGAAAAGAACTTGGCCATCACATTTATATCAAATACCAGGAGGCTGTCCTTTGGTTTTGAAAGGTGTCTGAGTCACTTAAGAATCACAGAATTTTGTGCTTGAGGAAGACTCTCTTTGGTGTTGAAAGATGTCTGAGTCACTTAGGATATGTAGAAGGATGGCTCCCTCCCAGCTCGTGGGTTATCTAACATCTGAGCAGCCCAAAGTTCATGTTGGCTGTTTGCATTAATCACCGTAATTTGACTAACAAGCTTGAAGTGACAGCTCAACCTCAGGATAGCATTAAGGCCACAAACTGAACAAAGACAAGAAGAAAAAGGGAGAGTGGTAAGGCAGAAATCCCCTGTTGCCCTCCATGGTAGCTGTGAATTTCCAAAGTGTCAGTAAAGACATCAACAATTCAAGCCAAAGGGGATCATGAAGGGATGCCCAGATGGGAGGGCAGCCAGACCAGCTTCCTGCTCTCCTAGGCATGTTTTCTTCTTTCTGCAGATCTTAGCCAGCTTCCCTCTGACTTTGGCTGTGGCTCTGTGTGTGGTACCACCATGCCTGGACTTCAGAGTATCTTGGCCTCCTTTGCTGTGTTGATCAAAAATTCAACCTGGGCACTTTTAACTTCAAATAGTCAGATTTTGTCATTTTCTGTTCAAAAAATGTAATCCTTCTACTTCCGAAGACTAGGTAAGGATAGACTTTTTTAGGATTTTGGCAAAATAAGAACGAACAATTAATTTACAAGGAAACTGAAGTAGAGCTGCCCCCTCACCACCAGCACCTCCTGTGCACATTCATCCAAAGGCAGAAAAGACATGACCTCCCTGAGCACAGATGACTGATTTCTTAAGGACCTAAAGTCAAGCAATTGATCACCCTGCTTCCTAGGCAGAACTCTTAACTCGCCCATAGTTTTCAACTCAATCTTGTCTCTTGCATTCTGCTTGAAGTACACTATCTGGCCAAGTATTACAGCTATACTTTTAATAAAGCTTCTCTACTTCTTTATAGTAAGCAACTCAACCTACTGGTTAAGTCACCACACACCTCTCTGCAATTAAGTACTTTTCCAAAATTTCTCTTCCACTTCCTGAACTGAGTTCTACATAATACTACTTTCTGAGAATCCTTTTTCAGTGAACTTAAACAAGAAGCAGGTCTCCTCCGAACCTCTAGTATGTTTGTGCCTCTTGAGAATCTCCAAAAGCAAATGTGCATGGTTTCCCAAACTTATTTGACAAAAGAGCCCTTTTAATGCTCTCACTCACAACACCTGTTGTTCCATATAACATAGTGTGGGAATTTCTGTCAACCTCATAAACTAATTTCCCTTCCCGGTAACAGTAGATGCTACTTCTTGTTTGAAAAACCTAACACCATATTTCACATTCTCTGGTCAGAATCCGACCTCCAGCTCTGAGATTATTTGCTGAAAAGGCAGCATTGACACAGCCCGAGTCCAATTCCTCTTGCCTAAGTTTGCCATCACCTGAATTTCCCCAGGTGCTAAAAAAGATTCCTCTCTTTACAGAAGAGTGGACTTTCAGAATTGGATTCATTACAGTTATACTTTATGATTACTTCACACATATAACACCAAGAAGAGGGCCCTCTCACATTCCTCCACATTCATTCATAGTCCAGGACATACTATGTTATTTCCCCCACCCCGGACCCCACCCAGAGTCAGCTTGCTTCCTTCCGCTTCACCTTAATCCACTATAATTTTTAAATCTGTGTCTTAGAGAGTAGCCATAACACATACTTCATGAATGATTCTGGACGTTTAATAAGAGAGAAATAGATATGACCATGTGTTTCTTTCAAGCCATGGTAGGTCTTCTTGTTCACAAATCAAAGCCTGATGCAAAAGAAAAACAGGTTCTCTTCACAATTATAAACCTGCCTGATTATATCCTAACGTTTGATTTCTGAAAATAAGGAAATACAGTGACTATACTCCTCTTTCAGTTGTTAATTGAACTTTATTTCAGGTTTTTTAAAGCACAAATGAAGCAGATTTGGAGAAATATTTGTTTTGATTAAGTCAGAAGATTTTATACATAGTTTGCCCCCCCCTTTTTTTTCTTAAAGTGTGGGTTCTTAGTATTTGGAAGAAAATAAAGATCGCTGAGGGTGGGAAGAGATGTCTCATGTTTTCATAGAGATTTCAAAGCTTGAGTCATCCTTGTCATTTTCAGACCCAACTGCCCAAAGCTGACTCAAAAGGGTGGGGTAAAGTGGGGGTTAAGCTGAGTTTTGAAATCAATCCAACAACCTGTGACATCACCATGGAGGCCACTTCATTCATTGCTACCTCATGCATCAGGTGCCTTCCCATGGCTCCCCAGATAAAAATAAGTTAGGCTCTGTTCACTTCCTAAGAATGTCCTCTCCTCTTAGAGATAATGTGGTGACTAGCAAAACAACTCCAAATATTTTAGACTTGTATAGGTTAAGCCTCAAATATTCTGAAGTTCCCAGCACAAACAATCCCTGACTTATGATGGCTTGACTTATGATTTTTCAACTTTACAAAGATGTGAGAGTGACACTCATTCAGTAGAAACTGTAGTTTGAATTTGAATTGTGATCTTTTCCCAAGCTAGAGATATGAGATAGGACTCTCCTGTGATGCAGGGTAGCCACAGCCCCCAGGCAGCTATGTGATAATGGGGGCAAACAATCAACACACTTACAACCGTTTTGTACCCAGACAACCATTCTGTTTTTCACTTTCAGTATAGTAATCAATAAATTGCATGAGATATTCAACACTTTATTATAAAATGGGCTTTGTGATAGATGACTTTGCCCAACTGTAGGCTTATGCAAGTGTTCTGAGCACATTTAAGGTGGGCAAGGCTAAGCTATGATGGTTGGGTGTATTAAATGCATTTTTGACTCAGAATATTTTCAACTTATAATGGGTTTAACAGGACATAACCCCATCATAAGTCAAGAAAGTTCTGTATAGAACAGTAGTCACCTTATTAAAAGATTGACCATTCTTTATTCTTAGACCTCTTAGAGTCATTGTGAGGAATAAGTGAGCTAGTATACTTACTACAACTTGAGTAGGGCTAAGCACAGAGGAAGTGCTCCTACTCACCGAATGTAAGTAATAAATGTCAGCTGTCACTACTATTTTTTTCCATGATTGTTCATAGCAGCTTTATTTGTAACATTCAAAAACTAGAAAAAATCCAAATATCCATCAATGGGAGAATGGACAAATTGTGGCATATCCATACAATGGAACACCAGTCAGGAACAGAAAGGAATGAAGCACTGACACACGCAACACATGGATGAATCGCAATATAATGATGTTGAATGAAAGAAGCCAGACAAAATAAAGAGGGCACACAGCATGATTCCATGTACATAAAATTCTAGAAAATGCAAACTAACCTATAGTGACAGGAGGCAGTTCCGTGGTGGCCTGCAGTGGGGGAGGGAGTAGACGGAGGGATGACAAGCGGGCAGGAGGGAACATTTTGTCGTGATGAGTGTATTCACTCCTGATTGTGGTGATGGCTTCATGTGTGTGTACAAATGTCAAAACCTTAATTTTGTGCTCACTACTACTACTATTACTACTTCTAGTACCTCTTCTACTACTGCTGCTATCAGTGTTTCATTCAATCTCAGAGTATTTCCTTGAAAATTACACTTCAGAATAAGCAAAGTGTTTTAGATCCTTGTTTCTCAAAGTGTGGTCCATGTGGTCTGCAGACCAGCAGCAACAGCAGCAGGGAGCCTGTTAGAAATGCAGATTCTCAGACCCCTCCCAGACCTACACGATTTCAGCAAGACTGACAGTTGATTCTGATGCACATTGATGTTTGAGAAGCACTCAACAAACAGAATATTTTGGTCAGTGGGATTTGTCACATATGCCGCATCTTTTCAAAGATTTCAACCTAGAATCTAACAAGAAAAACTTGCTCTTTTAAATTGTTAGGGACAAACCAGAGACAACAAAGTTCTGCTTCATGTTCTGTATTCTCAGGACACTAAGAAAGGAGAACTCAGAGAAGGAAGGCACAAGTGCCACCAGTGCCTTCTACCTATTGGACATTTCATCTTGTGTATTTCTTCTGCATCTCATATGTCATGTTCAAAGCGAAACTTAAGGGCTCTGTCTTAAGTTGGATTCCCCAGATGCAGACACTGAGATAAGGATTCCTGTTGGAGTTATTTATTGAGAAGGGTTCTCAGAAAAGTCTAGTGGGGGAGAGGAGAATCTGGACCAGGAAGAGAGGGAAGCTAAGCAAGGAAGCAATGTCAAGAAAGAGAATGGGTAAATTTGGTTCAATCCCTCAGGGGACTCTGAAGACAGTGGTAACTCCTTGCAACGCAAGGTGTGGTCCATGGACCAGCAGAATCAGTCACTAGTACTGTGTTAGAAATGCAGAATCTCAGACCCCACACCAGCCCTACTGAATCAGAATCTGCATTTCACAAGGTCTCTCAAGTGATTCATAAGCAAACTAAAATTTAAGAAACACGGATGTAGGTCATACATCAAAGTTCTCCCAATTAGATACAAGGATGGAGAAATACCTGTTTCCCTGCTATAACAGCCTTTGGGTAAGGGCTGGTCTTGGGCTCCTTAATCCTCTTAGTAATTTCCCAGCTGTTTCCTCTTTCTATAAATGCAGATGAAGGTGTTTCAGCAGGCTGAGGTTGGCTGCTGGCAGAGAGATACAGGTTCGGGCTGCTCCCAAGTGTTGGCTGAGAGTGAAAATCCACCAGGAGCTGGTAAAGAAGTCCCGGGGGTTGTGGGCAGAGAAGTAGCCACGCCACCTCAGCCTTCATTTACCTGCTCCCTCTGTCTGCCCTTTCTCTTGTCTTCTTAGTGCATTAATGGAGAACCATATGCAGAACTCTGAGGTCAATTTCCCTCACTTGTCAAGACTAAGTAGGTATCCCGTGCTCTCAGGTCCACCTCTGCAAAGGTTCTCAGATCTGTTCTTCATTCTCCATCGCCTTGCCATAGTCTAAGTTCAGAGTCGTACCATTCCTTACTCCTGGCTCCCCACTCTCAGCTCACAATCCAAGCCCTGTCTGCACGTGTACGCATCATTCCAGGTACTACAGGAAAATCTCTGCTCCTCCACACCTCTTCTAATCCTTCCAGGCAGAAATGGCCATCTGCCTTCTGTTCCCACAGCAGCAGTTCTATTCAGTTTTTGAGGGAGACATTTGTCTGTTTATGGTAGCATTAGTCATTTATGGACCCATCTATACAGATAGACTCTGAGCCACTTGAAGATAAAGATTCTTTGCACCTCCTGTGCTTAGCACATATTAGATACTCGACAAATATTTATTAAATAAGGAAATCATCGACTCTAAGGTACTTTTCAAGTACTTTAGCATATGCAGAGGTGTAATAAATTTACACGCAAGGATGAAAACACTAGACTAAATGAAAAAAGAGAAGGGTAAGAGAAATTATACACGAACCTTCCATGCTTTCCAATGATGAAAACTCATTCATTCACTACTTGGCAGATTCTCTTAGCTGCTTTGGAAGAATTTATTTGGAATCTTGAGCGCAAATAATCCCCTCAAGAATTAGTCACACACATTTGATAAAACACAAAACAGCTAAGGCCAATCACCATTTCTTATTTCAGCTATTAATCACCAATGTTCATATTCACTACAGACTTGAAACTGTATTTCTCAAATACAAGCCTTGAGAAGAGATGCTGTTTGCTTTTACTAGCATTGCAGAACAAGTGCAACATTTGTAACTTAAGTAATTAGCATCTGGTCTGTTCTTTCTAAAATGTATCTCCCTCTCTACAGCTAGTTCTCTCTGTCTCTCTCTCTCTGTTTCTCTCTCTGTCTTTCTCTCTCTTTCTCTGGTTTAATTAATGCTAATTCATACTGCCCTACAAGAATTTGCAAGCTGTACTGAGAAATAATGCAGTGTTAGTTTTGTAATTTAGTGCACAGAGCACATTTGTGCAAAAGCTCTGTAAACTGGGCCCATGGTCAAAGGAGCAATTAGCACTTTGTTAGTATGCAATGATGTACAAATCTGTGCAGTCCCCAAAAGCAGTTGTCTGTTCCATTTTGCCCTCATGTGCAAATTCTTTCCAGTGTATATAGCACTGCTCCAAAAATAATACACTGCATGCCTGCTGCTATAAATTGGGTTCACGATGATGAAGAAATATCAATTGCAAAATATTTGTTGGGGAGAAATACACATGGGTACAATTTCCAGCAACACAGGGAAGAGGGTCCAACAGACTTGAAGGGGAGCTCGTGTTCTTATTCCTCCCTCAGATTTCCTAGCAGAGTTGTCTTCATCTTTGGAGAAAGACTAGGGGAAGGACACTTGATGGAAAAATAAAACCTCACACCAGAATAGTTAACCCAAAATCACACTGATATCAATTTCACTAACACTGTAGACTGATTTGCATTTAAACAGACACCATCCGTTCCTTTATTTAAATAGCACATAGGAACCATGTAACTATTTGTGCGTTCTTTGGACTTCTCAAATTCTTAGTGAAGAACATGACCGGGTCAGGTTCATGATAAAAGTAAAAATTTGTCTCACATTTTTACAGTGATTTGCAGATACATGGGCTCATTGAGTCTCACCACACATCTGTGTGTCGGTAGACACACAATTGCCACTTTGCTGATGTGCAAATGTGTGTTCAGAGATGTTGGGTGATTTGTCTGAAGTCACACAGAAGGCACTACTTTGTAGTGATTCAAAACATGGGCTCTGAGGCCACATTGCCTGCAGGCAAATTTTCACCCTGCTTCTGTATGCCCATGTGGTCTTGGCTTTACCTTTCTGTGTTCCATTTTTCCCATTTATAAAAGGGGAATGATAATTATGGTACCTGTCACAGGGGGTTATTGTGAGGATTATATGTAAAGCACTTAGAACCGTGCCTGATTACAAATAATGCTATATAAGTGTTAGCTGCTGCTGCTGTTATTATTGTTTAGCATATGTGAGTGCCCAAGATAGGGTTTATTCTCAGATGTGGTGAGCTTTCAAGGGATTCAAAGGTACCTAGTTAATCTTTTCTTCTCAAGGATCAATTTCTCAGGTTATATTATATACAATATATCAAACATTTTTGAAGATAAAAGAGAACTGAAGGGAAAATTAATGCTATTAACTTGAGGAAAAGCTATTGTATGGAGGATAGTGACTATTGCCATCAAAGAAGAAGATAGCAAACTGGTAATAAGCTGAAGCATGATGTTGATTTGATATGGAGAACTAGCCTTGATAGAAGAGAGAAGGGGTTCTTAAGGCAGATCACAGAAATAACCACAATCCAGCACCTTTCCTGGTATCAGTGTCCCTTGTGAGGTAACTTTGCAACTCCTGTTATCAAGAGGTAGAGACTATTTCCCTTCTAGTGACTCTAGGGTGGCCTTGTGACTTTCTGTGGCAAATAAAAAGTACAGTCACACACACCCCCGCCCCCTTTATTTGCTGGGAATATGCTCCAAGACCCAAGTGGAAGCCTGAAACCACAGATAGTACTGCGCCCTACATACACTATGTTTTTTTCCCATACATACACACCTATGGCAAAGTTTAACTTACAAATTAGGCACAGTAAGAGACTAACAACAATAACTAGTAATAAAATAGAACAATTATAACAACATACTGTAAAAAGTCATGTGAATGTGGTCTCTCTCTTTCTCTCTCAAAATATCTTATTGTATCATACTCACCCTTCTTGTGATGATGTGAGATGATAAAATGCCCACATGATGAGATGGAGGAGGTAGATGACATAGGTGTTGTGATGTAGCTATAGGCTACTATTGACCTTCTGATGATACATCAGAAGGAGGACCATCTGCTTCCTGGATCATGGAGCCATGACCATGTCGATGGTTGGGGATCCCTGGAAGGATGGAATGGGATGGTGTGAGCTTTCATCATGCTACTCAAAATGGTATATGATTTAGGATTTCCCTGGTGGCGCAGTGGTTGCGAGTCCGCCTGCCGATGCAGGGGACGCGGGTTCGTGCCCGGGTCCGGGAAGATCCCACATGCCACAGAGCGGCTAGGCCCGTGAGCCATGGCCGCTGAGCCTGCGCGTCCGGAGCCTGTGCTCCGCAACGGGAGAGGCCACAACAGTGAGAGGCCCGCGTACCGCAAAAAAAAAAAAAAAAAAAAAAATGGTGTGTGATTTAAACTTATGAATTGTTTATTTCTGGAATTTTCCAGTAAATATTTTTGGACCACAGTGGGTAAATGAGAGTGAAACCATGGATAAGGGGGTCTACTGTGATGGCAGTGACGATGTGCCAGTTCTGAGACCAGGCCACAAGACACTTTACAACTTCTGCCCTTGCTCTTGGAAAGCTGCCCAGTTGGGCTAAGCTAGCCCATTGGAGAGTGGGAGAGGCCATCTCCCTTACCCAGGGGCATCCAGCACACTCAGGAGGCAGCCATCTCACTCACTGGCACCTGAGTCCAGAAGAATTACCCAGCTGAGCCCAGGCCAACTGCTAACCCATAGAAATATTAACTAAATCAATATTATTATTTCAAGCTGCCAGGCTTGGGGTGGTCTGTTGCACGTGAAGCTGATTGACCCTGGGAGACCATGGCACCTCTGCCCTTAAAAATCCTGGAAGACAGTATAGGTACCTCCCATTGGGAACTATTTAGAAAAAAACTATATGGGATAAAAGGATGAAATAGGAGACTTTAGAGATTTTGTTCCAACACATGTCTTTCTGAGTTTGTTAAATGGGATTTAAGCTCCAACTAAAGGATTATTTTCTGTTCATAAGCAAACAGCATAATCTTTTAATCATTCAAGAAACCTTACTGAGCCCCTACTATGTGCTCAATGCTAAGAGAATGAAGTGATTTCTTCCCCAGCAAAAATAAAAAATTGTGACAAGTGTAATTTTGACTACATTTGGTTCATTAGATGATATTCAAAATCATGTTTTTAAAAATTTATAGATTACATTTCCATAGTAGTCAGGGCAGCTTAATGACACTACATAAAAAAACAAATGAGTTAAAAACATGTTTTAAGAGCACATACGAGTCATTTATGTATCGTAAGTGTAATAATACCTACTTGCAAACAGTTGAAAATCTAGAATCAGGCATTTAAGCAGAGGTCAGGCCATCATTTGATCTTCCCCAATACAATTTGGTAGAGCAGGTCTGTGCCCTCACACTCAACTTTTGCCAAAAAATGTATGTACCAATCAACATATTCTGTCACATGAATTTGACACATGAAGTCTGGGCAACTTCATTCTCTTTCTTCTCTCTGACACTTCGTAACATATTGGTAATTTTATTACAATCCTCATTCTCAAGAAGTTCTTCCTCCTTTACAACTTGTCCTTCCTATACCTGTCAGCTGTGGTGGGGCTACTGCCCTCTTGCCTCTGCTCTCGAAAATGATACCCTTTCCAGCATGACCCCGCACTGGTTCAGGGACCAAGCTTCTCGCATTGGAGCAGAGGACAGCGTGAAGCCCTCGGGTTTCTCCCCATTGGTTCCCCGTGGGCAGAATGGGGTCTTTCATGGTTGCAGGACACTTTCTGAGACTTTCTAATTGCCTGGAGCAGAGCACATAATTTAGCCTTCTCTTATTCATTCATTCATTCATTCCTTTGTTCGTTCACTCAACAAATGACTTATCCAGGCAATATGCTAGGCATAGAAAATACAAATGTGAGCCAAATATTAACTTGACCCCTGTCCTCACGGAGCTCAGAGTCCAAGTGAGAGAGACAGGTCTTTGTCAAATAATCACAAAAACAAATGTAAGATTTCCCCCATGATTAGTGCCACCTGGTATATGAGTACTTTATAAAGCTGACGTCAGAAAGAGCTTTCGTGAGTAAAGTTCACCTGAGTGAAATGTGAAGCCTGTGTAGACATCAACCAGGAGGAATAAGAGGTAAAGTGGAACAGGCAGTGGAACCTGCAAGTGCAAAGGCCCCGTGGCAGGCAGAGGCACAGAGAGGACGTGGGAGGAAGGGAAATCAACATGAGGTCAGGTTGAAAATGTGGATGGGATGAAGGACCACACTGGGCAGGCCTTGGTGAGTTTACCTTGATCCCAAATGCGGAGGAAATCAACAAAGGACTTAGCAAGGTATTGACATGGGCAGTGTGGCATTTTTTTAAAAATTTTGTTTTGTTTTTCTTTTTAATTTTATTGAAGTATAGTTGATTTGCAATATTGTGTTAATTTCTTCTGTACAGCAAAGTGACTCAGTTATACATATATTTTTTTCATGTTTCTGCCATTATGATTTATCACAGGATATTGAATAGTTCTCTGTGCTATACAGTAGGACCTTGTTGTTTATCCATTCTGTATATAATAGTTTGCATGTGCTAACCCCAAACTCCCTATCCATCCCTCCCCCACCCCCTCCCCCTTGGCAACCACAGCCTGTTCTCTATGTCTGTGAGTCTGTTTTTGTTTCATAGATATGTTGATTTGCATAGTATTTTAGATTCCAGTGTGGCATATTGTAAAGATCACTTTAGCTGCAGTGGAGGTAAGGATGCACTGACCTTCTGTTCCATAAGCTATATCCCAAACAAGACAACCCCAGGCCACAGCTGAGTCTTTAGACCAAGGAATGAGAAGGAGGGGCAGATGGAAGATGGGCTAAGGAGACAAAAGCCAGGGTTGGACTAGAAAAGAGAGTACTCAGTACTCTGCCTGCCAGAACCCCCATCAGTACATTCTGGCTGGTTTGTTGAAATGTAGATTTCAAGGCCCTCTTCCACAACTTCAGAGTTGGCATCTCATGAATCTGCCTCGCTCTTCTGAGTCATCCAAGACTAAAAATTATACTGTGTAAGGCAGAAAAGTAAGTTGGAAAATGAGGCTGAAACTAGTCAGAATCCCATCAACTCCTCAGCATGAGCCCTGAGCAAATAGAAAGAAGAAAGAACGCATCTAATGAAAGAGCACAGACGCGATTTCTCCTGCAGGCTGAGCCAGGGCGTGTCCCTGTGCCCGGAGCTCATCTGGACCACGCAGCCAGAGACCTTCCAGCAATGAATATTTAATCCCAAGCTGCACTTCTGTGTTGCTGTCTAGTCTCCAGACTCACTATGATAGCAGGCATTTTACCTTCATTTCTCTCTGATCGCTCATAATACTTTAAATCAAGTGTTGGCGAACCCTTGTGCCAAATCCAGCCATCCCCTGATTTCATATGGCCCAGAAGCTAAAAAATCATAAGATTATTGTGTAACATAATAATATCATATGGAATTCAAATTTAGTGTCCACAGATGAAGTGTTATTGGAACACAGAACCACGAGTATTCATTTATTTATTATCCATGGCTGATTTTGCTCCACACACACTCTAACCAAGGCAAAGCTGAATAGCTGTGACAGAGACCATATGGCCCACAAAAACCTAAAGTATTTACTTTCTTTTTTAAAGAAAACGTTTCTGACTCATGCCTTCAGTTAACCTCTTAGCCTATTTTGTCAAATTACTAATAAATTACCAAGCTCTTGTAGGTAAATAATTAACCTATAATACAAATAATTGCCCCATAATTTAAATCCATCATAAGCTTGACTTTTATATTGAATTTTCTTAAAGCTAGACATACCCTTACCCTATGTACCATGACTAATTTACTGCTATTCAGTTGATTCAGAAAATGTATGATTTCACAAAGGATCTAACAGTGTTATCAGTTCATTGTATTGCACGTGCTTCTCTAGAAGTAATTAGACAAAACCAGCATACAGTCTCTACTCCAATTCTAACTGATTTATCCAAAACAGAATTAATTACTTTTGGCTTAAAATGTACTCTGGGTTAATATGGTACATTTGAATAATAACATTTTATGAATATGCAAAACACCTTTGAAAACAGTAAAAATCAGATAATTCACACCAATGACAAGGAGGCCCAGTACAGACAGATTAGCACATTTCTTGGGAGGGAGGATTAATTGAAAAAAAATGATGTAAGCTTACTGAATCACCCTGTAAACTGTGCCCAGAGAGACACACACTGTTGACAAGACTCTTTCAGTAAAGATACCATAACATGTTCGGTAAACATGATGGGAGTTACACTTGTAGGAGACCTCATTACAGCTCTTGGCTATGAAATCTTGGTGGAAAATTGGGGTGAGACTGCTGGGTTTTCTGTGAGAAGTACTGAGTTTGCAGATTATTAAGGAGGTGAGAATCAGTAAACAAGTGGGGTTAGCCTGCACAGCACTTTTCAAATTTCATTCTGTCTTTGACGCTTATACTGCTGGAGACATTCATTCCCAGATTAAAATAAGGCCAAGAAATCATCGTTTAAAATACAGTTATTATCTTGTTTGGTTTGGTTTTGATTTTTCTGTACCAGGTGCCACTCCTACAGCAGTAAAATATTTTAAAAGAGAGGAATTAGACTCTAGTAGAGAAAACACTGGCTGCTAGTAAACAGTCTTGGATGCCACCTTCCCAAGCTTTCCCAACACTTAATAGGCCCATGAGATAACAGAAAAATTTAAAACCCAGTGAGTAAGGAAATTAAAATTACTTCCTCTACCATGGGCCAGACCTGAACAACCTAATAAAGAAAGCAAAATGTTTTTTCCTACCTCCACTCCTCAACCTATACCTTCTTTTTCTAATCAATTATTGGTTTCCTCCTTGATCATTAATTCAACAAGTATTTACTGAACACCTGAGAGGCACCCATTTAAATTTCTGGAAGTTCTACACAAAGCTGTAAGTAGTGCCTACTGTATTACTCAGGGTGGGAGAGATGCTGTAACAAAGAATGCCAGTATCTCACTGAATTAACATAATAAAGATCAGCCCAGTTACTCACCTGGTGACAGGTAACTGTAATAAGAAATGGGAGAAGTGTGGTCTAACTCTCTTCCCAGGGGATGAATGAAGTGGGTTTGGGAAAGAGCTAGCCAGGCTTGGCCACTTCTGCCTTCAGAAAGCTTACTTTCTCCCACATGTCAACCCAAAGCGTTCGGTGCCATCGTGGACTGACACCCCAGGGCCTGAAATCTTTCAACCTCTGGGCCACTGGGGGCAGGGATAGGAAATGTTAGCTTGATTGAGATATAAGATTATTGTGAAACTGCTCTCTGCTATCATTTTAATCTTATTAAAATAAGTTAGTAAAGTATTTAAATCTTGTTCAGTCTTCTCAACCACTTTGAAATGAGGTCTTATCATCAACACTTTTATAAGGACAAACTGAGATTCATGGAGGTTAAAATCCTTCTAGAGTGACTGGGATTCAATCTCAGGGTCCCTGGACCCCCAGTCTAGTGCCCTTTTGCTGCACCGCTGGTCCCCAAACTTGAGCCTTTGGGGCCCCACCCTCACGCTTTTTACTGTACTAACATACTTACATTACTGTTTAAAAGATCCACTCATTAAAACTTAGTCTCCAATATCCTATGATAAACCATAATGGAAAAGAATATTAAAAAAAAAGAATATATATATAACTGAATCACTTCGCTGTACAGCAATAATTACACAACATTGTAAATCAACTATACTTCAATTAAAGAAAAATAGTCTCAGCCAAAGCAATGCTCTCTGTGAGATGAGATGCGGGTACCATATTTTCTAGTACATATTTCATCAGTAGTCAACACCGCACACCTTGGCAATCACTTTATTTCCTTTATCCTCATTATTTGTCATTTAAGACAATAACCTGATAAATAATCCTGAGCAAAGACAAAAAAAAGGGCTGGTGTTTCTATGAATCTTTCTCTCTGGTCTTTGCCTTTTTAAAAAGATATACTGGGTTCCGCCCAGAGGAAAGTGTCTCTAAAATGACATCCTTCAAATTAGAACCACCATGAGTTATCATTTTAGAGCCACTGGAATGACTGAAATTAAAATGACAAATTTAAAATGCAACCATGGATTGAACCAATCATGGATCAAAAATATTTGAAAAATATTCCAGAAAGTTCCAAAAAACAAAACTAGAATTAGCCACAGGCCAGCAACTATTTCAATAGCATTTACATTGTATTTACAACTATTTACATGGAATTTACTCTGTATTATGCATTATAAGTAATCTAGAGATGATTTAAAGTATACAAGAGGATATGCGTAGGTTATATGCAAATACTATGCATTTTCTATAAGGGACTTGAGCATCCATGGATTTTGGTGTCCATGGGGGTCTTGAATCCAACTGCCCTGGATGCTGAGGAATGACTATGTACCTCTGGTTTCATCCTGACTCAAGCACTTAGAGACTTGCCTTCCACATCCCCCCAGTCTCATTCTCTGTCCATCCACACTTCTTAATTATATGGAATCTCAATTACCTCAAGAGTTCCTCAAGAGGAACTTCATACTGCAATGGGTGTTCCACTTTACAGATAGCTAAGCAGAGGCTTAAACTTGCATTCAGTTGAAATAGTTATAGAATAATTGACTAAATTATCTGTGCAGCATGAGAAGATGCTCAACATCACTAATTATTTGAGAAATGCAAATTAAAACTACAATGAATTATCACCTCACACCAGTCAGAATGGCCATCATCAAAAAGTCTACAAACAATAAATGCTGGAGAGGGTGTGGAGAAAAGGGAACCCTCTTATGCTGTTGGTGGGAATGTAAATTGGTACAGCCACTATGGAAAACAGTATGGAGGTTCCTCAAAAAACTAAAAATAGAACTACCATATGATCCAGCAATCCCACTCCTAGGCATATATCCAGAGAAAACCATAATTTGGAAAGCTACATTCACCCCAATGTTCATAGCAGCACTATTTACAGTAGCCAAGACATGGAAGCAACCTAAGTGTCCATCAGCTGAGGAATGGATAAAAAATATGTGGTACATATATACAGAGGAATACTACTCAGCCATAAAAAAGAATGAAATAATGCCATTTGCAGCAACATGGATGGACCTAATGATTATCATACTAAGTGAAGTCAGACAGCCAAAGACAAATATTATGATATCACTTATATGTGGAATCTAAAAACATGATACAAATGAACTTATTTACAAAACAGAAACAGATTCACAGACTTCAAAAATAAATTTATGGTTACCAAAGGGGAAAGGTGTGGAGAGGGATAAATTAGGAGTTTGGGATTAACATACACACACACTACTCTACATAAAATAGATAGATAACCAACAAGGATCTACTGTATAGCACAGAAAACTCTACTCAACCCTCTGTAATAACCAATATGAGAAAAGAATCTGAAAAAGAATGGATATATGTATGTGCATAATTGAATCACTTTGCTGTATACCTGAAACTAACACAACATTATAAATCAGCTATACTGTAATATAAAATTAAAAGTAAATTAAAGTAAATAAATAAATAATGTGTGCAGGAAGGTATGTCCTGCAGGACAGTTGATGTCACTAGATTACAGTTGGAGGCTGAAGACCAAAGTACAGAACACACTTGATCTGGTGTCCAAAGACGGTTCCCAGGGACCCCCACTTTCTAGCCTTCCTGTCTGTGTGTAGTCTACTTGGAGGCTGGACCTGGCCTGGGCCTGTGACTCCCTTCAACTGCTAGGACAGGGAAGGTGACACGGGACAGTTCCAAGGCCTGGCAGCTTGAGCCACAATGTAAGAGGTCCAGCTACTTTTCTGGAGAGACCAGGTGAAGACACCCCATGTAAAGGCCAATGTAATGAGAGAAAGAGAAGGATCAACCTTCCACTTGGCCCCCAACAGCCGAGCCCAGGCTTGGGCATCCTTGCCGAGGTGCCCGTCAGACTTGTAAGTGAAGGATTCTGGATGCCCCAGCGCCATCCTAACCTGAGCGCAGCTGCCGGGAGATCCCAGGGAGGCCCACAGAAGAGCATCTAATGAGGCCTGTTTAACAGGAGAAACAGCATCAAGTGTCAGGTCAGTGCTGGGGAGGCTGAATCTGGCTCCAGTCATTTAAATGTCCACTCTTCAGAGTGCCAGCCCGCAGAACGCAAAAAATAAGGAGATGCCTGTCAGTTTAAGCCACTAAACACTGGAGTGGTTTCTATGTAACCAGAACAGAGTGTAAGGCAGAAATTTGGGGGGAAGTTGACTCTCACACCCACACAGTGACTTCTTTCCAGGGCTGGGTTTTCTGTTTTATTCAATGGAGCAGAGCCTCTGCCGCTTCGTTACACTAAGATACTTAAATGATTTCGTGGGAAGGATTTTAGGGCCCTCCTGACTCCCAGGGATTTAAGAGTGTTTGTTTTTGTTGTTGTTGTTGTTTTTCATTTAAACAGGAGCTTCCTTGAGGCCCACTAGAGCCTATAGCAAAGAATGCAGATAAAAGCAGTCTTCTGAGCTGCTCCCCACACATCTGCCTCTGCCCCCAAAAGCATGGAAACTTGTGCATTTCTCAAAAACACAAGGCTCCCTGAATTAGGCCTTTAGTCCAGTGAAGTGTCTGGAAGAGGAAAATAACGTGGGCTCACACAGGCTCATGAAATCCTAATCATGATATCCCTAACCCTAACCCTGGAATCCTTTTCCTTCTCTTTTTTTTTTTCAGCTGTGAAGCAGCACCTGCCATGAGCTGTGGTGGTGCCTATTTTCATATTGTCTGACAGTAGCAGTTGGATCAGGCTTGAGCCAGTGTGACTGAGAGGCAGGCTCCCTGCTTCCACAAAGCTGAATTTAATAAGATGAGAACAGCATGCCAAGATGGGGACCTCCCTCCCAATCACTTATCCTGACACCAGCCCCTCAGCGGGGCCGTATTGCCGAGGTAATCTGGGTGAGGCCGACAGAGCATCCTGCTTACAAGTTCAATATAATGGAACAGCAGGGGCCGGAGGGCTGGCAGAAAAGCTTAGCAAACTTAAAGCCTATTACTCTATGCTTGAGGAAAAATGAGTCACAAAATATTACACCCAGAGCAAGACTTGAACCTGCCAAAGGCAGCAGCAACACACGCTCGGCCTGGTCCATAATGGTGCATTCAGGATTCTGTGGATTTCAATGTCCTGAACCCTAATGGAAATGTATATGCAAATTTCCCCTGAAGCCCATCCCTCCCTACCAAATCTAACAGGCAAGGTGACTGCACATTGCATATGTCAAAGAAAATGATGCCTTTTTAATCTGCCTTTTGTGGCAAGAAGAAGGCAAGAAACTGGACAGAAATCTTTCAGCTGCCTATGTGGCCTTTGTTGTTTTTTTGTGCCTCTTGTGATGTTGAATTTAAAACTAATGGGTGAAATAACAAGCAAATGGTCTCTGAGTTCTGAGTTAATTTGAATATCAACTCTTCAATATAAGTGAGTTCTGACAGAAACTCTTCAACATTAGTGAATCAAATCAAACTCTGACTTGGAATGGACTTGCCTCATGCCTTCGGTCAATCACTGCTCTAGACCCAACCTAGTCTCCATCTAACTAAAAGACTAAGGTTTTTTGAAAGAATGACAATAGAACTAAGACTTGTGATGTTTTTCTGCTCCCCTGAGGCCACCTACTACAGGTTCCTATAACAGTGGCCAGTCCGATCAAGTGAGGTGTATGCATGTCATTCTATAATGTATAATGTCAAATCCCATAGAACGGCAATGCCAAGAGCAAACCCTCAGGTAAATTATGAACTTTGAATGATAATGATGTGTCAATATATGTTCATCAGTAATAGCGGAGGTATTACGCTGTAGGGGGTGTTAATAGCAGAGGAGGCTGTGCTTGAGTGGGGACAGGGGATATAGGGGAAACCTCTGTATTTTCCCTTTAATTTTCCTATGAACCTAAAACTGTTCTAAAAAAATTAAATCTATTAAAAATTTTTCATAGAACCATACACATACAAAAAGGTCAAATTTACTATATGTAAGTTTTAAACATAAACAGGAAAGAAGGAAAGAAGGAAGGAAGGAAGGGAGGAAGGGAGGGAGGAAGGAAGGAGGAAGTTAGCTTTGAGATTAAAAGATGAACAATAAGCTGTTTGATCCAGGCAGTACTTGCCCTCTTCTCTGACGGAATCAGCCTCCCAACAGAACCATGAAAATCAAAGATTACAAAACAGCATACGATTTAAAGGGGAGACAATCATTCTTTGATTTAATTGTTTCAAATCATTATCTCTGCAACATTTACAAGTCCTTCCAGGTAGACACTTATTGCCCTCATTGTATAGACAAAGAGCCCATGGAACAAAGGTTGCATGACTAAACTCTGTTGGTAGGTGTTGAATCTGTGAATTGACTCCCAGTCTATGTGGTCCCAAAGTTTAGGTTCTGATCACAAAACACTAACACAAATGTTCAAGGCCAGCTATTGATAACTCAAGAAACTGAGCAATATTGTATCTGGAAAGAATCCTCCAAGGTAGAAAGGGGAGGAGGGGAAATGAAGGAGGAAAGGAGAAGGAGGTAGGAACCAAGGACAGCAATCAAATTACCAGCTTCACTGAATGAGTTGGGAGGGTTTTTTGCTACGTTTTTTTTTTAACTTCTAGTAAAGGAGTGGTTAAGTTTATTCCAAAGACTGATGAGAGCACAGATATTAAATTTCTACTTCCACTGGTCCTGCCAAGATGCTGAATAATTAGGACATTTGTTCTGCATTCATTCCAGAGAAAAGCATTTGTTTTCCCAACCAAAGTATGATGGAACACCACTTACTTGCTGTTGCTTCAAGCAAAGCTTCTGGATCCTGGCTATGGACTATTTAATTCCAAATGATATTAAATGTCAGGTTAAATCCTGACATTTTGGAGACTTGTAATTGTCCTAAAAATTATTTTGTGGACTTTGTGAGCTTTCATCTTTTACCCCTTGATCTGAAAAACAAACAAACATACAAAAAAAAAACAAACCTGTTACAGTACTCCTTCTGTTCAGTGAAAGCCATGCCTACAAATGGAGAATCATCTGGTTGGGTGTTAATATCACAGGAAATTCATTATTTTGGAAGAACAGGAATAGCTTTTAAACAAAAATTTAATTAACATGCTTGATCAAACTGAAGCAGTTGCAAGAGGAATTTAAAAGTGATTGGGGGACTTCCCTGGTGGCGCAGTGGTTAAGAATCTGCCTGCCAATGCAGGGGACACAGGTTTGAGCCCTGGTTCTGGAAGATCCCACATGCCACGGAGCAACTAAGCCCGTGTGCCACAACTACTGAGCCCATGCACCTAGAGCCCATGCTCTGCAACAAGAGAAGCCACCACAATGAGAAGCCCACACACCTCAGTGAAGAGTAGCCCCCGCTCGCTGCAACTAGAGAAAGCCCACGCACAGCAAAGACCCAACACAGCCAATAATAAATAAATAAATAAATAAATAAAAGTGATTGGATTTGTTATAAATCAAAGTAATATTCCAGCCACCTCAGGGGAACACTCTCTTTATCTCTGGGCTTTTGAATACACAGGCCTCTGTCTCTCTCTGGAACATTCTGCCAGCTCACCTCCCAACATCCTATTCTTCAGAGTCATCCTTCAGGTATCACTTTACGTGTAACTTCTTCCAGGGATCTTTCTCCCATTCTGCTATCCCACCTTCCAATTCCCAAGAAGGTACTTTTGCTCACAGCACAAAGGACTTTACCTCCATAGAATGCAGCCATCTATGCAATAGAGGCCAGCTTCTTTTCTGAAGCCCACTCACTCATAAGCTCATGAAGACAAGGACCACTTCTGGACAGATGTAGCTGGACACCTAGCCTATATTACATGCTCACAATGGTGGCACAATGAGTGAATGACACGTCTGTTTATTCCCTGTGAAGCCTAGCCTAGATTAGGAGACAGCACATGGATCAGAAAGGCTGTAATGGAATCCTGATTTACCAGCTCTGTGACAGCTGGCAAAATGCCTAACCACCATAATCTGTTTCCTCATTTGTGTTATGGGAACATTAATATTTACTTGTCAAGGATGTTATGCCAACAAGTGAGATTTTGTGAGTCGATTGCTTGGCATTTCACCTAGGAAAGAGTAAGCACTCAATAGCTGGTAAGTGGGTTCTGCTACTACTTCTAAACAGAGGCTGCTGGGAGCCATGTTAATATCCATCATATATTTACCTGGACCATCACACCACTCTGAGATGCTGAATATATAAAGCAGCGGCTCTCACGTCTTAGTGTGCAAGCTCAGGTGGACAGCTCACCAGGGCACAGATTGCCGGGCCAGCTCTAATTTCTGATTCAGCCAGTCTAGGGCAGGGTCCAAAAACACATTTCTAACAATTTCCTGGGTGAGCTGATGCTTCTGGCCCTGGGACCACACTTTGAGAACTGACTCTCACGTTCCTCTCCTGCCTTCTCAGCCCAGGCAGCTGCACGATGGAATCACACAAGAAGCTTTCAAAACTCCTGATTCCTGGCTCCTCTACCATGGACTTCTGATTTACAAATAGGTTTAGGGTAAGATCTGACTATTGGGATTTTTTTAAGCTTTCCAGATGATTCTGAGGAGAAAAGGCTGAAGACCAGGGCCGCCAAGCCTTTGCCTCTGGAAGTGTGGTCCTGAGTGTCAGCATCCGCTGCTTGTTAGAAACACACAGACTTAGGCCCCGCCCTGACCTAACCAAGAAGCATCTACGTTTGTAATGAAGTCCTCAGAGGATTCCTGTGCATATTAAAGTGTGAGAAGCCCTAAAACACGATGTCTCCTGCCCAATTCACATCAGAGGAAGCACCCCCAGGTCTTACCTTGGCCCCACTTGAGCGAGGAATGTACCAACTCTGCCCTTTCCCCAAAGAGAGGGGTCCTTACCTCCTACTCTGCAGGCACGACCCCGAGGAGTCTGCTCTCTCTGGCCCATCCCTCTCCCCTGTCTCCACAGATTCAGTCTCATCTGCAGACACAGCCTTCGCTGCACCTATGATCAAGGCCAAGGCTTCCTACTAGGCTTTCAATGAAGACAGGAAGCAGGATCGATGTCTCAGAGGGATTCAGAAAAATAAAACTTTTCTTTAAAAAAAATAAGTTAACACCTGTCTTCTCCCCAAATTATCCTGACACACAAATGTGTTGAGATGGTATTAAAATAGAATCTTTATCCACTACAGGCTGGAAAGTGAAAAGTAACATGGAAGAGATGTCTAATGATTTAGAAAAATAAAAAGATCCAACTGCATCAGTGAAGAAATTATGAGGCTTCTACACCCAGAGAGACCTGGAAGTGCTAATTGAATGCCCTCATGCCATTATCAGCAAAGCCCCTCCAGAGCGAGCAGCACAAGCACATCTGAGCAGAAACCTGAGCTAGCAGCAAAAAGAACCGTCCTGATGGCCTAAGGAGGGCTGTGTGTGCATGAGTCAGCCATCCAGGGTCCTTGCATAGGTGGGTTCATCAGGAATCCTCCATAGACAAGAGGAAGATCTCCTCTGGTTGAGTGTGCCATGCCAGGTTGAAACCCAGAGAGAAGACAAGTTTGGCTTTTAGACCTAATATAGCTGTTTTTACATAACAGCTATATTAAGAATGTGCACATACACACATGCACTCAGATACGCGTACACACACACTCCAAACCACAACTCTTGCTACTGCAAATGTGTTCCATGGACTGGCAGCATCAGCATCGTCTGGCCCCAGCCCCACACCTACTATTTAAGAGTCTGCATTCCTTTTTATTATTTTATTATTTTTTAAATTGAAGTACAGTCGATTTACAATGTTGTGTTAATTTCTGCTGTACAGCAAAATGACCCAGTTGTACATGTATATACATTCTTTTTTATATTCTTTTCCATTATGGTTTATCATAGGATATTGAATATAGTTCCCTGTAGTATATTTTAACAAGAACTCCAGGTCATCTGTATGCACATTACAGTTTGAGAAGAATTGCTCTAAACCAGTGGCTCACAATTTTGGCTGCAAACTGGAGTCACTTGAAGATTTCAATGTGCAGGCAATTTTAGGAACCAGGGATCTAAAATAAAACATAAAAATATGCCCCTTCTTTTCCCCTCAGATTGAGCCCTTTGACTAGTTTAAAAACAGGACATTGACGTGTAAGACAAACACTTTAAGACAGCTATTGGAAGACCTGGCTTATAACTCTTTTAAAGACTAATCTTATTCTGTTCTGGTAATGAATTATCTCTCTAGCTATATGCTCCCTGAGACCAGGGGCCACACTTATTCTGTATTACATTAGACTTCAGGCCAACCAACCAAAGGGCTTGGGCTGGGGTAAGTGCTGAACTAATGTGTGTAAATTAATGATAAATTAATGATAATAAATGAAAGATCAAATTCTGGCTTCTCTGTGGTATTCATTCTTTTCTTTGTACATTTCAATTGTTGAAGGCATTATTCGGATTATATCTCCCCATCAAGACTACAAGAAGGAACATGTTTAAAGTTTTCTACTCCTCTTTCCATCCAAATATGTAACATATTAATGAACACAGAGGATATATTCAGTACTGGTAAATTTCATTGAATAACCTCAAGTTTTTATGTAACTTAGAGATATAACTTTTCATGAGGAACAGTTGAATCTGTGTCATCATGAACTATGCTTTACTGGGAATTTACTGTATTTTACATGAGAAATCTTGATTAATGGGCCAAAATAATCTTCAGAAAAAAAGAACAAAGCTGGGGGTATCAAGTTCTCTGACTTCAGACTATACTACAAAGCTATGGTAGTCAAAACAGTATGGTTCTGGCACAAAAACAGACACATTGATCGATGGAACAAGATAGAAAGCCCAGAAATAAGCTCACCCACTCACATGTGGTCAGTTAATCTTCAACAAAGGAGGCAAGAATATACGTGGAGAAAAGACAGTCTCTTCAATAAGTGGTGCTGGGAAACCTGGACAGCTACATGTAGAACAATGAGATTAGAACATTCTCTAACACCATATACAAAAATAAACTCAAAATGGATTAAAGACCTAAATGTAACAACTGAAACCATAAAACTCATAGAAGAGATCATACACAGAAGACTCTTTGACATAAATCATAGCAATATATATACTGTTTGGATCTATCTCCTAAGGCAAAGAAAACAAGAGCAAAAATAAACAAATGGGACCTAACTAGACTTAAAAGCTTTTGCACAGGGCTTCCCTGGTGGTGCAGTGGTTGAGAGTCCACCTGCCAATGCAGGGGACACGGGTTCATGCCCTGGTCTGGGAAGATCCCACATGCTGCGGCGTGGCTAGGCCCATGAGCCATGGCCGCTGAGCCTGCGCATCCGGAGCCTGTGCTCCACAGTAGGAGAGGCCACAATAGTGAGAGGCCCACGTACTGCAAAAAAAAAAAAAAAAGCTTTTGCACAGCAAAGGAAACCATCAACAAGATGAGAAGACAAGCTACTGAATGGGAGAAAATATTTGCAAATGATATGACTATACGGGGTTAATATTCAAGATATACAAACAGCTCATACAACTCAATATCAACAACAGAAAAAAAAATTTTTTTTAATGGGCAGAAGACCTGAATAGACTCTTTTCCAAAGAAGACATAAAGATGGCCAACAGGCACATGAAAAGATGCTCAACATTGCTAATAATCAGGGAAATGCATATCAAAACCACAATGAGATATTGCCTCACACCTATCAGAATGGCTATCACAAAAATGTCTACAAATAACAAATGTTGGAGAGGATATGGAGAAAGGGGAACAACTGTACACTGTTGGTGGGAAAGTAAATTGTTGCAGTCACTATGGAAAACAGTATGGAGGTTCGTCAAAAAACTAAAAATAGAACTACCACATGATCCAGCAACTCCACACCTGGGTATATATTCAAAGAAAACAAAAACACTAATTTGAAAAAATACATGCATCCTAATGTCCATAGCAGCACTATTTACAATAGCCAAGATATGGAAGCAACATAAGTGTCCATCTATAGATGAATGGAGAAAGAAGATGATATATGTATACATACATAATGGAATATTACTCAGCCATAAAAAGGATGAAATTCTGCCATTTGCAACAACGTAGATGGACCTAGAGGTTATTATGCTCAGTGAAATGTCAGACAAAGACAAATATTCTATGTTAAATGTGGAATCTAAAAAACAAAACAAACAAATGTATATAACAAAACAGAAACAGACTTACAGATAGAACAACCTAGTGGTTACCAGTTGGGAGAGGAAAGAGGGGAAAGGCAAGGTAAGAATATGCGATTAAGAAGTACAAACTACTGTGTATAAAATAAATAAGCAACAAGGTACAGCACAGGGAAATATAGTCATTATTTTGTAATAACTTTAAATGGAGTATAATCTATAAAAATATTGAATCACTGTGTTGTACACCTAAAAATAACGTTGTAAATCAACTATACATCAATGAAAGAAAGAAAGAAAGAAAGAAAGAAAGAAAGAAAGAAAGAAAGAAAGAAAGAAAGAAAGAAAGAAAGAAATCTTGATTACTGTGAATTCAGCAAGCAAGGAAAAATAAAAGCTAATGTCAGGAATAAATTTCCTTAAACCTAAGTATCTCTAAGTTATGTTCTAGGTTTAGAATATATTCAACAGAATATGCCACACTTTACTTTCTATAAATCTGTCCGATGACTATCAGTGTTTAGAATGATTATACTAGACAAGGGGTCAGCAGATTTTTTCTGTAAAGGACCAGATGATAAATATTTTTGGCTTTACATGCCATGAAGTCTCTGTAGGAACCACTTAACTCTTAAGTTGTAGTGCAAGAAACAGTCACAGACCATGAGTAAGCAAATGGTTGTACTTGTGATCTAATAAAATTCTATTTATAAAAATAGGTGAATTTGGCTCTGGGGCTGTAGTTTTCCTCTCCTACAATACAAGACTATAAGAAATTTACTATTTAAAAGTAAAATGGGATAAACTGTACTTACAAAGGCAAAATAAGTTCATTTTGGAAAAAATAGGATACAAATAACTGCACAAAAATGCATATACACATACTTAGATAATATTTTCACATAGAAAGGTGACTGCTTGACCAAAATTTTTAGAGGCAGTGTTGATGAGGGGAGGCAGCAGGAAGATGCTCTGTTAACTTGTAAGTTAATAGAATATGTAATTAACCAGGGCATGATATTCCTCAAATAGTCAGGTTATTCACAATTATCTTTTAAAGCTTGTAGCATCCAGGATAATTTTTTTTTCATGGGAAGAACTATGTGAAGTCTTGAGCAGGTGAACCAGGACCAGAACCCACTTTAGTTTTCCAGAGGAATTAGGGAAATGGGAAAGCCAGCCAGGGGACAATGGAAACATAGACAATCAAAATAATATCTATTCTACAATAAGGGCTCTTAGCCTTTTGATGTATGAAGTGGTGTAAGATCATTTCAAGGTTGAGTTGGTGTCCTAAGTGGACAGGCAAAGAGCATCACCTTCCTGGTCCTTTCAGGATTCTTTCCCTCAGATGAACGGAAGCCATAACAACTAGCTCAGGAGGAAACTCAGCCGAGCCTAGGATCCCTTGACAAGTTCTAACTCACTGGTCTTCACCACTCATGCCCAAATAAGAATGTGCCCACATATGAATATGTTTCTCTAGCAAATCAAATACATTTAAGTATTGGCTTTGTCTAAGGCAGATGGTCCTCTTAAGTTTGATCTGGTTTGATAATTTTAGAAGATATAGGTTTAAGCTTGGTGAGAATTGATAATTAGAGTGAACTCTGGGGTAAATATTCTGGATTTGAAAAAGAAATTTAGTTTTGCTCTGCATTCAGCAACCTAGTGTGATGTTTTGTTGTGGTGGTGGTGGTGGTGGTGGTGGCGGCAATGGCTTTCTTTGGGGTTTGGCTTAAGACTCGGTTATTAAGTTCTTTGCCAGCTCCTACCTTCTCCCCCATCCTAGAAGTATCCCTCCTCCAATGCAGTAGGTGTTTAATTGATGCTTGCTAATTAACTAGAAAGGAGCATCTCCCAATTCAATGTTGGGAAAACTGGATTGGCACATTTCAGCCTGAGAGTTGTACCTTGTTTTAGAAGAGATGAAATATCTCTAAGTCTCTCAGGTTTAAGCCTCTCTTAGGACCCTGGGCTTGTGTACAGTATGCTAAAGCTCCCCTTCCATGGCACTGTATGGAAATTGGTCATCAGGGTACTTCTGTAGAGGGTCATTTACAAAACAGGGTGGTGTGAACACATATTCTGATTTAACTGAGATAACTTCACTAAGTTTGTGCTGCCAGGGTAAGCCTGCTATCCCAACAAAATTATTATGTCCAGTGCCAGACTGCACAACCAATTATATGAATTATATAGTCACTCTAATGAGAGCTGACCCTAATTGACCACTGACGTCAGCTAGGCACTCTAAGAACTTCAATGCAAATTATTTCAGTAAATCCTCACAACATCCCTCAGAGATTCTACCATTATTATTTTCACGTTACAGATGAGAAAACTTGAGGATAAGAGAGCTGAAGTTACATAGATAGTACAGAGCAAAACCTAGATGTTCACCCATGAGAATGATTCTAAAAGTCAGAATGCTTGACCACAAACATCACAGTAGAGCAAGGTGCCAGGGAACTGTCCCTTTCTGGATGGGAAAAACTGTATTTGGAAAAAGATAAGAGACAAAGATAAAAAGAAAGGTAGAAGCTGCATGAAGATAATTTTACAAGCAACATTAAAGTTTCTACATCTTTTTCTTCCTTAGCTGGCTTAGTCTACACTATGACATGAGGTTAAAATGTACATTTCTACAGGAGGTTTTGTGTGTGTGTGTGTATGTGTGTATATATATATATATATATATATATATATATATATATATACACACACGTCCAGAACTGTGGCTGGAGAAAAAGTCACAAAAAACTCTAACAAGAGACGAGGTGGCATTTGTCACAACGTCTATAATGAGGGTTAGAGTATGTTCCAATCTTCACCTGTTGTCGATTAAATACTGTCCTTTAACTATTTTAGTGCCTCTTTACCCTTTCAATCTCAAAGATTCCCCAGCTTGGACAACAAATTGTATGGCAGTCTTATCTATAATAAAATATTCATATAAATTCATTTCTGTTTACGGACTTTCAATGTTTAACTGATATCGTAATGCATATCTTTTCATATCTCTTAGGATATTTCATTTAGAGGGTGACAAATTTGGTGTTTTATTTAAGCATTTATTGAAAGCACTAAACCAAGCCCTGGAAGGTGGGAGTGAATCCACGGAAGAAAACGGCAGCCTGTAAACTAGAGAAAATTATGAGACTGTTGTAATAAAGTCTTATAACGGGGGTAGGTAAAGCTATTTCTGGAAAGGAGGCTTTTTCAATAAGGGAGATTTATTCTGGATATGAAATAAATACACAAATTTGGTGGTCTGTGTAGCAAAGGAATATTCCAGGAGTGTATAAGCCGTCTGCAAATTAAAGGCTAATGGAGGAAGAGTAAAGGGCCAGCTCCTTCTGCCTCCAAGCTCAGGTAACAAGGACAGAGAGGGAGAAACATGGGAATTCTTATCTCACCTTATCTGGTGAGATAAGTTCTCTTCTTTGGAATTTTGGGTACCTTACTAACCACCACTGCCATTGCCACCACCACAGGACTCCCTGGGAGCTGGGGCCAAATGGATGTAAAGAAAGAATAAAAACAGGGATTTTCCTCCCTCTCAGACCCCAAGAGCTCCGTTTCTCCTTCTTCAGACCAAAATTCAAGGACTTTTCCTGGAGCTCTGACTGTAACACCTGGTGCATGGTTCCGGGTTTCCTGCTACCTTTGGGTCTAGAGCAGGAGATGACCGGTGGGAAAAACGGTACATTCAGCATGGGTTCAGCGGTACTTAGAGTTCTGGTTTCCTCTCCCATCTGCCTGCCACCATTTACTGTTCAGGCTCATCAGAGAGTTTAAGATCCAGGATGTTTCTCTGCATTCATTGAAAGAGACAGGATGGAGTATACTTAGTCTCTCTGGAGTAGACCTGGGCCCAGAAAGAACATCTTAATCTCTGTAAAGAGACCAGCTTAATGACTAAAAGTGTGCAGAAAACTTCTTACCTTAAGTCTGAAAAAGTCATGAGACCTGTTAGATTTCACCCAAGGACTGAGGAAGAGAAGAATAAAGCTGTTTTATGAATGGTCTTTCAACCTTCTGGCTACATACGGTTAAATCTTCATGAAGAATATTTACAGGTATCTCACCTTCAGTAATCCATTCTACAGAGCTGGCAGGAAAAAAAGGACAATCTGAAAGCACTTGAAATGCTTCATTATTTTTCAGAGTAGGGTACGAAAGAAAAACCTCCAGCTTCTAACGCTGGCTGTCCGCTTCACTGAATCACCAAACTACAGGGAAGTCTTGAATCACGGCTTCAGATTGAGACAAGGTGGGAACTTCATCATGCCTATGTTATTGTGGGGGATGGATTCAAAAATAAAAGACCTAAGTTTCAGCTGGTCCCAAACTATGGAGAATTTTACTCACACAAAGCCCCCATTTGCCAATGCAACTCTGGTAATTGGACACTTAATTACCCTATTTGCACACATATATAAGGGGTGTGCCTGCAAGAAATCAGAGCCCACTCTTAACACTTTGCCCCCAAGCAATGAAACCACATGCTTTTGTCAACAACTAAATTGATTAGAATCGTGTTTATTTCTGCTCGTGTTAGTCCACACGTATTTTCACTGGAGCCTGATGTCTATTGAGTTAAAAGCTTAGTGAAAAAACCTATGTTATGCAGAAAACCTAGAGAGTAATTGCCAACTATGTGCCAAGAATCTTTTCATTTTATAGAGAATGCAAGGTCTGAATCAAAAGAAATACTCTTTGCAACCTCATATGCTCAGGCAGACTCAGCAGCCTTATAGTCATAATAAAGACAGAAGGGCCTTTTAAAAGAATATTTTAAGCAAAATTTCCAGCGTGGATTATTCTCTAGGGTAAATGGCTCGGGCATTGAATTTTCCCATTTCCCTGGGGCAGGTAAAGGAGTGAATTTTCTCTAAATATCTTCTAGCTGGACAGTGTCCTAACAATGTCCTTGGGGAAATGTTCTCTGATTTAGAAGCATGTATTGTGTGTTGGGCCATCTGGGCTGCCTCCCCATGAATAAAATCACCAAGATGTGGCTGTTTCTTGATCTCTGATTACATATAGACCTGGGTTCCAGCTGTGGCTCTAACTTACACTAGTCATATACTACTGGGGACAGATTCAGTTTCTTATAATTTTTGAATAATGGTGAAGAGAAATGAGAAAGCTTGCCACGGGAGTCCGCTAAGGTGTCAAAAGTGAGGGGGCAATGAATGTTCACAGCAGCCTTACTTACAATAGCCAAGACATGGAAGCAACTCAAGTGCCCATCAACAGATGAATGGATAAAAAAGATGTGGTGTATATATACAATGGAATATTACTCAGCCATAAAAAATGAAATACTGCCATTTGCAGCATTTGGGCCTAGAGAATATTATGCTTAGTGAGATAAGTCAGACAGAGAAAGACAAGTACTGTATGATATCACTTATATGGAGAATCTAAAAATAATACAAATGAATGTATATGCAAAACAGAAACAGAAACAGACTCACATAGAGAAAACTAACTTGTGGTTACCAAAGGGAAAGGGAGGGGGAGGCGCAAATTAGGGATAGGAATTAACAGATACAAACCACTATACATAAAATAGGCAACAAGGATTTACTGTATAGCACAGGGAATTATAGCCATTATCTTATAATAACTCATGGTAGAATATAACTGGAAAAAATACTAAATTACTATGCTATACACCTGAAACTAATATAACATTGTAAATCCACTATACTTCAATTAAATAAAAGGCAAGGAGGGACAAGCAGGAAGGAATGATCAGTAGATCTGGTAGTTTGAACGTCAAGAGTATGCTATCTTTGTTTTGGTCACCAGACACTCAGTAAATACTTGTTAAGTGACTTAATTGTCAGCACCATTTATTGAGCCTACTTTGTACAGAGAGCACTACATGAGGAGTCAGAAGTAACCAGAAAAAGAAAACGGAAGACTGCCTACAAGACTATTGACGAGTATTCCTTGAAGAGTAAAAACTCACCAAGGTGAAACAATATTGAACCAGACCAAGTTGAAAGACTCAAGGTGAGGATGAGGGGTCAAGATGACCTTTGAATTCTTATATAGCAATACGATGCCTACTGGTATTCCATAGAGGGATTCCCCTCCTGGCCTGGGCCCCGAAGGCACAAGCTGTGGAATGGCTGGAGCTGGCTGGCCACCACCACTGCTGTGATGTCCTTAGGTTCAGCAGATTCCAACCAATGCAGAGGAGCTTGCAACAGGGTCTGTCCCATCTTAGCGCAGTGAGAACAGAGGACCTGGAGTCAGGCCAGGTGGGATGTTTAACTTCATCACTTCTTTGGTCTCTGGATTGTGGGACATCTGGTCACTCTTGCTTGGGCTTGGATTCCTTCTGTTATCACTCATATAGAATAGCTAGCTAGCTAGCTAGCTATCATCTCTTTCTCTCTATATATATATTTATATATCATATATAGCTATATCATATCTCTCTCCATCTCTATCATCTCTCTATATATCATATATATCTATATTTATATATATCATACCTCTAGCTATCTATCATCTATCACCTATCTATCTTTCATCTATCTGTATCTCAGATATGAGAGGAAATATTTATATTCTCCTTTCATATCTAAAACAATACAAATACATCACTACTCAGAAAACTATGCTTTTTTCCAAGTCTAATTTTTTTTAAAAAACTGTTCTTCTAATAGGAAGAGTTATGCATGACAATTGCTAGATTGAGAGCAGAAGCAGAAGGACAGGCTCTGTCAGTCATGTTCACCACCCCTTGCTCAAGTGCCATAGATTCTTGCTTTCCTTTCTTAGTTGTAGTAGATTTTCTTGAGTAAATGTCTCCTCATTTGCTGAATGACCTAAGTACAATTTCCACAGTAAATTGTTGCTTCCTTTTTAAATATGTTTGTTATGTTTATTTCTCTGAGGAATGAGCCCACAGAGGTCCTCACACTGCAATTCCAGAAGTGGAATCCACAATGGGAATTTTAACCTATAGTTTGGTGGAAAGAAAGAGGACGGAGCTATATCTCACATAACACAACAAATTTTTCTTAAAAGCCTCTTGAAGATCTTTCTTGTTCTCAACAGTTTTCCATTCCTAGTGTTGTCTGCCACGGTCCCCTTCTTCTTTCTCTGTGTCTTGTCTCACTGCAGCCTCCTTTGCCACCTCCCCTCATCTCTGTGCCCTCTCCCACTGCGTCCCCCACTCCCAGTCTGATCAGCGTCTTTGTCTTATGTTAAGTGGATGCAGCCTTCTCTATGCTTTCCCTTTCTTGACACATCCAACATCCCAGGCAGTAAAACAAAGACTCTGTTTGGTACATAACCTCCTTGGTAGCCTTAAGAATGGGAAGAGGGGAAAGGCAATGTAACATTTTTTCCAATCATGTTACTTTATATTTAACTTGAGGTCTTTCAATTTCATAAATGCCATTTTCACTAGTTATGGTTGATAGGATATCATAACCAAGGAGATTGTTAATACCTGGAAGGAACTGGTAAATGAGGCTTACGCTTTCCCAGTCAGCATCCATTTAAGCAAATAAACATTTATCGAGGGCTTTAAACCCAAGTGTCATCCTAGATGAGCAGCAGAAACAGTACCTGGAAACTTGTTAGAAATTCAAAATTGTGGGCCTCATCCCAGACCTAAGGAAGCCGAAAACTTCACTATTAAAATCTGAATTTTAACATGCCCTTCCAGTGATTCTAATGCTTGCTAAAGTTTGAGAGTCACTGCTTTACTCCATGAAGAGGGATCATGATAAAAGCTTAGGAATGCAACCTTGAGCACGACTCAGCTCCTTTAGAAATACTCATGGTCTGTCAGGCAAGATAAGCATGTACACAGACAATTAAAATATGGTGTAATATATGCCATGTTAGAATTACATACAAGGTACAGAATTGCAGAGAGAAAAGAAAGTTAACTTTGTCAGTGAAGGAATTGCTGAGAAGATTTTACCACTGACTAGGTTATACTTAGGACTTAGTTAGTCAGTTACCTCTCTCAGCCTTAATTTCCCCATCTGTAGGTTGGAAATAATAACGCCTATTCTGATGCGTTATACCGATTAAATAAAATCATGGAAAGTGAAAGTGTCCAGCATAGACTCCTTGTTCAATTAGTGGTAGTTCACCCTTAGCCCTTCTTATCCAAACTTCCTCAGTACATAGAAGGTTAAATGAATGTGTAATAATATTTCAGAATGTGGAATCCCAAGCTTTACAGAAATAACCATTTTCTCCCCAAATCTATCTTACTGGCTGATAACGAATACCAATTATAATTTAACTCCTCATTTCTGCTTTCCAGATTCATTGGCTATCAGGAAAGTTCCAGGATAGATTTTGTTCAACATTTGCCCATATCAGATTGACAGTCAAATTTTCCTGGGAAAACAAAGCTTTACCATTAGCAGTCACTGCTGTGTTCCACCTCCAGCACTTATCAAAATTGTATCTGCCCACAAAACGAAAAAATACAATGCTAATCATTTACTGAACAATTATTGAGTACCTACTATGTTCCAGGGCAAGAAAGATGCTGGACATTAAGGGAATAGAAAAGACAAGCCTCGCTCTATCCTCATGAAGCTTATATTGCAACAGAGACTGGGGGTCAGGCTATTTTGGAATTATAAAACTGAACTGCTTACAAAACTGAAATTTTTCTCAAGAATAGAGATCAAACTTGTGTTTGTGTGGTGGTATCCTCCCAGTCCTAAACAACGCTTGTAAGATATATGGGGACTGGCCCACAGCATTTGAAAAGTAAAGTATTTTTACTTCAATTGAGGTCTCAAATTTTCTTAAGATTCACAGATGAGTAACATGTACTCTCTCTCTCCAGGAGATTTGTAGTTAGTGGGTAGACAGGCAAATAACACACAAAACATGCCTAGCAGCGCCTGGCACAAAGTAAAATGTTCAATAATGGAGACAAATGTTAGTATTACTGCTTACTCAGTACAGAAAGGTGCTTGAGGAATCCATTGTCAGGCCTGCTGGGTGCTCAGGCCACGTGGGATACCACCAAACATTGTCCTGGGCCCAAAGGAAACAAGATTCCTCTAGATATGGGTTTGGTGGGACCTTGGGGCAAAGATAAAACTACCTGCCTTCAAGGTGGTTGTGCTGATGGAAAGTAGTCAGGATAGAGGACTCAGACACAGACCAATTTGATTTTAGTTCCACTCTAGTCAGCAGTGAGTCTACTAGTTCTACCACCATTAAGACTTTAACTGCTCTGAGCCTCTGTTTCCTTTTATCTGTAAAATTAGAGTAAAAATTCCTTCCACCCAGAGCTGTTGTGAGGATTAAATGCAAAGATGGATTTTAAAGTAGTGAAAAAATATGGTATGCAAATGTGAGGGTTATTGTTGTCATCCTGAAGGAGAAATGCTGAGATCCTCTTATAGCCGTTGGGCCATCTCCCAAGACCTGGACTCCGCCTGCTCACGGGATGGACAGGAGTTTCCTCATTGAATGTGCCTTCCCTTCTTCCTCAGTCCCCAACTGAAACAGGCTGGGACCTGGGACCCTTTGCTGCAGTGCTGCAATGTTTGCACCTGGACACACCTGTCCTCCAGCAACAAAATACAAAGAAACTATAAAGGACTAAAAATAATTGCGTGCATGCAAATTTGGGGCAAATTATGGACAAAAGATACAAAAAGACCAAAAAAAAACCCCTCCAGCTGCCACTCCTGAAGAGCCAGGAGCAAAAGCAGGGTACTGCGCATGCCCCCCTGCACACAACACCGCCAAGGGGGTGGGCAGACCACCTAAGCCACACCTTGGCCCAACCCCTGGACACACCCCTACCCTCACTCCACGTAAGGAACCTGCTCGCCACACCCGTCTCAGGGAGCGAGCAAGAGAACTTGTTGTTTGTTCTCACTCCCCCGTCCTGCAGCAGGGACCCCAATAAAGCCTTGCCTGAATTTCTTGTCTGGCCTCTGATCAATTTCTATTGATTAAGGAGGCCAAAAGCCCTGGTCGGTATCACAACCAAGGTAATGCCAACATTGATTATGTGGCTGAATGGAGTCTAAATGCAGTGCATTTTCCCCATTTGGAAACTTGAGCCTGAGCGTGGCTAGCTCTGTACTCACCCCACACACCCCCAGTTCCCAGCCCCTCCACCCCCCCACCCATTTGGTTTATCTTTCGTGTGTTAAAGTCACACCCCACCAAATTATCTGCTCCCTAAAGAGTCCCTTTCTGTTACTCTTACCTTTTTATCTCCCAGGGTGCATAGCAGACTGACTTACATTGAATTCGTGCTCAATATTACTTTTAACAAAGAAAAAGAAAACCTTGTTTTAGCTGTTGATGTAAGGTTATTTCCAACATTCTTTGGTGCAAGTTTCCCATGCTTTCTGGGCTTTCCCAACTAGTATCCAACATTATCCAGAGAGATAATTCATTGGTTCTAATAAAATTTGTTGAGTCCAGACTGCATAAATGTTGGAAACACAGGTTAAGCAAAGAGTTGTTTCTGTTGTCATAGAGCTTAAGGGCTGTTTGCTATTAATTGTAAATGAGGACATTGTAAATTACAAATGAAGACCAAAAAACTCTGAAGTTTTGGCATTCCATGGGCACACACAAGTATAGCTCTGCATATGGCCAGGATCCATTCCGGTCAGTGTTTAGGCCATAATTTTTAGAAATGAATTTTTAATATCACTTCTGACCAAATATAGACTCTTTAATTCAAAATATCTACTGCAAAATAGATAAAAACAATACCACTCTTAAAGTCACCTGCAAAGAGAGTGTTTTTAGTATTTTGACTTCTATTATTAGATATAAGCTGAATGGGCCATGTCAGCCATTTCTGACCACAAGCCGCAGTGCAGATGCAGACCCATGTCCACTGTAAATGCACCCACATAGAAAACCTCCTTGGCAGGGACAAAGCCCCAGGCTCTGCTGCCTGGTGTAAGAGTCTCACTCTGTTTCCTGAGGTATGTACTTCGCAAACTAGCCTCAAGAAATACGTTTCAAAAAGAGCTCCCAGACCAAAACTGAAGAACAGCTTCATACGTCAGAGAGCACAAAAAGTCCTGAGAAGTCCTGCAATTAAAAAAAAAAAAAAAAAAAAATCTATTCGGTGTGTAACCCAGGCCTCCCCACATTCATTTCACTATAGGGCCATTTTCCCAAAAGACATGTATAAATAACCTGAAAAAATAATATTCCAGGGAAGATATTTTTGGAATGCTCTAGTTTAACTTATTCAGGTCCTACTCTGATAGGTGGCTTTTTTGCTTTGCTTTTTTGATTGTCATCATAAGAACTTTTTAAATGTATAGAGTTGTCCTAAGTCCATTCTGAACAATTACATCATCTGCTGAGTGGACAACCAAAATTCTATCTTGTCATTTAATAGAGAAAGCAATCCAGATGAGAGGTAACAGTGGCTCTCTACCATCTGAAGAGCCACAGAATGACTACCTGGGCGTGTATGGGGCCTGCAAAGGACTCAGCCTGCAAGCTGACACACAATTCATTGTTCTACCTTCATTTCATATTTATTTTCCTGGTATTTGTCTTTGCTTTGGCAACCTTAGGTAAATTTCTAATTTTCCAAGATTGCCTGCAGTGAAGTTCTATCCCCGGAGATTGGTTTTTATTAGTCTCTTAAGCAAGTTATACAATTCAAATCACCTCTCTCAGTCCACCCATCTGCTTGTTTTTGCTTTTCTTCCTCTCTGCTGGATTTGGTGTAGAAATCCTCCTCTCGCCCCTCCCTGTCCACTACCCTAAACTCTCCCCCACCGTTCTGTCTATCCTCTCTGTCAGGGACCAGGGGCCCCTTCTGTTCAGATGGCTCCGGGCCCACCTGTACCGGCCCCATCTGTCAGCAACGCAGCCCCAGCATCCCGCAAACCTGGTGGAGGAAATTCTCCTCCGAAGAATTGACGTCACTAGGTGTTCTCCTGAGAGTTGTGCCCTGAAAATTTAGCTACATTGAGGAAGAATAAAGGGCATTTCAGTGTGGAGTAGAGGCGTTCACCACGCTGGCATTGATAAAATGCTTCTCCCACACAGCATGCATTTCACCATTAGCAACATCACCCAGAAAAACTAAAGAAAAGGAGGAATTGAAAAAGGTAAGATCTTCAGGCTAACTAGAAATGGTAAAATGTTTATATCTTAATGCGTAAGAAGATCCAGTGGATAAAATCTATATTCTAAACCTAGCCTGAGCAAACATATTAGCAAGGTTATCCCCTCTTGTCTTCCAATTCAAGCAGTGCAGCAATCTTTTTTGGAAGACATCATTTCATTTTAGTTCCTTGGCCCTATTTGTAAAGATGTCAAGGACTCATAACCCAGAGGAAGCATTTCCTTGAAAGGAAAGTCTATTTCTAATATTTAAAATCTCCAGTCTCCTATAAAATATATATAGTGGGGGAAAAAAAGGTCTACAATTGAAGACTACAGTGATGCTTGGCTACTTTTTCTTGCCTGAAATTTGATTCACATTCAACTCAGATATATGTGTTGATTTAGAGCCTGAAGTGCCAAGAGGAGAGCAGAATGGGCGCAGCCAGCCACTGTGGAGTGCATTTTGTGCCAGGACTGAACAAGCTCTAAAATATGTTGATGGCCCCTGAAATTCATACGTTAGAGCTCCTGATGTCCACGCGGCCTCTAGTTCTGATGTTGCCTTGCCTGCTGCCTGAGCGCAAAGCACTGCAGCGACCCTGTTTATCTGGCCCCCGCACAACGTTGTCAAGACACATTTCCATTTTCCAAGTGACTGCTGCCACTGGGCCACAGTCTGTGCTCATTTCTCGAGTAGCTAAACCCTTTGACACTGTGGTTTTTAATTAAAATTACATTAAAGTTAATCAACCAGAAAGAGGCCGCTGTAGAAGGCAGGTTTGATTGCAACCTGCGAAGGGCACAGAGGCTGCCAACTTGCTAAAGATGTGCCTGCAGATGCCAATCTGCCGGCGTGAGCCCCACAGTTACAGAGCCGCTGCCGAGGGGTCAGGTCTGCTGGCGTTTTCCCTGGGACTGTCAAACAGCCCTGCGACAGCAGCAGCTTGGCAAAGAGTGAAAAAGCAGACAAGCCTCTGCAAAGTGCACCATCCCCACACCTCTGCTGCTGCCCCGACCACTGATGTGAAACTCACATCCCAATTGTTTCATCTCCAGACATAGCTGGGCTCCACAAGGAGCCATAGGTTTGTTGTCTGGGGAGGCTCCTCAACGTTCCGTCTTCTACAGGCTGGGTTTCTGGCATATGGGGCTGTGTTTGGTTTGCTCTGTTTTGAAAGGGACAGAGGAGATACTTGAATGCTCCAGGATGCCTTGTTTCTCTCCAGGCTCTTTGCAAAAGGGCTTCATTGGAAAATGACAACCCAGCATTACCTTAATAAGCTGAATCAAGAGACTATGAAATAAAACTTCACATCTAGGATTTGTTATTTCACACCTACTGAATGTGGCAGTGGTGTTGAGCTGCAAATTTAAATTTTATTTTTGTTCCATTCTTCTATGATTAATTTACATCATATACCCAGGCCTTACCAAAGTACCTGATACTTGGTAAGAGTTTGGTTAGTTTTCAATAAATGAATGAATGAGTGAAGAAAAGAGTGCATTGTTTATCACAATTACCTACACTTTTTTCTAAAGCTATAAAACCGACATTAGTACAAAAAGCCAGGTATCATTTTATCTTGAGTGCCCACTCCGATCTCTTGGAAATTGCTGCCTAAATCACTGTGTTGAGAAAGATTCTGAGGCAGTATCCTGGTAATCGAGTGGAGAGTGAGCTCAGTCAAAGCTCTGAACAAGATATCCTTGTTCTAAGGCATGGGGAGCAATATCAAGATTATGTCAGAATTCTGTGGTTGCTTCGAAGTAAACTGACAAACCCTCTTGGGATGATTTACAAGGAAAGAATGAACTTCAAAGAGGAAAAGTAACTAACTTTACTGAGCCTCAAGCTCTCATCAAAAGCTGGCAAAAAAATTTATGTTATAGATCCCTGAGTGGACTCCTGAGTCCAGCAGCTGGTTCTGACCCAGCCCTTGGTCCTGTAATCACTACCCATGTCCTGCGCAGGGTCTGCCCGAGTGCTTTGCTCAGCAGCAAGTGTCTTGAGGCAGCTGAGCCCCAGGTGCCATATACATCCTAACTGTGAACATTAATGACTGACAAAGTTTCTCCCTATAAAAAGCTATTTATAAAAATAGCTGTTTTCTCTTCTGTAACAGAAGGAGAAATAACCCTGCAATGAGCTCTTTTTTTGCTTCTCTGACCAGCTTACTTAAGATTTCCTTTCTTTGTTTTGTTATTTTTTAACATCTTTATTGGAGTATAATTGCTTTACAATCTTGTGTTAATTTCTGCTGTATAACAAAATGAATCAGCTATATGTATACATATATCCCCATATCCCCTCCCTCTTGTGTCTCCCTCCCTGCCTCCCTATCCCACCCCTCTAGGTGGTCACAAAGCACCAAGCTGATCTCCCTGCGCTATGCAGCTGCTTCCCACTAGCTATCTATTTTACATTTGGTAGTGTATACATATCAGTGCTACTCTTTCACTTTGTTCCAGCTTACCCTTCCCCCTCCCCGTGTCCTCAAGTCCATTCACTACCTCTGCATCTTCATTCCTGTCCAGCCCCTAGGTTCATCAGAACCTTTTTTTTTTAAGATTCCATATATATGTGTTAGAATACAGTGTTAGAATACAGTATTTGTTTTTCTCTTCCTGACTTATTTCACTCTCTATGACAGACTCAAAGTCCATCCACCTCACTACAAATAGTTCAATTTCGTTTTTTCTTTAATATCTTTATTGGAGTATAATTGCTTTACAATGGTGTGTCAGTTTCTGCTTTATAACAAAGTGAATCAGTTATACATACACATATGTTCCCATATCTCTTCCCTCTTGCGTCTCGCTCCTTGCCACCCTCCCTATCCCACCCCTCTAGGTGGTCACAAACCACCTAGCTGATCTCCCTGTGCGATGCGGCTACTTCCCACTAGCTATCTATTTTATGTTTGGTAGTGTATATATGTCCATGCCACTCTCTCACTTTGTCACAGCTTACCCTTCCCCCTCCCCATATCCTCAAGTCCGTGCTCTAGTAGGACTATATCTTTATTCCCGTCTTACCCCTAGGTTCTTCATGACATTTTTTTTTCTTAGATTCCATATATATGTGTTAGCATATGGTATTTGTTTTTCTCTTTCTGACTTACTTCACTCTGTATGACAGACTCTGGGTCCATCCACCTCACTACAAATAACTCAATTTCGTTTCTTTTTATGGCTGAGTAATATTCCATTGTATGTATGTGCCACATCTTCTTTATCCATTCATCTGTTGATGGACACTTAGGTTGTTACCACCTCCTGGCTATTGTAAATAGAGCTGCAATGAAGATTTTGGTACATGACTCTTTTTGAATTATGGTTTTCTCAGGGTATATGCCCAGTAGTGGGATTGCTGGGTTGTATGGTAGTTCTATTTTTGGTTTTTTAAGGAACATCCATACTTCTCCATAGTGGCTGTATCAATTTACATTCCCACCAACAGTGCAAGAGAGTTCCCTTTTCTCCACACCCTCTCCAGCATTTATTATTTGTAGACTTTTTTTTTTTTTTGTGGTACATGGGCCTCTCACTGCTGTGGCCTCTCCCGCTGCAGAGCATAGGCTCCGGACGTGCAGGCCCAGCGGCCATGGCCCACGGGCCCAGCCACTCCGCGTCATGTGGGATCCTCCCAGACCGGGGCATGAACCCATGTCCCCTGCATTGGCAGGTGGACTCTCAACCACTGTACCACCAGGGAAGCCCTATTGTTTGTAGACTTTTTGATGATGGCTATTCTGACTTGCGTGAGGTGATACCACATTGTAGTGTTAATTTGCATTTCTCTAATAATTAGTGATGTTGAGCATCCTTTCATATGTTTGATGGCAATCAGTATATCTTCATTGGAGAAATGTCTATTTAGACCTTCTGCCCGTTTTTGGATTGGAATGTTTGTTTTTTTTGATATTGAGCTGCTTGTATATTTTGGCAATTAATCTTTTGTCAGTTACATCGCTTGCAAATATTTTCTCCCATTCTGGGGGTTGTCTTTTTTGTCTTGTTTATGGTTTCCTTTGCTATGCAAAAGCATTTAAGTTTCATTAGGTCCCATTTGTTTATTTTTGTTTTTATTTCCATTTCTCTAGGAGGTAGGTCAAAAAGGATCTTGCTGTAATTATGTCATAGAGTGTTCTGCCTATGTTTTCCTCTAAGAGTTTTATAGTGTCTGGCCTTACATTTAGGTCTTTAATTCATTTTGAGTTTATTTTTGTGTATGGTGTTGGGAAGTGTTCTAATTTCATTCTTTTACATGTAGCTAACCAGTTTTCCCAGCACCATTTATTGAAGAGGCTGTCTTTTCTCCACTGTATACTCTTGCTTCCTTTATCAAAGATAAGGTGACCATATGTGCATGGGTTTATCTTTGGGCTTTCTATCCTGTTCCATTGAACTATATTTCTGTTTTTAGGCCAGTACCATACTGTCTTGATTACTGTAGTTTTGTAGTATAGTCTGAAGTCCAGAAGCCTGATTCCTCCAGCTCTGTTTTTCTTTCTCAAGATTGCTTTAGGGTCCGGGAGAAGATGGCAGAAGACTAAGACGTGGAGATCACATTCCTCCCCACAGATACATCAGTAATACATCTACACGTGGAACTGCTCCTATAGAACAGCCACTGATCTCTGGCAGAAGACCTCAGACCTCCCAAAAGGCAAAAAACTCCCAACGTACCTGGGAAAGGCAAAAGAAAAAACAGAAACGAAAGAATAGGGACGGGACCTGAACCAGTGGGAGGGAGCTGTGAAGGAGGAAAGGTTTCCACACACTAGAAGCCCCTTCACAGTCGGAGACTGTGGGTGGCAGAGGGGGGAAGCTTCAGAGCCACAGAGGACAGTGCAGCAACAGGGGTGCAGAGGGCAAAGTTGAGAGATTCCCGAACAGAGGATTGGTGCCGACCAGCACTCACCAGCCCAAGAGGCTTGTCTGCTCACCTGCCGGTATGGGCAGGGGCTGCGAGCTGAGTCTCGGACTTCGATCGGATGCTGGGAGAGGACGGGGGTTGACGGCGTGAACACAGTCTGAAGGGGTTAGTGCACCACAGCTAGATGGGAGGGAGTCTGGGAGAAGTCTGGAGCTGCTGAAGACACAAGAGACTTTTTCTTGCCTCTTTGTTTACAGGTGTGAGAGAAGAGGGGATTAAGAGCACTGCTTAAAGGAGCTCCAGTGACGGGCGTGAGCCGCGGCTATCAGTGCAGACCCCAGAGACAGGCATGAGACGCTAAGGCTGCTGCTGCAGCCACTAGAAGCCTGAGTGCAAGCACAGGTCACTCTCCACGCCACCCCTCCCGGGAGCCTGTGCAACCCGCCACTGCCAGGGTCCCATGACCTAGGGACAACTTCCCCAGGGGAACGCTCGGCGCGCCTCAGTTGGTGCAACATCAGGTTGGCCTCTGCTGCCACAGGCCCTCCCAACATCCGCACCCTTCCCTCCCCACAGACTGAGTGGCCCAGAGCCCCCAAATCAGTGGCTCCTTTAGGCCGTCCTGTCTGAGCAAAGAACAGACGTCCTCAGGTGACCTACACACAGAGGCGGGTCCAAATCCAAAGTTGAACCCCAGGAGCTGTGCGAAAAAAGAAGAGAAAGGGAAATCTCTCCCAGCAGCCTCAGGAGAAGAGGATTAACCTACACAATCAACTTGATGTACCCTGCAACTGTGGAATATATGAATAGACAACGAATCATTCCAAATTGAGGAGGTGGACTTTGGGAGCAAGATAGATTACTTTTCCCCTTTTCCACTTTTTGTGAGTGTGTATGCGTATGCTTCTGTGTGAGATTTTGTCTGTATCACTTTGCTTTCACTATTTGTCCTAGGGTTCTGACCGTCCAGTATTTTTTTCTTTTTTTTTTCTGTGGTATGTGGGCCTCTCACTGTTGTGGCCCCTCCCATGGCGGAGCACAGGCTCCGGACGTGCAGGCTCAGCAGCCATGGCTCACGGGCCCAGCCACTCTGTGGCATGTGGGATCTTCCCAGATCAGGGCACAAACCCATGTCCCCTGCACCAGCAGGCAGACTCTCAACCACTGCGCCACCAGGGAAGCCCTTATTTTTTAATTCTTAAAATTTTTTTCTTAATAATTATGCTTTATTTTAATTATTTTATTTTATCTTACTATATTTTATTTTATCCTCTTTCTTTCTTTCTATTTTTTCTCCCTTTTATTCTGAGCCATGTGGAGGACAGGCTGTTGGTGCTCCAGCCAGGCTTCAGGACTGTGCCACTGAGGTGGGAGAGCCAACTTCAGGACACTGGTCCACAAGAGACCTTCCAGCTCCACATAATATCAAATGGCAAAAATCTCTCAGAGATCTCCATCTCAACACCAAGACCCAGCTTCACTCACTGACCAGCAAGCTACAGTGCAGGACACCCTATGCCAAACAACTAGCAAGACAGGAACACAACCCCATCCATTAGCAGAGAGGCTGCCTAAAATCATAATAAGGCCACAGACACCCCAAAACACACCAACAGACGTGGACCTGCCCACCAGAAACACAAGATCCATCCTCATCCACCAGAACACAGGTACGAATCCCCTACACCAGGAAACCTACACAATCCACTGAACCAACTTTAGCCACTGGATACAGACACCAAAAACAACGGGAAGTATGGACCTGCAGCCTGCGAAAACGAGACCCAAAACACAGTAAGATAAGCAAAATGAGAAGACAGAAAAACACACAGCAGATGAAGGAGCAAGTTAAAAACCCACCAGACCTAACAAATGAAGAGGAAATAGGCAGTCTACCTGAAAAAGAATTCAGAATAATGATAGTAAACATGATCCAAAATCTTTGAAATAGAATGGAGAAAATCCAAGAAACGTTTCACAAGGACCTAGAAGAACTAAAGAGCAAACAAACAGTGATGAACAACACAATAAATGAAATTGAAAATTCTCTAGAAGGGATCAATAGCAGAATAACTGAGGCAGAAGAACGGATAAGACACCTGGAAGATAAAATAGTGGAAATAGCTACTGCATAGCAGAATAAAGAAAAAAGAATGAAAAGAACTGAGGACAGTCTCAGAGACCTCTGGGAAAACATTAGATGCACCAACATTCGAATTATAGGGGTTCCAGAAGAAGAAGAGAAACAGAAAGGGACTGAGAAAATATTTGAAGAGATTATAGTTGAAAAATTCCCTAATATGGGAAAGGAAATAGTTAATCAAGTACAGGAAGCACAAAGACTCCCATACAGGATAAATCCAAGGAGAAACATGCCAAGACACATATTAATCAAACTATCAAAAATTAAATACAAAGAAAACATATTAAAAGCAGCAAGGGAAAAACAACAAATAACACACAAGGGAATCCCCATAAGGTTAACAGCCTACCTTTCAGTAGAAACTCTGCAACCCAGAAGGGACAGGCAGGACATATTTAAAGTGATGAAAGAGAAAAACCTACAACCAAGATTACTCTACCCAGCAAGGATGTCACTCAGATTTGATGGAGAAATTAAAACCTTTACAGACAAGCAAAAGCTGAGAGAGTTCAGCACCACCAAACCAGCTTTACAACAAATGCTAAAGGAACTTCTCTAAGGCAAGAAACACAAGAGAAAGAAAAGACTTACAATAACAAACCCAAAACAATTAAGTAAATGGGAATGGGAACATACATATCAATAATTCCCTTAAATGTAAATGGATTAAATTCTCTCACCAAAAGACACAGACTGGCTGAATGGATACAAAAACAAGACCCGTATATATTCTGTCTACAAGAGACCCACTTCAGACCTAGGGACACATACAGACTGAAAGCGAGGGGATGGAAAAAGATATTCCATGCAAATGGAAATCAAAAGAAAGCTGGAGTAGCAATTCTCATATCAGAAAAGATAGACTTTAAAATAAAGACTACTACAAGAGACAAAGAACGATACTACATAATGATCAATCCAAGAAGATATAACAATTGTAAATATTTATGCACCCAACATAGGAGCACCTCAATACATAAGGCAAATACTAACAGCCATAAAAGGGGAAATTGACAGTAACACAATCATAGTAGGTGATTTTAACACAAGATTTTCACCAATGGACAGATCATCCACAATGAAAATAAATAAGGAAACACAAGCTTTAAATGATACATTAAACAAGATGGACTTAATTGATATTTATAGGACATTCCATCCTAAAAAACACAATACACATTTCTCAAAGGTGCTCATGGAACATTCTCCAGGAGAGATCATATATTGGGTCACAAATCTAGCCTTGGTAAATTTAAGAAAACTGAAGTTGTATCAAGTATCTTTTCTGACCACAATGCTATGAGACTAAATATCAATTACAGGAAAAGATCTGTAAAAAATACAAACACATGGAGGTTAAACAATACACTACTTAATAACGAAGTGATCACTGAAGAAATCAAAGAAGAAATCAAAAAATACTTAGAAACAAATGACAATGGAGACATGACGACCCAAAACCTATGGGATGCAGCAAAATCAGTTCTAAGAGGGAAGTTTATAGCAATACAATCCTAACTTAAGAAACACAAAACATCTCAACTAGACAACTTAACCTTGCAACTACAGCAATTAGAGAAAAAAGAACAAAAAAACCCCCAAAGTTAGCAGAAGGAAAGAACTCATAAAGATCAGATCAGAAATAAATGAAAAAGAAATGAAGGAAACGATCGCAGAGATCAATAAAACGAAAAGCTGGTTCTTTGAGAAGGTAAACACAATTGATAAACCATTAGCCAGACTCATCAAGAAAAAAAGGGAGAAGACTCAGTTCAATAGAATTAGAAATGAAAGAGGAGAAATAACAAACTGACACTGCAGAAATACAAAAGATCATGAGCAATTACTACAAGCAACTCTATGTCAATAAAATGGAGAACCTGGAAGAAATATGACAAATTCTTAGAAATGTACAAGCTGCCGATACAGAACCAGGAAGAAATAGAAAATATGAACAGACCAATCACAAGCACTGAAATGGAAACTGTGATTAAAAATCTTCCAACAAACAAAAGCCCAGGACCAGAGGGCTTCACAGGCGAATTCTATCAAACATTTAGAGAAGAGCTAACACCTATCCTTCTCAAACTCTTCCAAAATATAGCAGAGGGCGGAACGCTCCCAAACTCTTTCTATGAGGCCACCATCACCCTGATACCAAAACCAGACAGAGATGTCACAAAGAAAGAAAACTACAGGCCAATATCACTGCTGAACATAGATGCAAAAATCCTCAACAAAATACTAGCAAACAGAATCCAACAGCACATTAAAAGGATCATACACCATGATCAAGTGGGGTTTATTCCAGGAATTCAAGGATTCTTCAATATATGCAAATAAATCAATGTGATAGACCATATTAACAAATTGAAGGAGAAAAACCATATGATCATCTCAATAGATGCAGAGAAGGCTTTTGACAAAATTCAACACCCATTTATGATAACAACCCTGCAGAAAGTAGGCATAGAGGGAACTTTCCTCAACATAATAAAGGCCATATATGACAAACCCACAGCCAACATCGTCCTCAATGGTGCAAAACTGAAACCATTTCCACTAAGATCAGGAAGAAGACAAGGTCGCCCACTCTCACCACTATTATTCAACATAGTTTTGGAAGTTTTAGCCACAGCAATCAGAGAAGAAAAGGAAATAAAAGGAATCCAAATCGGAAAAGAGGAAGTAAAACAGTCACTGTTTGCAGATGACATGATACTATACACAGAGAATCCTAAAGATGGTACCAGAAAACTACGAGAGCTAATCAATGGATTTGGTAAACTAGCAGGATACAAAATTAATGCACAGAAATCTATGGAATTCTTATATACTAATGATGAAAAATCTGAACGTGAAACTAAAAAAACACTCCCATTTACCATTGCAACAAAAAGAATAAAATACCTAGGAACAAACCTACCAAAGGAAATTAAACACCTGTATGCAGAAAATTATAAGACACTGATGAAAGTAGTTAAAGATGATACAAATAGATGGAGATATACACCAAGTTCTTGGATTGGAAGAATCAATATTGTGAAAATGACCCTACTACCCAAAGCAATCTACAGATTCAATGCAATGCCTAAGAAATTACCACTGGCATTTTTCACAGAACTAGCACAAAAAATTTCACAATTTGTATGGAAACATAAAAGACCCCGAATAGCCAAAGCAACCTTGAGAACAAAAAGTGGAGCTGGAGGAATCAGGCTCCCTGGCTTCAGACTATACTACAAAGCTACAGTAATCAAGACAGTATGGTACTGCCCTAAAAACAGAAATATAGATCAATGGAACAGGATATAAAGCCCAGAGGTAAACCCACGCACATGTGGTCACCTTATCTTTGATAAAGGAGACAAGAATATACAGTGGAGAAAAGACAGCCTCTTCAATAAGTGTTGCTGGGAAAACTGGACAGGTACATGTAAAAGTACGAAATTAGAACACTCCCTAACAAAATACAAAAAAATAAACTCAAAATGGATTAAAGACCTAAATGTAAGGCCAGACACTATCAAACTCTTAGAGGAAAACATAGGCAGAACACTCTATGACATAAATCACAGCAACATCCTTTTTGACCCACCGCCTAGAGAAATGGAAATAAAAACAAAAATAAACAAATGGGACCTAATGAAACTTAAAAGCTTTTGCACAGCAAAGAAAACTATAAACAAGACCAAAGGACAACCCTCAGAATGGGAGAAAATATTTGCAAATGAAGCAACTGACAAAGGATTAATCTCCAATATTTACAAGCAGCTCATGCAGCTTAATAACAAAAAATCAAACACCCAATCCAAAAATGGGCAGAAGGCTTAAATAGACAATTCTGCAAAGAAGATATACAGATTGCCAACAAACACATGAAAGAATGCTCAGCCTCATTAATCATTAGAGAAATGTAAATCAAAACTACAATGAGATATCATCTCACACTGGTCAGAATGGCCATCATCTAAAAATCTAGAAACAATAAATGCTGGAGAGGGTGTGGAGAAAAGGGAACCGTCTTGCACTGTTGGTGGGAATGTAAATTGATACAGCCACTATGGAGAACACTATGGAGGTTCCTTAAAAAACTCAAAATAGAACTACCATATGACCCAGCATTCCCACTACAGGGCATATACCCTAGAAAACCATAATTCAAAAAGAGTCATGTACCAAAATATTCATTGCAGCTCTATTTACAATAGTCAGGACATGGAAGCAACCTAAGTGTCCATCAACAGATGAATGGATCAAGAAGATGTGGCACTTACCTACAATGGAATATTACTCAGCCATAAAAAGAAACGAAATTGAATTATTTGTAGTGAGGTGGATAGACGGATAGACCTAGAGTCTGTCATACCGAGTGAAGTAAGTCAGAAGGAGAAAAACTAATACCGTATGCTAACACATATATATGGATTCTAAGAAAAAAAAATGTCATGAAGAACCTAGGGGTAAGATGGAGATAAAGACGCAGACCTACTAGAGCATGGACTTGAGGATATGGGGAGGGGGAAGGGTAAGCTGTGACAAAGTGAGAAAGTGCCATGGACATATATACACTACCAAACATAAAATAGATAGCTAGTGGGAAGCAGCCGCATAGCACAGGGAGATCAGCTAGGTGGTTTGTGACCACCTAGAGGGGTGGGATAGGGAGAGTGGCAGGGAGGGAGACGCAAGAGGGAAGAGATATGGGAACATATGTATATGTATAACTGATTCTCTTTGTTATAAAGCAGAAACTAACACACCGTTGTAAAGCAATTATACTCCAATAAAGATGTTTAACAAAAAAAAAGATTGCTTTAGCTATTCAGGGTTTATTGTGTTCCATACAAATTGTGAAATTTTTTGTTCTAGTTCTGTGAAAAATGCCATTGGTAGTTTGATAGGGATTGCATTGAATCTGTAGATTGCTTTGGATAGTATAGTCATTTTCACAATGTTGACTCTTTCAATCCAAAAACATGGTAGCTGTTTGTATCATCTTTAATTTCTTTCATCAGTGTCTTATAATTTTCTGCATACAGGTCTTTTACCTCCTTAGGTAGGTTTATTCCTAGGCATTCTATTCATTTTGTTGCAGTGGTAAATGGGAGTGTTTCCTTAATTTCTCTTTCAGATTTTTCGTTGTTAGTGTATAGGAACGCAAGAGCCTTCTGTGCATTAATTTTGTATCCTGCAACTTTACCAAATTCATTGATTAGCTCTAGTAGTTTTCTAGTAGCATCTTTAGGGTTTTCTATGTATAGTATCATGTCATCTGCAAACAGTGACAGCTTTACTTCTTTACTGATTTGGATTCATTTTATTTCTTTTTCTTCTCTGATTGCTGTGGCTAAAACTTCCAAAACCATGTTGAATAATAGTGGTGAGAGTGGGCAACCTTGTCTTATTCCTCATCTGAGAGGAAATGCTTTCAGTTTTTCACCATTGGTAACGTTGTTGGCTGTGGGTCTGTCATATATGGCCTTTATTATGTTAAGATAGGTTCCCTCTATGGCTACTTTCTGGAGAGTTTTTATCATAAATGGGTGTTGAATTTTGTCAAAAACTTTTTCTGCATCTATTGAGATTATCATATAGTTTTATCATTTAGTTTGTTAATATGGTGTATCATATTGACTGACCTGCATATATTGAAGAATCCTTGCATTCTTGGGATAAAACCCACTTGATCATGGTGTATGATCCGTTTAATATGCTGCTGGATTCTGTTTGCTAGTATTTTGTTGAGGATTTTTGCATCTATGTTCATCAGTGACATTGGCCTGTAATTTTCTTTTTTTGTGACATCTTTGTCTAGTTTTGGTATCAGGGTGATGGTGGCCTCATAGAATGAGTTTGGGAGTGCTCCTCCCTCTGCTATACTTTGGAAGAGTGTGAGAAGGACAGGTGTTAGCTCTTCTCTAAATGTTTGATAGAATTCGCCTGTGAAGCCATCTGGTCCTGGGCTTTTGTTTGTTGGAAGATTTTTAATCACACTTTCAGTGCTTGTGACTGGTCTGTTTATATTTTCTATTTCTTCCTGGTTCAGTCTTGGAAGGTTCTTTCAGGTTGTCCATTTTATTGACATATAGTTGCTTGTAGTAATATTTTATTGGCATTTTATTGGCATATAGTTGCTTGTAGTAATCTCTCATGATCCTTTGTATTTATGCAGTGTCAGTTGTAAATTCTCCTTTTTCATTTCTAATTATTGATTTGAGTCTTCTCCCTTTTTTTCTTGATGAGTCTGGCTAATGGTTTATCAATTTTGTTTATTCTCTCAAAGAAGCAGCTTTTTGTTTTATTCATCTTTGCTACTGTTTCCTTCATTTCTTTTTCATTTATTTCTGATCTGGTCTTTATGACTCCTCTCATTCTGCTAACTTTGGGGGGGGGGTTTGTTTTTCTTTCTCTAACTGCTTTAGGTTAGGTTGTTTATTTGAGATTTTCCTTGTTTCTTGATGTAGGATTGTATTGCTATAAAATTCCCTCTTAGAACTACTTTTGCTGCATCCCATAGGTTTTGGGACATTGTGTTTTCATTGTCATTCGTTTCCAGGTATTTTTTGATTTCCTCTTTGAGTTCTTCAGTTATCTCTTGGTTATTTAGTAGCATATTGTTTAGCTTCCATGTGTTTGTATTTTTTACATTTTTTCCTGTCATTTTTATCTAGTCTCATAGCATTGTAGTCAGAACAGATACTTGATGAGATTTCAATTTTCTTAAATTTTTCAAGGCTTGATTTGTGATCCAAGATATGATCTGTCCTGGAGAATGTTCCCTGAGCACTTGAGAATAAAGTGTATTCTGGTTTTTTTGGATGGAATGTCCTGTAAATATCAATTAAGTCCATCTTGTTTAATGTATCATTTAAATTTTAAATTTATTTATTTATTTTATTTTTGGCTGCACTGGGTCTTTGTTGCTGCATGTGGGCTTTTCTCTAGTTGAGGTGAGCAGGGGCTACTCTTCGTTGCAGTGCATGAGCTTCTCATTTTGGTGGCTTCCTTTGTTGCCGATCATGGGCTCTATGCATGTGGGCTCAGTAGTTGTGGCTCACAGCCTCCAGAGCGCAGGCTTGGTAGTTGAGCGCATGGGCTTAGTCACTCTGTGGCATGTGCAATCTTCCCAGAATAGAGCTTGAACCCTGCATTGGCAGGCAGATTCTTAACCACTGCGCCACCAGGGATGCCCTAATGTATCATTTAAAGCTTGTGTTTCCTTATTTATTTTCATTTTGGATGATCTGTCCATTGGTGAAAGTGAGGTGTTAAAGTCCCCTACTATGGTTGTGTTATTGTCAATTTCCCTTTTTATGGCTGTTAGCATTTGCCTTATGTATTGAGGTGCTCCTATTTGGGTGCATAAATATTTACAATTGTTATATCTTCTTGGATTGATCATTATGTAGTGTCCTTCTTTTTCTCTTATAATAGTCTTTATTTTAAAGCCTATCTTTTCTGATATGAGAATTGCTACTCCAGCTTTCTTTTGATTTCCATTTTCATGGAATACCTTTTTCCATCCCCTCACTTTCAGTCTGTATGTGTCCCTAAGTCTGAAGTAGGTCTCTTGTAGACAGCATATATATGGGTCTTATTTTTGTATCCATTCAGCCAGTCTATGTCTTTTGGTTGGACCATTTAATCCATTTACATTTAAGGTAATTTTCAATATGTATGTTCCTATTACCATTATCTTAATTGTTTTGGGTTTGTCATTGTAGGTCTTTTCCTTCTCTTGTGTTTCCTGCCTAGAGAAGTTCCTTTAGCATTTGTTGTAAAGCTGGTTTGGTGGTGCTGAATTCTCTTAACTTTTGCTTGTCTGTAAAGGTTTTAATTTCTCTGTCAAATCTGAATGAGATCCTTGCTGGGTAGAGTAATATAGGTTGTAGGTGTTTCCCTTTCATCACTTTAAATATGTCCTGCCCGTCCCTTTTGGCTTGCAGAGTTTCTGCTGAAAGGTAGGCTGTTAACCTTATGGGGATTCCCTTGTATGTTATTTTTTGCTTTTCCCTTGCTGCTTTTAATATTTTTTCTTTGTATTTAATTTTTGATAGTTTGATTAATATGTGTCTTGGCATGTTTCTCCTTGGATTTATCCTGTATGGGAGTCTTTGTGCTTCCTGGACTTGATTGACTATTTCCCTTCCCCTGTTAGGGAAGTTTTCAATTATAATCTCTTCAAATATTTTCTCATACCCTTTCTTTTTCTCTTCTTCTGGCCCTATAATTCGAATGTTGGTACATTTAATGTTGTCCCAGAGGTCTATGAGACTGTCCTCAATTCTTTGCTTTTTTTTTTCTTTATTCTGCTCTGCAGTAGCTATTTCCACTATTTTATCTTCCAGGTCACCTATCCATTCTTCTGCCTCAGTTATTCTGCTATTGATTTCCTCTAGAGTATTTTTAATTTCATTTATTGTGTTTTTCATCATTGTTTGTTTGCTCTTTATTTCTTCTAGGTCCTTGTTAAATGTTTCTTGTATTTTCTCCATTCTATTTCCAAGATGTTGGATCATCTTTACCATCATTACTCTGAATTCTTTTTCAGGTAGACTGTCTATTTCCTCTTCATTTGTTTGGTCTGGTAGGTTTTTACCTTGTTTCCTCATGTGCTGTGTATTTCTCTGTCTTCTCATGTTGTTTAACTTACTTTGTTTGGGGTCTCCTTTTCATATGCTGCAGGTTTGTAGTTCCCATTGTTTTTGGTGTCTGCCCCCAGTGAGTGAGGTTGGTTCAGTGGGTTGTGTAGGCTTCCTGGTGGTGGGGACTCATGTCTATGTTCTGGTGGATGAGGCTGGATCTTGTCTTTCTGGTGGGCAGGGCCACATCCAGCAGTGTGTTTTCGTGTGTCTGTGAACTTATTGTGATTTTAGGCAGCCTCTCACCTAATGGGTGGGGTTGTGTTCCTGTCTTGCTAGTTGTTTGGTATGGCGCATCCAGCACTGGAGCTTGATGGCCATTGGGTGGAGCTGGGTCTTAGCGTTGAGACAGAGAACTATGGGAGATCTCTCGCCAATTGATATTACGTGGGACCAGGAGGTCTCTGGTGGTCCAGTGTCCTGATCTCAGCTCTTCCACCTCAGAGGCTCAGGCCTGACACCAGACCAGAGCACCAAGACCCTGTCAGCCACATGGCCAGGTACATGGGGATTTTCTTGCCTTTTGGGAAGTCTGTGGTCTTCTGCCAGCGTTCAGTGTGTGTTCTGTAGGAGTTGTTCCAGACGTATATGTATTTTTGATGTATTTGTGGGGTGGAAGGTGATCTCTACGCCTTACTCCTCTGCCATCTTGAAGGTCCCCCTGCAGTAGGAGACTCCACTGAAGATGCCAACCTCCACAAGAGCTAGAGGTGCAGAGGCATATTTTTCAGAGTGTTTGCAGCTTGCTTTTTTTTTCCTTTTTCTTTGTGCTTCGTCTAGTTTTACTTGTTCACAGGGTGCTTCATGCAGTGGCATCACACCCGGCACTTCAGATCAGAATGCCTAGTGAGAAATTATGAGGTGAGAGCTTGAGATTCAGTGTAGAACCAGACAGATTTGTCCCTCACTTCATGGAGCACACTTTGTCTAAATCAGTCTGCTGGAATTTTCCTCAAACTTCATTTCCTTTGGAGGAAAATGTCCAGGTAATTCATGCAAAAAGTAGCTCTCCTTTTGTGCTTGGTTTGGTTTCACTTGCCTTTAGGGAGCCTGTGCAGAGGCCTTGCACCTTACACGTTGGATTAGAGTTCCCAGCACAGAGCCACTGTGCCTGATGCCTCGGCTTGGTGGGTCTGCATGGATACTGCGATTCAAGATGGCAGCCATGGGCTGTGTGCCTATTTCCTTTCTTTGAATGTAACCATGATGACTGGAGCTACAGTAGCTATCTTGTGACCATGAGGCACAAGCACCAAGACCAAACTAAAAAGAAATTCTGAGACTGAGATGCAGAAGGATGGAAAAGAATTCAGAGCTTTAAAGACATTTTTTAAACTGTTGCCCTAAAACTGGAATCTCTAGATTCCTTGCTATGTGAAATAACTAAATGTCATAGTGCTTAAGCCACTGTTAGTTGGGGAATCTTTTACTTGCAGCTAAAAGCTTTCTAATTGATATAGAGGTCTTGTATTCCACCACAGAGAATAAAACCTCCCAATTTCATTCCTTCCACTTTAACATTTTAATCATGTGACATCTTTGTGTTTGCAGTATATCAAAAATGTGTCTGTTCCTTGTAGAAGTTCTTAATAGGGAAACATATCAAAGGTTAGCTTTTCTTGCCTGGTCAGATTTTTGGAGTAATATCTCTCCTTTGGCCTCTGTGAGACCTCTACAAAAATTTCCCCAGTCAATATTTAGGTGTTTTCTCCTCTAGCTTTAAATCAAGCAGGAGTTCTCTTATCCACTAGAATGCAGTTTTCCCATGAGAAAGTGAACACTTGTTTGGTGCTTGTCCATGGATGAACCAATCAGATCATTCCCTGATGTTTGGGAAAAGACAATAAAGAGGCTGAGGACATAGGCTGATTAGGTGGACAGGCTGAGGTCCATGATGAAAAAAGAAAGATGAGGCTGAGGCTGCCACCAGCAAACTCTGCCAGCCCCATTAGTGCTCCTGGAAAGGTCTTGAGTCCCTACTACTCATATATGCCAGCCATAGAATTGTCTGGAAAGGTGGCCAATTCTGCCACTTACACTGACAAGACTGCATATAAAAATACCCACCTACATGCTTTTCACAAGTGATATTTCTAGGGAATAAAGACACAGAAAAATTGAAAATGAAAGAATGTAAAGAGATAGACCACACAAATACTAAGCATAAGAAAGTGGAAGTCACTGTAGGAGACAGGATGTTAAATTATAAACTCAGCTGGGGTGCTCAGATATGGTAAGTCTGAGCACTCCAGCTGAATACTCTGTAAGTGTCCAGGAGGTGCCTGCACTTGCTCCAACGACTGGAGCAAAGGGTAGTGTGTGCTCTGGGACGACCCTTCCCCGGCCTTGGCCCTGGAGGAGGTTGACGCTCCATCAGCCAGTTGAGAAGGAAGCAGAGAAGCAGTCATTCTTTCCTCCCTAAAGATAGCTGGCCTGTCTGCTACTGTCCTAGCTGTCGGTGGAGAGGGTGAGGGAACAAGGAAAACTCTTGTTTTTGATGAAAATTGAGAGGAAGTTTGAAGTATTGATTAACACTATAAAATAAAATACAACACAATAAAACAAAAATCCACCAGGTCACTATAAATAGACCCCCAAACATTCAATGGTGTCAAATATAAAGTTGCATCACTGGAATGTTAATAATATGGTGAGAGTGAGTCTGCACAACTAAACTGTTGACAGTTCCGTGGGCTTGTGTCACGCCTGAATTTGTGCTACTGCGTGGTATTCGTTGGGTGTCACGGTTGGGATTCTTTAGAACAGCAGATGCTAAGGTGGAATGTGGGGTACAAGGTATTTATTAGAGTCATGATAAACACGTACCAAAAGGAGGGGGAGGAAACAGGATTGGGCAGAGAGAGAGATGGCAAACTGGGAAGCAGGCCTGACGGAGCCTCACCAACCTGCCGGGTCTCTGGCTGTCAGCACTGTCCAGTGCTGGGCTGGGATGTTGGGGCCTGCACAGCCTTGCCTGGCGCAGTCCCTGGGTGCGGTTGGCCCCAGAGGGTGTGACCTCAGTCAGGGCAGCTCTCTGCAGCTGAAGCCTGCCCTAGGCAAATCTGTCAGTGTAAACTCTTCTTGACTGTGTTGTCTGGCCACACTTCTAGCACACTGAAAGCTATATGATAAACAAATGTTGAAGATTCCATCAACAATATACCCAAGAAACAGAATTCTAGAGAATCAATCTGTACATTTAAAACAGCAAATTTTAATTAATTCATTAGTTCATTCAAAGTTTCTGATAAGGAAAACTTCTGTTTAGAGGAGCAAACTAAAACATCTTTTTTACAGCAATAAAACAACATCATGAAATTTTGTTTGGATTCTTGCGCTTTTGTTGCAACTTTACCCCACTCCACACCTATATGAAATAAAAGTTACCAAATAAGAGTTATAAAAAGAGAAATGCTTATCTGACTCTTTTCAGAAACAACAGTAAACAGTATTATTGACAGAATCAGCAACTTAATTAAAAAGTCTGTTAATGCTGGTGTTAATAAACCTGCCATATTTTCAGTTTAGATTGACACTATTCAAACCGATTCTTCTGGGTAATAAGATATGTCACAGAATCTGGGAACATTGGTTATCTAAATTAAGCATGTATTACTTGAAAATATTGGAAGCTATTACAGATGTTCTGTGATCAAATTATATTTTTTCATAAAAAATATCCTCCTTAGGAAGCCAAGATGAATCATGGGTTGTGTGCTATTTACCCTCTGGCTAGAGAAAAATACATAATTATCCATGATATTAAAGTTTCAAATAAATAAACAAATTTCCTTCTTTAAGGATGGGTATGTGTACTGTTTGGATTTCAAATTTGAATGATTTGTTACTTTCACTCCATTAGCAAGTACTTATTGATTTCCTGTTATGTGTCAGGCACTTCCCTAGGAGCTGAGAAGTATGGAACAAGACAAACATGCTCTTTTGTGTAGTTTACATCCTAGTGATTTTATTACCAGAATTTAATGTCTTTTTAAACAGTAGTGACACAATAGCTTCTTGAAAACTATGATGACCTAAAATTAAAATTTTGATAAAGGTTCAAGTATTTCTAAAGTGCTACGTCAGAGGAAACCATAGTGTCTCCTTGTCCCTCCAAAATGAAACCATAATGTCTTCAGCCCTCACCAGTCCCTTTTTTTCGGAAGTCCAAATTAGCATCTAAGTTTTCTAGCGTGGTGTAAGCAAATGATGGCTTATACTCTCAAAACTGGCACAACTTTCAGGCCCCTGGGTTCTGGAAGTTTCTTCTGTTCCACTCATTTCACTACACAGAACTTAGTCCTTTCTTAGCTTCCATAACAATCATGCACATCATTTCCTAAAACTCTCCTTGTTTCTCACAGGTCTCAAGGCACACGAGGCTATTTTATATTAAACATGCCAAGCTGACTTCTTCCTCAAAGACATTTACACCTGCTGTTCCCTCTGCCTGGAACACTGTTCTTCCAGACTTCATCCTCACTTCATTCAGGAATGAATGTCACCTCCTCCATGCCCTACCTAAAATAACACACTACCTCAATACCCTGCTTTAATGTTTTTCATAATATTTGAGAGTTTGTCGACATGTTGTGCATTTATTAACCTGTTTATTCTCTGTCTACCCAAGTAGAATGTAAGCTCCAAGAGATCATGGACTCAGACATGTTCACTGCTGTAACTTCAAAGCCCGGAATATACTGAGAACATAAAAGTTTCTCAATTAAAATTTGTTGAATGAATGGATGAATACATGAACACGTGAAAAATACGAATGAACATGAGTTTAACAGACTTCACTGAAGAGTTTTGGGTGAAGATAAAAGAGGGGCTCAAACTATAGCAATATAAATAATCTTAAGAGGAATCATAAGCATTCACCTCCTCAAGAATGTCCTGTAGCCACTCACATCCCTTTCCCTCTGAGATGAAAACAACGAACTCCTGCTCTTATTTCAGGTAGAGGAATGCCCTTCTTCAGGCATTCTGTATCAACTCACACTCACTCTTGGAGGACTCACATTCTGACCCGGTACTTCCCAATGTATTTTTCCAAAAGCAGTTCTTTCCTTTAGAGAAAATTACTTAGTATATACTCTTCAAAGGTAAAAATTTCTCCACTTCATTAGATCATTAATTAAAAGTGGTATAAAATCAAAATCTTGAATTAGAAAACTTAATTCTTAATTCTTCTATCCCAGATAAATAGAAGCTATTTATTTAGTAACAGATATAAGTCAAAGACTACTCTAACCTCAACAAGTAGGAGCTTCCTTTATTTTTACTGAAGTATAGTTAACTTACAATATTAGTTCCAGGTATACAATATTCAGTATTTTTAGGGATTACACTCCATACAAAGTTATTATAAAATATTGGCTACATTTCCTGTACTGTATTTTATACTTACCAGTTTGTATCTCTTAACTCCCTTCACTTATTTTTCCCCTCCCCTGACCTCTCTCCTTACTGGTAACCACTAGTTTTTTCTCTGTATCTGTGAGTCTGTTTCTGTTTTATTATATTTGTTTGCTTTATTTTTAGATTTCACATATAAGTGAAAACATATAGTATTTGTCTCTCTCTTTCTGACTTATTTCATTAAGCCTAATACCCTCCAGCTCCATCCATGTTGTCACAAATGGCAGAATTTCACTCTTTTTTATGGCTGAGTAATATTCCATTGTATATATGTACTACATCTTCTTTATCCATTCATCTGTTGATGGACACTTAGGTTGTTTCCTTATCTTGGCTATTGTGAATAGTGCTGCTATGAACATTGGGGTGCAATGTTCACCCCAGGGCTGGGGTGCCCAATGTGGGGCTTGAATCCCTCACTCCCCAGGGAAGATTACTGAGCTTGTGATATCCCCCTTCCTCTTCTGGGTCACTTGTCAGGAGTGTGGGTCCCAACTAGATGGCTTCTCCCCCACTCCTACCAGACTCCATGTGGTTCTTTCTCAGTAAGAAGAAGAGCCATTGGAAGAGCCATTCTGCTAGTCTTCAGGTCTTTCTCAGAAAGAAAAAGACCAATGTTTTACAGAGAGGTCTCAGCCTACCTTTCTGGGAGTATGATGACTATGACAACGTGGGCTCACAAACATCTTGTGATACTGTGCAATGAAATAGGATGCTTCATTTTTGTTAATTCTAAATTAGGAAGTTGTCACCTGTAAACTAGAAATGCATCAGGAATAAGAGAAAGAAAGAGATTGCGGTAGAAGAGAATTGAAAGAAAGGAGGAACAAAATCAACCAGTGAATTCAAGTAAGTTCTATAGTTGAGTTCATAGTTGGTACCAATGTCAATTTCCTGGTTTAGACAAATACAATGTTGATAAGATATTATCTTTGGGTGAAGCAGGGTGAAGGATACATGGGAACTAATTGTACAAATTCTTGTGAGTCTTAAACAATTTCAAAAATATTTAAATATTCTTTTTAAAAAGGCATCAGAAAGCAGAGGAACCGAAAATACAGGGCAGATCCTCACACATACAGATTAATATGATGAAAAAAGCTTTATACACTGCCCTTAGCTGCATATAGGCAGTAGCTTTAAAGCAGATTTTATAGTAATAATAACAACTATTGTCATTTACTGAACTCCTATTATGTGCCAAACACTATGCTAAATGCTTTGTACATATCATCTTGTTTAATCTCCTTCAAGGGGCTGTTATTGTCATCTTTGTTTGACCAGTGAGGAATCCAAGAGTCAGACAAGTTAATTTTCCAAAACCATGAAGCCAGTAAGTGATGGGGGTAGGAATTGGAGTCAGTCTCTTTGATTTCAAACTCAATGAGTTTCATGGCACAAATGACCATGCTTTCTTATACCTGTGCTGTAGCACAGATAAAGTACATTTGGTTTCCATGGGGGGTAGGTAGATTTACTCAGATAGGCACTAGCCAATCTTCATTTCCCCTGACAGGTCTGAGTGAGGGGGAAAGGAATGTCCCTTTTGAAGAAAGTGACACGAGTTGTTCTACTCTCATAGGTTTCTTTTCTTTGTGTTCTATGATCCACTGGCCATAACCTGAATTCATGCTATAACATGGAATACCATCTCTGCTATGAATTTATAGTTGGGTTGATTCTGATGTACATCAAACTGGAATCCTAAGCTTGACGTGGGGAGTCCAGCTGCCTTTGAGATGCACTGGACTCCACCCAATGGCATTGCTCAATATTAGATGCTGACTAAGTAACCCAACCAAACCTTCCTCTGAAAAATTTTGAAGGCAAGATACACAAGGAGAAACAGATATAGTAGAGGAAATCAGCAGTAGAAAAAAGCTAAGTCCTGAGAATAGCAATAGCATAATCTTTAGGCAAGAGACTAGTGGTCACCAGCTGCTAAGGGGAAGTAAAGAGAGCTGGATTTCCAGAGATGCTTTTTTTTTTTTTTGAATCATTAATTGCAATGATTGATATTCCAGGCTCCCAAAGGCTTGATTGTGTCAGTATTTCTAGTGTCCTTTGCTTACTATACAGTCTCATCTATCTTGTTTTTGTAATTAGGGGTTTCTCTACAATTGGAGAATACATATACAGATAAGTTTCTTGCAGGTAAGGAGTATAAACCAAAAGGAGAACAGACTTCTAATATAGTATTTAAAAAAGATTTTTCATATTCAAAAACAACAATAAATGTCCAAGATCATAGACTCATATTTTTTTATGCAGAGCAAGAGTTGAATTTTTAAAAATAATTTCAAACTTAAAAGAAAAATTGCAAGAGTAGTACAAAGAGTTCTCATGAGCCCTTTATCTAGATTCACCCATTTTTAACACTTTGCCACACTACTCTTATCATTCTTGCTGTAATTGAATATATATGTGTATTATTTTTTCTGAACCATGAGAGTAAGTTACCTACATCATCCCCTATTACTCCTTAGCACCAATTATATATTTATTAAACAATGATATTCTCCTCACATAACCACAGTGCATTACCATATTTGTGAAATTTAACACTGATACAATATGATTGTCTAATCCACAGTCAACACCCCAGTTTCAACAGTTGTCCCAATAATGCCCTTACGGTGAATTGTTCTGGTTCAGTACCCAATCCATTTAAATACCACATAGCATTTAAATGTTATGTCTCTTAGGGCTCCTTTGATCTGTAATAGTTCCTCGGACTTTCTTTTTCTTCCACGACATGGACATTTTTAAGATTACATGCCATTTCTTTTGTAGAATATACTCAATTTTGGCTTGTTTTATTTCTTTCATGATCAGATTCAAGTTATACATTTTGGGTAGGAACACCACATATGTGATGTTTTGTCATTCCTAATGCATTACGTAAAGGACACATGATGTGAGTTTGAAAATCATCACTTTTGGAGCTCATCATAGTAATAACTGACCCAGGCAACAATTATCAACAGAGACTAAGTTAGTGAATAAAAGCTTGATGAGGAACAAAATATTTACATCGTCTTGAAGCATCTCCATATAAATACTGATTAATTAAAAAAGGATAAATAGCAGCTCTACAGTGGAGAAGGCTGGTGAATACCACCTTAACAAAGTGATCAGAATCATGTATTCTTAAAGATAATTGAGTACATAGGGGATTCCTTGAATGTGTTTCTTGTTTTACTTTCTAGAATCTACATAGAAAACTACATACAAAAATGAAAACTAACAAGAAGGGGTAGTGAGACAAAATATAGCAGCAAAGAAATAACACCTTCCTTTCACTTAAATTCTAAGTAAATGGATCTTATAAGGTGAGAGATTTCTACACTGAGTTTCCGGACTAACTAAAAAATCAGTACCCAGAAGCCTGCCTAATAGATTTATCAACAAGAAATAGTATGACTATGACTCTTGAATTATTCACATATAATAATTCTAGCCACAGTGGGGGTGTGGGGGAGAGGGGAAGATAAGATGTGACAGTAAGAAACTAATAGGTTTCTGAGCAAAGGACTCAAGGAGAAAACAAAAAATTGAATTATTATCTGATCCAGCAATTCCACTCCTAGGCATATATCCAGACAAACCATAATTCAAAAAGATGCATACACCCCTATGTTCATAGCAGCACTATCACAATAGCCAAGACATGGAAACAAACTAAATGTCCATCAACAGATGAGGAAGATGTGGGGCATCTATCTATACAGTGGAATACCACTCAGCCATAAAAAAGAAGGAAATAATGCCATTTGCAGCAACATGGATGCAACTAGCGATTTTCATACTAAATGAAGTTAAGTCAGAAAGAGTAAGACAAATACCATATAATATCACTTACATGTGGAATCTAAAATATGACATGAATGAACATATCTATGAAACAGAAACTGAATCACAGACATAGAGAACAGACTGCTGGTTTCCAAGGGGGAGGGGGTTGGCAGAGGGATGGAGTGAGATGTTCGGGTTAGCAGATGTAAGCTTTTATATATCAGATGGATAAACAGCAAGGTCCTACTATATAGCACAGGGAGCTATACTCAATATCCTATGATAAGCCATAATGGAAAAGAATATTTTTTTAAAAGAATGTGTGTATATATATATATATATATATATATATATGCATATATGTAATATAACTGAATCACTTTGCTGTACAGCAGACATTAACACATTGTAAATCAACTATACTTCAATAAAAAAGTATTAAAACTGAAAACAAGTAGAACAAAGAATGCCAGAAGACCTGTAAGTAAAGGCTACAGCTACAAAACCTAATGACTTGAAAGGAACATGAGGGCTTCCCTGGTGGCGCAGTGGTTGAGAGTCCACCTGCCGATGCAGGGGACATGGGTTCATGCCCCGGTCCGGGAAGATCCCACATGCCGCGGAGCGTCTGGGCCCATGAGCCATGGCCACTGAGCCTGCGCGTCTGGAGCCTGTGCTCCGCAACGGGAGAGGCCACAACAGTGAGAGGCCCGCGTACCGCAAAAAAAAGAAAAGAACATGGAAAGATCTGCTGGTAGTATTCCATTTGTATCCATAAATACAGAAACAGCATACCACTGTTCATCAAATATTTATTAAGTGCTTTTTATGTGACAGACAATGGGATGGCCTTAGGAATCCAAATATGGGTAAAACATAAACCTGCCTTTTGGATTTTACTCTGCAGTGGGGAGAGTGGACTGTAAGCATTTTTTTAAGACAATATTTTATTATAGGCTCTGTAATGAGAAAAAGTAGTGTCCAAGATAACAGAGTATCCAAGAAGTCCTCAGGGAGTTGATCATGGCTCATCTAGTCTATTGGAGAAATTGATAGTTTGATGTGGCTAGTGAATTACTCTTCTCATGACTCCCCTTGAGCGACTATTTTGAGCCATTGTCTTGATCAATTAACATGTATTAACACCTATAATTCTCATAGCAACCTAGGTGGCAGATACTATTATTACCACTATTTTGCCAGTGAAAGTGCTAGAGGCAGAAGACAGGATAAAATGAGTACTGTGCATAAAGTTTTTATCAGAAGCCAAATTTCAGGAAGATCCATGTTCCATGCTAAGAAGCTGACATTTATCCTGCAGTCTGTGAGGTACTGTAGATTTTTCAGAAGTGTCATGTTGAGAGTTGCGTTTTATTGCCAGTTGCCAGTTTATTCTGGCAGCTATGTGAGTGGCAGAGTGGAGTTGGATAAGACTGGGGAGAGAGGAGGCAATCGGGAGGGAAAGGAGCCAGTGAGGAGACAATACAGCAGGTCTAGCAGGGCAGAGAGAGGACATGGACCATGCAGGAGAGCGCTGGAGAGGGCAGTCTGGTCCAAGTGTGTCAACGGGATTGGTGATTGATTGGGTATGGGTTAGGGTTAGGGTTAGGTGGCAGGCACGATTGCTCCCAGTGTCTGGCTGAATCTAATAGATGGTTTCTAGCTCAGCTGATTGCAGTTGTTGGTTCAGTGCCCACATGTGGCCATTAGCTTGGATTCCTCTCTGACCACCAACCACATCACTAACCAGACTTCAATTTCAAGGGGCAATAGGTGAGAATCTAAACTCTTCTGGACAAATCACTGTCTCTGATAGGAAGGAACACTCAAAACACATATTAAAAGAGGGTGTGCACCTAAAACTAATACAACACTGTAAGTCAACTATACTCCAATATAAAATTTCAAAATAAAATAAAAATAAAGAGTGGTGTGGATTTGTCAGGTCAGATTATCTTATTATAGGGAGTACAGCATATATCAGAAACTTCAAGGAAAGATGAGGAGATGGTTCTCCTTGGGTCACACGTTTCTGCATGCCTTATAAGATTTTCTCCCAGAATATTCTTTCGAAGATGTTTCTATAGTGAAAATCCTTGAAAGATAGAGATAATGCCTCCCTCCAGAGCAAGAGTAGATGTGCTTACAGCCTTGAGGCTAATTTTCCTCAGAGGAAAGGCCTGATCTGTTTATCAATCACTGTAAAAGATGTGAGTTTCCTAAGCTGAATTAAGTCTGATCTCCTGCAACGCAGTCTCCTGCACCACCCAGGTCCTCCTGTGTTGCCCTGTGGAACTTAGGGACAAGGATAACTGACACACATACATGTGCTCACTCCCTGCTGCTGTGTCGTGTAACAAAGCCTCCATCTCTGACCCAGGAGTCTTCAGCTTTCCACCAGCACCCATGAAATTGTGACAGGCTTCTTAGCATATAAGTGGGATAAAATCCCAGATGGTTCTTCACAGTTCTTGATAGAAAGTTATAGAGATTCCTAATTGTGGTGTGCTCAATACAAAAGAATAACCAAATTGAGCAGTTTTGCGTTAAGTTAATTGTAATTTTTTGACCTCCTCTAAGAGTCTCAGCCCAGAATCTTGCCTATGATTTTTTAAAAATTTTATTTAACTAATTAATTAATTTTTGGCTCTGTTAGGTCTTTGTTGCTGTGCGTGGGCCCTCCCCAGTTGCGGCAAGTGGGGGCCACTCTCTGCCGAGGTGCGCAGGCCCCCCGCTGCGGAGCACGGGCTCCAGGAACACAGGCTTCAGTAGTTGTGGTGCACAGGCTTCAGTAGTTGTGGTGCGCGGGCTCAGTAGTTGTGGCACAAGGGCTCTAGAGTGCAGGCTCAGTAGATTCAGAGCACAGGCTTAGTTGCTCCACGGCACGTGGGATCTTCCCAGACCAGGGATCGAACCCGTGTCCCCTGCATTGGCAGGCAGATTCCCAACCACTGCACCATCAGGGAAACCCTTGCCTAAGATTTAAATAAACTCACTCTTAGTGATTGACTTGCATTTTCATAATTTTTGAAGAGAACTGTTAATGATGAGTGAGTTTGACTTGCTAGAAATCCTCACAGAAGAGAGGAAATGGTGGCAGCGCTCAGATGTCTATTTCAGTACTCACTGGGGGAGACTTTTTCCTTTTCTAAAGGAGTAAACCCCGGGAGGTCTGAGGATGACTTTAAAAGTGCAAAAATAGTTTACTTTGAGATTAAATGTACAGTGGCTGCCATCTGAGATGAAATTCCTCTGAATTTCAGCTAATATAAATAGCTACTGAGCTTAGAGACCCATTCTTGGATTTCTTAACTGTGTTACAGGTGCAACAAAGTGATGGTGACTGAGATGGGCCTTATGAGTGTCTGAAACTTTAGTGAGCTGATTCTGTAAAAACTGTTGTTTAGAAGTTTTGTCTTTTATCAGCTAGGGGCTACAATTTATTTTTAAATCCAACTGACCTTTTGTTTGGGGTAAACCACACTGATAGGCTTTTAATTGTACACGTGAGAGAAAGATTTCTGAAATCCAGACATTTGAGAAGGGTAGATCTAAGGACCTACACTTCTCTGAGAAATAATGTGAAACCTTACTTTTATAGTGGTCAGAGTACATATCTGTAGTTTGAATTTTTAAATAATTAACACAATTTATTTTTTAGAGCAGTTTTACGTTCATATAAAAATTGAGGGGCTTCCCTGGTGGCGTAGTGGTTGAGAGTCCGCCTGCCGATGCAGGGGATGAGGGTTCGTGCCCCGGTCCGGGAGGATTCCACGTGCCGCGGGGCAGCTGGGCCCGTGGGCCATGGCCGCTGGGGCTGCGCGTCTGGAGCCTCCACGTCCGGAGCCTGTGCTCTGCAATGAGAGAGGCCGCAGCGGTGAGAGGCCCGCATACCGCAAAAAAAAAAAAAAAAAAAAAAAAAAATTGAGAAGAAAGTACAGAGTTCTCATATAACCCCTCACCCCTCCACACACAGTTTCCCCTATTATTAATATCTCACATTAGTGTGGCACATGTGTTACAATTGATGAGCAAACATTGGTACATTATTAACTAAAGTCCACAGTTTACATTAGGTTCACTCTTCCTGTTGTACATTCTAGGGGTTTTGACAAATGTGTAAACATGTTTCTACCATCACAGGGTCACAGAGAGTAGTTTAACTACCCTCAATATCCCCTGTGCCCTATTTGTCCCTCGGTCTTTTCCTTCAAACTCTTGGGAAGCACTGATCTTTTTACCATCTCCATATTTTTGCCTTTTCCAGAATGTCATATAGTTGGTATCATACACTAAGTAGCTTTTTCAGATTAGCTTCTTTCACTCATCAATATGCATTTAAATTTCCTCTGTATCTTTAATTTTTTTCTTAATAACACTTTTTTTAATCACTGAATACCACTCCATCGTCTGCATGTTCCATAGTTTGTTTACTCATGCACCTACTGAAGGATGTCTCAGTTACTTCCAAGTTTTGGCAGTTTTGAATAAAGTTACAAGTTTGTGTGTGGTCATAAGTTTTCAACTCATTTGGGTAAATATCAAGGAGCATGATTACTGAAGCATATGGTAAGAGTATGCTTAGTTTTGTAAGAAATTGCTACATTATCTTCCAAGGTGGCTGAACATTTTGCATTCCCACCATATAGATTTTTTTTTTCAGGTGTTGTCGTGTGTCTGTAGTTTATTGCTTTTCCTTAGTGTGTGTGTGTATGTTTATTCAAACAGTTGTTTCAAAGGATTAGGAGCAGAGACTCTAAGCCAGCTAAAGAGGTATTGTGGTAGGCAGAATAATGCCCCCCCAAAGTGTCTGTGCCAGAATCTGGGAATGCCACATGGTAAGGAGGAATTAGTGTTGCTAATCAGCTGACTTTAAAATAAGATTATCCTAAATTATCCAGGTGGGCCCAGCATAACCACAGGAGACCTCTAAATGAGGAAGGAGGCAGAAGAGACAGAGTCACCGTGATGTAGTGTGAGAAAGACTGCTGGTTTTGCAAACAGAAGAGGACCAAGAGCAATGACGGCAGGCAGCTTGTAGAAGCCAGAAAAGGAACCTGCCAACACCTAGAGTTCAGCCCAAGGATCCAATTAGACGTCTGACCTGAGAACTTTAAGATGACAAATTTGTGTTGTTTTAAGCCCAAAGTCTGGTCATTTGCTACAGCAGTTACAGGAAACTACTACAGATGTGTAACTTCACCATCTCAGAGCGGAAGAAAGATTTTGAAAAAGGACAAGGCTGTCTGTGGTCCATATGTAATTCCAAGATTGAATGACCCAGAATTGAAAACATATGTCTATACAAAAACTTGTACATAGACATTCACAGCAGCATCATTCTTGATAGCTGAAGAGTAGAAACAACCTAAATGTCCATTATCCATTTTGCTTAATGAAGAAATAAACAAAATATGGTACATCTATACAATAGAATATTATTCATCCACAAAAAGGAAGTACTGATACCTGGTACAACATGGATGAACCCAAAGACATTATGTTAAAGAGGCCAGCTACAAAAGACCACATAGTGTGGAATCTCATTCATATGAAATGTCCAGAATAGGCAAGTCCATAGAGACAACTAGAAAGTAGATTAGTTGTTACCAGATGCTGAGGGAAGAGGACAGAAATGGGGAATAACTGCTAATGGGAACAGGATTTCTTTGGAGGAGAGTAAAAATGTTCTAAAATTAGTGACAATAGTTGCACAACTCTGTGAATATACTAAAACCCACTAAATTATATATGTTAAAAGAGTGAATGTTATGGTATGTGAATTATACCCAACTCTATCTCAATAAAGCTGTCATTAATAAAAATATGGAATGACCCATATTTTGGGAATTGTACTGATAATCAGTTATTGAGTTTTGATGTGAGTTTTGTAGATATAATTTTCCCTGGGAGAAATGAACAATGGCATTCCCCTCTTTCAATCATTTGGGAGGCAAGATTTAGACTTTTCCTGGTGAAAGGAAAACTGTCTTCTTTCTCTGACCTTGAGGTTGGTGGGAACTTAGATTCTGGGTGTATCAGTCAAGATTGGTAAAGTTACGATGCTAGGTAAATTTAGGTTTAAAGACCCAAATATAAGACATGATACCATAAAACCCCAAGAAGAGAACACAGAGCAAAATATTTTCTGCTATTTTATTTTCTACAATAAATTGTAGCAATATTTTCTTAGGTCAGTCTCCCAAGGCAAAAGAATAAAAGCAAAATTAAACAAATGTGACCTAATCAAACTTAAAAGCTTTTGCACAGCAAAGGAAACCATCAACAAAATGAAAAGACAACTTACAGAATGGGAGAAAATATTTGCAAATGATGCAACCAACAAGGGGTTAATATCCAAAATACACAAACAGTTCATACAACTCAATATTAAAAAAGCAAACAACTCAATCAAAACAATGGGCAGAAGACCTAAATAGACAGTTCTCTAAAGAAGACATACAAACGGCCAACACGTACATGAAAAGATACTTAACACTGTTAATTATTAGAGAAATGAAAATCATAACCAAAATGAGGTATCACCTCACACAGGTCAGATGGCCATCATCAAAAAGTCTACAAAGAATAAATATTGCAGAGAGTGTGGAGAAAAGAGAACACTCCTATATTTACATTCCATGGTGGGAATGTAAATTGGTGCAGCCACTATGGAAAACAGTATGTAGGTTCCTCAAAAAAACAAAAAATAGAGTTACCATATGATCCTGTAATCCTGTTACCAAAAGTTGAGTCTGGCTGCTCACTGCTCAAAAGCCCACAAAAAGGCAAGGTTTGTGGAAAGGAAAGTTTCCTTTATTATGGAGGCCGGCAACCCAGGTTGAGGAGTGTTGGGGGAGTAGGGCAGACTCCTGTCCAAAGACCTACTCTCCCCCACTTACAATCAATGGGAAAGAGCTTTTATAGACGGAGGGAGTGGGCTACATGCAGAAACAGCACACTCAGCTCTGACAGTCATCTTGAAACTGGTCATGCGTGGTCTGATCAGCATCATCTTGATTGTTTTAAGTACAATTAGTCTTTAGTTCCTGGGTCAGTTTGTTCCCATTTCTTTGAGACCAATTCTCAGAATTGTGGCAGTTTATGTCATGGCTACAGTCTGGTCATCATGTAGTTAACTTCTTCCACCTGGTGAGGGTTTCAGTATCTATAAGACAGCTCACAGGATATGGCTCAGAATATTATCTACAGCCCTTGAGGAGGAACTAAAGTTCCTTGACTATGCATACTGACTAAACTATTATTATTTAGTCTTGTTGGATTGTTTTTCTTTGCTTCTGCATTTTCTCACTTCTTGATTAAACTTGTTCTTTGGACAAAGTTTTTCCACAGACAAAAAGGCAGGCTGAGAACATGGAGTGGGTGGGGGGCGGGACCATAGGGTCCTGCTCCATTTCAACCTCCCCTTTTCTTTGATACTCTTCAATCTTGAGGAGGGACAGTTACAGAACAAAATAGGGAATAAAGTTTGGGATAGAGAGGTTAATCATAGACTTGGCATGGGGATTTTGTTTTAGTTTACATTTCTGTTCCAATTTTCCCCAACTCTTTGAGGGATTGGGGCGACAACTGCTCTTGGCTACTTCCTGCTAAAGTGGGGTGTAGTCCTGCCTAATTTGGGGAATGGACAGAGAATTGGAAGTGATCTCAAGTTCCAAGCTTAGCATCAATATTTTGTATTATGAAAACATTATAGCATCAATATTTTGTATTATAAAAACATTAACTCTCTTTTTGATTGCTTTGTCATAGTACCTGGACAAACATTTGAAAATTAGTAGATGTTTTACAATGAGGATAATAATCAAAATGCAACTTTGTATTATTCTCTAAATGTGTTCTTTTTTTCCTTAGTAGTTAAAGTGGATGTACAGTGTATGTTTAATAGGCCACAAACAGGCTGTTTTGGTTAGCTTAAAGATTAAATCATGTATAAGCCAGAATGACTTCCCCATACCTCAATATGTGAACATTTCTTCCATCATTTTTCAGTTTTAATTGTAAATCTTTCCATAGAAAGCACTTAAAAATCAATATATTTTTCCAACATTGCCAGAGTGGCTCAGTTACATGCTCTGGGTCCATTCATGTCCCTCAGTGCTAGGCCAACTTTTTGTTTATATATTTGTCTAGTCATCCACATTGGGGGACAACTAATTACACATAACAAACAAGTACAGAAAGGTATGTTGATGGGGAAATATTTTATAGGCTATACATCACTTATACCCAATTGTCACACAAGCATTGTACATGTGCTTTTAGTGTTAAACTTAAAGCCAGCAATGATACACATAATAAGTAGTTATACTCTGTGTTAACTTCACTAGACAATTTTTTCCATCCTGAACACTGGGGTCAAAAATATGGTTTGAAGCAAAACAATAGCTTTCCATTAGAATTCTTTAAATTTCTTACCCAGTTCAGCAGTATGATCTGAAAGTTATCAAATGTTTTCAATATAATTTAACATACCAAATAACCCTAGTTACTTTAATATTTCTTCTGAGATGCCTAGAGGCCCCTTTGGAATATTCAAAGTTAGCTAGAGAAAGAAACTTACCATCTGTTATCAAAAGCAGCTCAATATTCCATGAAAATTTTGTTCTCTTAACAGGGAGAAAGAAAACCAGATTCCAGCCTTGTATCAGCTTACTATTAATGACAAAATTCATTTATCTAATTAAATTCAATCTAATCTTAATCAATCCTGACAACATACAAAATTGTTTTCTCCAAGTTCCTTTTTCATAAACCTTTTATCACTTTCTGGATCCATATTGTGTCCCTATTTTCCCCATACATAAATAACCAGCTCTAGGACAAAATTATTTTCCTTTTATTCCTCAAGAAAAATATCTCCACTCTTTGTACCTTCTCTCACCGACAACGCATATCTTACTTGGCTTTACATACTGAAATGCTTCCCTTATCATTTTTACATATTAAAATTTTTAACCCTTAAAATTCTTAACAAAACCAAGAAACAAGTAATTGAACTGTTATACCAGCATTTACAGATTGACAAACTTAAGAACATATTCCATAACTTCTAAAAACTTACATTTTTCTCATAGTATAATTTCTCTTTAATGTAGTATAAGATGTGTGTTTAGTAAACCTATCTTTTGAAGTTCTACTAATTAACACGAGGCTGAAGTCTCAGGCAAAGTGGGCGGTTTTTGTATTTCAAGGACATGATAAGAGTTAACTTCAAGCTTTCTCCTAGGCGTATTTTTGTTCTCTCAGGGTCAGAATTCTGAAAACAGTATTTTATCAAGCTTTCTCTAACTGCATATGCAAAAAGAACCAGTTTGTGAGTTTCAAAAGAGTGTTATCTTAACCAGGTTTCTCTGGAGCCTGAAGAATGCTGTTGCCATACATTGTTAAAAAAATTATCTTTCTTTCTCTTTAGTCATAATCTCATAGCTAAAATTTTTCTAATGAATTGAACCTGAATTTCCCATTTTACAAAAGACAACAAAGATACCAATCACACAAGTGGAATGTACTTTCACACACAAGAAAACAGAACTGTCACAAATCCTCCAAGAAGGACGACCCATATGGAGTGCCAAACAAACACTCCCCAACACAAACAGTCCTCAATGTCAGACACACATCAGAACCAATTGGCAAAATGCCCAAATAGCATTTTGTGCTCAAAAGAGAAGTTTGCTGGGTGCACACCGGTGGACTTACTTGGTCTTGGAGCTCATCAGCTCATCCAGAGGTATCTTTCTCTTCTACCAAGGAAAAGCATAATTTGGCAGCCAGTGAGGAGCAGAGGAGAAACAGGGAGGAACCCTGAAACAGTTGGTTTCGGCAGCTGCTAGGAATGTCCTCCCAAATCCCTTCTCGGTGCCAGCAAGCCGCAAGCAGTGGACTCCTTGCAGCCAACCCGGTGTGGTGTCATGGAGGTTGCTCTGCTTGGGAAAATCCCGGGAGCCAGATATCGCGAGAGGGCAGCCTCATGTTGGGAGCCAAACACTTAACCTAAATTGGATCCAGCTGCTTCCAGCTCAAAAACAAGTAAAGAAGCAAGGTTGGTTGAAAGGAAATTTTGCTTTATTTCAGAGACCAGAAACCTGGAGGGGTGGGGGATGGGGGTGGACTCTTGTCCAAAGGCCGACTGCCCCCCACCATCAGTGGGCAAGAGCTTTTATAGACGGAGGGAGGGGGCTACATGCAGAAACAGCACAGTCAGCTCTGGCAGTCGTCTTGAAACTGGTCATGTGGAGGTCTGATCAGCATCTTCTTGATTGTTTTAAGTACAATTAGTCTTCAGTTCCAGTGTCAGTTTGTTCTCATTTCTTTGAGGCCAATTCTCAGAATTGTGGCAGCTTATGTCATGGCTACAGTCTGGCTATCATGTAGTTAACTTCTTCCACCTGGTGGGGATTTCAGTATCTATAATATAGTTCACAGGATATGGCTCAGAATATTATCTCTAGCACTTGAGGAGGGACTAAAGGTCCTTGACTTTGTTTAATGACTAAACTATTATTATTTGGTCTCGTTTGACTCTTTTCCTTTGTGTCTGCATTTTCTCACTTCTCTGATTAAACTTATTGTTTGACTAAAGTTTTTTCACAGACAAAAGGCAGGCTGAGGACATGGGGGTCAAGGACTACAGGGTCCTGCTCCGTTTCACTTATATGTTAGTTAGGTAAAAACTCTTACGGAGTAGAGTTATTTATTGACCTAAAGGTAAATGCCTTTCAGACTGAGTGACCCACAGAAGAAGGATTGAAACTTTCTCTTCTTAACTCTGGAGATACTTTCAGTTACAATATAGGACATTTTACAGTGATACTATGACACTACAAATTGTAATTGACTTTCAGAGAACAGACTTCAGCTTTTTAATGCCCCCCAGGTATGTGATCTTACACTAATACACACTTTGTTGACTCTGATTGCTTAATTAGGACCCAGAGTTCTATGATAGTTGGAACTTTCTAGATTTTTTCCCTGGCAAAAACTTCATAATACAACATGAGCCAGATAATTTCATGATGAACGGTTCAGAACTGCGAATGTCATTAATGCATTTTTTATGGTTGCTGTTAACTATAATTAAATACCATGACAGATGCTCATCAAGTAAATTTCCAACAAAGATTGATTGATTGATTGATGCAGCCTCTGAGATTATAGCAGCAAATTCGAGAAGAAAAACATTTGAGAAAACAATGGAATGATCTAATAAAAGTGGTAAAATAAAGTTACACTGAAAAAGAAAAAACCTCTGCATTAATTTTTGTATCTATCTTTTACTGCTTTTGGTGTGAAAGCACCCTATGGGTTTCATTCAGAGAGTCTGATACAGCTTACTAAAATTTCCCAGTGAGCCCTTTTGTGGCGAAAAATGTGAACTTCTATTCCCCTCTTAGCAATTCCCCTCTTAGGATTTCAGAACTGGAATCCTGCTCAAATATTTACATGTAATTGTTAATGGTGTCTCACTTTTATAGGAAAGGGTGGCAGCATGGTCAGCTGGCAAAAGTTTATGCTCCCCTTTAACAACGTAGAATTATTGCAAGGAAGAGGTTTCTAGCCAATGACAACCATTGCTTAGCATGTCCTGCATCTATGTGGGACCTCACGACTGAGTTCTGGCCAATGGAAGGTGCATGGAATTGAGGTGTATCTCTTCCAGACTTGACCCATCCTCCATGCTCTCTTAGCCCTCATCTGCTAACTCAGGACCTTTTAGAAGCCGTGGACAGAAGACAGCAGAGCCTCCAGCATCCCGGTCCCTGAATCACTCTATGGAGCAGAGTGTCCTCTCCCTCTTTCTGCATAGTGGACCTTACAGAGGCCAGAAATACATATTTGTTGGCTTAACCCACTGAGATTTGGAGTTTATCATTATAGCAGCAAGTATTCCCTTAAGAAGTACTAAGGTTCACTACTGCGCTTTCAAGTCCGAGAACATCTAGCACAAGGGAGGCCCTGAATGAACAAATAAAAGCACACTCCCTCTAGAAGGGCAAAGAAAAATGCCATGTAAGCACAATTTCTTTGTCTTCTGGGCAAGTCATTGTCAAACATGCCAGATCAGAAATGGTCTTACATGAAGAGTAGGAAAGACTGTGGAGCAGGTAATGCTACCGGCTTGTCTAATCCCACAGGGCCAGGATTTTCTTATGTGACTTTGGGATCAGGGGAAAATCTGATAGTAATTCCAGGTCATCAAAGTTCCCCATATAAACATGTATATGTACTTTTACTGTCAGAAAAAGCACTATGATTTATGGAGAGCTTATTCTGCCAATATCCATGATGATGACAAAATCCTTGGTGGTAGATTGCAGTGTCCCATTCAGCCTAGCCAAGGATACATTTATTTGATTATGCCAGATAATTTTATGCACATTTTCTTATTTAAGCATTTATACATGATTGCCCCCCATCTCATATGTGGGGTGATGGAGGCCCACAGTTTTTGGTGAACTCATTGCCAAGGGCACCCATCTGTCTGCTCCTTGTATCCTGTGTCCCTGGGTCTCATACTCTACTCCAACCATGGCTCTGAGAACCAACCTTCATATCACCCAGAAGCCACTTGTTTAACACAAAAAACAAACTCTCAGATAATTAATTCAGGAGCACACACCCAGCTGTGATGTGGGTTTGGAACCATTTCCTTTGGATACTTGCTTTGCGAGTTCACACAAACCGCCAACAGAGCATCCCCATTGGTACTGCTTGTTTCTCTAGTAATAGACGATTTTCCTTCAGGCTTTTATCTTAACCTTGTGACACTACACCTTCTTATTGGGAGGTTCCCTGCACATTGCCAAAAGTCCATTGTGTAGCTCAAACTGTGTTACCTGGAGAGGTCTTTCCTCTCAATTGGCCAGAACTCAAATCCTTCCTACATCATCCCCTAAAAAACCCAATCTTTTATACCAGGAGTCCTCAAACATTTTCTGTAAAGGGCACATAGTAAATAGTTTAGGTGTGTGGGCCACACAGTCTCTGTCACAGCTATTCAACTCTGTCCTTGTAACACAAAAGGGTCATAAACAGTACGTGAATGAATGAGTGTGGCTGGGTTCCAATAAAACATCATTTTCAAAGACAGTCTGTAGGCTGGATTTGGCCCATGGCTGCAGTGCACCAAGACTGATTTTATACATTCATCATTTTCTATGATTAGGCTGAACTTTTCCCCAAACATTTGTTTATTCTTCAATTTTCCTATTTTAGAGCCCTGATATGGGTATGTAAGGACAAGCAGATACTCTATTGGGATATTATAGGACTGTTGGAGTTTATGCATATGCTAAAAAAAATTGGTGTGAAGGAATTTTGGATTTAGGAAATGTTTTCTAAAAGGAAAGGAAAGAAAAAATGATGCTTGACATAGAGTGGAGGATGCACTAATATAAGGAGAAAACAAAGTTAATATTGGCTGATTAATAGGGAATAAAACAAAGAGACTTGCTGCATTCATTCATTCACTGAAAATATTTGTTTTCTCTCTTTGCTGCAGGCCTTGGGATTACAATGTGAAAAAGACAAATGTGGAGAAATACATCTGCACATGGAACAACTCCTACAGAATACTTACTGAACGTTGGCAGAAGACCTCAGACCTCCCAAAAGGCAAGAAACTCCCCACGTACCTGGGTAGGGCAAAAGAAAAAAGAATAAACAGAGACAAAAAAATAGGGACGGGACCTGCACCAGTGGGAGGGAGCTGTGAAGGAGGAAAAGTTTCCACACACTAGGAAGCCCCTTCGTGGGCGGAGACTGCGGGTGGCGGAGGGGGAAAGCTTCGGAAGCACGGAGGTGAGCACAGCAACAGGGGTGCGGAGGGCAAAGAGGAGAGATTCCCAAACAGAGGATCGGTGCTTGTCTGCTCACCGGCTGGGGCGGGTGGGGCTGGGAGCTGAGGCTCGGGTTTCGGTCAGTGCACAGGGAGAGGACTAGGGTTGGCAGCGTGAACACAGCCTACAGGGGGTTAGTGCACCACGGCTAGCCGGGAGGGAGTCCGGAGAAAAGTCTGGACCTGCCAAAGAGGCAAGAGGCTTTTTCTTCCCTCTTTGTTTCCTGGTGCGCGAGGAGAGGGAATTAAGAAGGCTGCTTAAAGGAGCTCCAGAGACGGGCGCGAGCCGCGGATAACAGCGTGGACCCCAGAGACAGGCATGAGACCCTAAGGCTGCTGCCGCCGCCAACAAGAAGCCTGTGTGCGAGCACAGGTCACTATCCACACCTCCCTTCCGGGGAGCCTGTGCAGCCCGCCACTGCCAGGGTCCCAGGATCCAGGGACAACTTCCCTTGGAGAACGCACAGCGCGCCTCAGGCTGGTGCAACATCACACTGGCCTCTGCCGCCGCAGGCTCGCCCCACATCCGCACCCCTCCCTCCCCCCGGCCTGAGTGGGCCAAGGTCCCCGAAGCAGCTGCTCCTTTAACCCCGTCCTGTCTGAGTGAAGAACAGACGCCCTCCGGCGACCTACACGCAGAAGCAGGGCCAAATCCAAAGCTGAGCCCCGGGAGCTGTGCGAACAAAGAAAAGAAAGGGAAATTTCTCCCAGCAGCCTCAGAAGCAGCGGATTAAAGCTCCACAATCAACTTGATGTACCCTGCATCTGTGGAATACATGAATAGACAACGAATCATCCCAAATTGAGGAGGTAGACTTTGAGAACAAGATTTATTATTTTTTCGCCTTTTCCTCTTTTTGTGAGTGTGTATGCGTATGCTTCTGTGAGAGATTTTGTCTGTATAGCTTTGCTGTCACCATTTGTCCTAGGGTTCTATCCGTCCGTTTTTTTTTTTCTTTTTTAAAAAAATTTTTTCTTCATAATTATGTTTAATTTTAATAATTTTACTTTATCTTACTTTATTTTATTTTATCCTCTTTCTTTCTTTTCTTCCTTCCTTCCTTCCTTTCTTTCTTTCTAATTTTTCTCCCTTTTATTCTGAGCCATGTGGATGAAAGGCTCTTGGTGCTGCAGCCAGGAGTCAGTGCTGTGCCTCAGGTGGGAGAGCCAACTTCAGGACACTGTTCCACAAGAGACCTCCCAGCTCCACGTAATATCAAATGGTGAAAATCTCCCAGAGATCTCCATCTCAACACCAAGACCCAGCTTAACTCAATGACTAGCAAGCAACAGTGCTGGACACCCTATGCCAAACAACTAGCAAGACAGGAACAAAGCCCCATCCATTAGCAGAGAGGCTGCCTAAACTTATAATAAGGCTACAGACACCCCAAAACACACCAACAGACGTGGACCTGCCCATCAGAAAGACAAGATCCAGCCTCATCCACCAGAACACAGGCACTAGTCCCCTCCACCAGGAAACCTACACAACCCACTGAACTAACCTTAGCCACTGGGGACAGACACCAAAAACAACAGGAACTATGACCCGGCAGCCTGCGAAAAGGAGACCCCAAACACAGTAAGATAAGCAAAATGAAAAGAGAGAAAAACACACAGCAGATGAAGGAGCAAGGTAAAAACCCACCAGACCTAACAAATGAAGACGAAACAGGCAGTCTACCTGAAAAAGAATTCAGAATAATGATAGTAAAGATGATCCAAAATCTTGGAAATAGAATACAGAAAATGCAAGAAACATTTAACAAGGACCTAGAAGAACTAAAGATGAAACAAGCAACGATGAACAACACAATAAATGAAATTAAAAATACTCTAGATGGGATCAATAGCACAATAACTGAGGCAGAAGAACAGATAAGTGACCTTGAAGATAAAATAGTGGAAATAACTACTGCAGAGCAGAATAAAGAAAAAAGTATGAAAAGAAATGAGGACAGTGTCAGAGACTTCAGGGACAACATTAAATGCCCCAACATTCGAATTATAGGGTTTTCAGAAGAAGAAGAGAAAAAGAAAAAGACTGAGAAAATATTTGAAGAGATTATAGTTGAAAACTTGCCTAATATGGGAAAGGAAATAGTTAATCAAGTCCAGGAAGAAGAGAGAGTCCCATACAGGATAAATCCAAAGAGAAACATGCCAAGACACATATTAATCAAACTGTCAAAAATTAAATACAAGGCTTCCCTGGTGGCGCAGTGGTTAAGAGTTCGCCTGCCGATGAGGGGGACAAGGGTTCATGCCCCGGTCCAGGAAGATCCCACATGCCACGGAGCAGTTGGGCCCGTGAGCCATGGCTGCTGAGCCTGCGCATCTGGAGGCTGTGCTCTACAGTGGAAGAGGCCACAACAGTGAGAGGCCCATGTACCGCAAGGAAAAAACAAAAATTAATTACAAAGAAAACGTATTAAAAGCAGCAAGGGAAAACAACAAATAACACACAAGGGAATCCCCATAAGGTTAAAAGCTGATCTTTCAGCAGAAACTCTGCAAGCCAGAAGGGATGGGCAGGACATATTTAAAGTGATGAAGGAGAAAAACCTACAAGCAAGATTACTCTACCCAGCAAGAATCTCATTCAGATGTGATGGAGAAATTAAAAACTTTACAGACAAGCAAAAGCTGAGAGAGTTCAGCACCATCAAATCAGTTTTACAACAAATGCTAAAGGACCTTCTCTAGGCAAGAAACACAAGAGAAGGAAAAGACCTACAATAAGAAACCCAAAAGAATTAAGAAAATGGAAATAGGAACATACATATCAATAATTACCTTAAATGTAAATGGATTAAATGCTCCCACCAAAAGACACAGACTGGCTGAACGGATACCAAAAAAGCCCCATATATATGCTGTCTACAAGAGACCCACTTCAGACCTAGAGACACATACAGACTGAAAGTGAGGAGATGGAAAAAGATATTCCATGCAAATGGAAACCAAAAGAAAGCTGGAGTAGCAATTCTCATATCAGACAAAATAGATTTTAAAATAAGGACTATTAGGAGAGACAAAGAAGGACACTACATAATGACCAAGGGATCAATCCAAGAAGAAGATATAACAATTGTAAATATTTATGCACCCAACATAGAAGCACCTCAATACATAAGGCAAATACTAACAGCCATAAAAGGGGAAATTGACAGTAACACATTCATAGTAGGGGACTTTAACCCCCCACTTTCACCAATGGACAGATCATCCAAAATGGAAATATACAAGGAAACACAAGCTTTAAAAGATACATTAAACAAGATGGACTTAATTGATATTTATAGGACATTCCATCCAAAAACAACAGAATACACACTTTTCTCAAGTGCTCATGGAACGTTCTACAGGATAGATCATATCTTGGGTCATAAATCAAGACTTGGTAAATTTAAGACAATTGAAATTGTATCAAGTATCTTTGCCGACCACAACACTATGAGACCAGATATCAATTACAGGAAAAGATCAGTAAAAAATGCAAACACATGGAGGCTAAACACTACACTACTTAATAACCAAGAAATCACTGAAGAAATCAAAGAGGAAATCAAAAAATACCTAGAAACAAATGACAACGGAGACACGACGACCCAAAGCCTATGGGATGCAGCAAAAGCAGTTGTAAGAGGGAAGTTTGTAGCAATACAATCCTACCTTAAGAAACAGGAAACATCTTGAATAAAAAACCTAAACTTGCACCTAAAGCAATTAGAGAAAGGAGAACAAAAAACCCCAAAGTTAGCAGAAGGAAAGAAATCATAAATATCGGATCAGAAATAAATGAGAAAGAAATGAAGGAAATGAATAAAATAAAACTAATAATAAAACTAAAAGCTGGTTCTTTGAGAAGATAAACAACATTGATAAACCATTACCCAGACTCATCAAGAAAAATAGGGAGAACACCGAAATCAATAGAATTGGAAATGAAAAAGGAGAAGTAACAACTGACACTGCAGAAATACAAAAGATCATGAGAGATTACTACAAGCAACTCTATGCCAATAAAATGGACAACCTGGACGAAATGGACAAATTCTTAGAAAAGCATAACCTGCCAAGACTGAATCAGGAAGAAATAGAAAATATGAACAGACCAATCACAAGCACTGAAATTGAAACTGTGATTAAAAATCTTCCAACAAACAAAAACCCAGGACCAAAGGGCTTCACAGGCAAATTCTATCAAATATTTAGAGAAGAGCTAACACCTATCCTTCTCAAACTCTTCCAAAATATAGCAGAGGGAGAAACACTCCCAAACTCATTCTATGGGCCACCATTACCCTGATACCAAAACCAGAGAAGGATGTCACAAAGAAAGAAAACTACAGGCCAATATCACTGATTAACATAGATGCAACAATCCTCAACAAATACTAGCAAACAGAACCCAACAGCACATTAAAAGGATCATACACCATGATCAAGTGGGGTTTATTCCAGGAATGCAAGGATTCTTCAATATTCGCAAATCAATCAATGTGATACACCACATTAACAAATTGAAGGAGAAAAACGATATGATCATCTCAATAGATACAGAGAAAGCTTTCGACAAAATTCAACACCCATTTATGATAAAAACCCTGCAGAAAGTAGGCATAGAGGTAACTTTCCTCAACATAATAAAGGCCATATATGACAAACCCACAGCCGACATCGTCCTCAATGGTGAAAAACTGAAAGCATTTCCACAAAGATTAGGAACAAGACAAGGTTGCCCACTCTCACCACTCTTATTCAACATAGTTTTGGAAGTTTTAGCTGCAGCAATCAGAGAAGAAAAAGAAATAAAATGAATCCAAATCAGTAAAGAAGAAGTAAAGCTGTCACTGTTTGCAGATGACATGATATTATACATACAGAATCCTAAAGATGCTACCAGAAAACTACTAGAGCTAATCAATGAATTTGGTAAAGTAGCAGGATACAAAATTAATGCACAGAAATCTCTGGCATTCCTATACACTTATGATGAAAAATCTGAAAATGAAATCAAGAAAACACTCCCATTTACCACTGCAACAAAAAGAATAAAATATCTAGGAATAAACCTACCTAAGGAGACAGAAGACCTATATGCAGAAAATTATAAGACACTGATGAAAGAAATGAAAGATGATACAAATAGGTGGAGAGATATACCATGTTCTTGGATTGGAAGAATCAACTTTGTGAAAATGACTCTACTACCCAAAGCAATCTACAGATTCAATGTAATCCCTATCAAACTACCACTGGCATTTTTCACAGAACTAGAACACAAAATTTCACAATTTGTATGGAAACATAAAAGACCCCGAATAGCCAAAGCAATCTTGAGAATGAAAAACGGAGCTGGAGGAATCAGGCTCCCTGACTTCAGACTATACTACAAAGCTACAGTAATCAAGACAGTATGGTACTTGCACAAAAACAGAAATATAGATCAATGGAACAAGATAGAAAGCCCCTCTGGGCTTTCTATCTGGGCTTAAACCCACGCACATATGGTCACCTTATCTTTGATAAAGGAGGCAAGAATATACAGTGGAGAAAGGACAGCCTCTTCAATGAGTGTTGCTGGGAAAACTGGACAGGTACATGTAAAAGTATGAGATTAGATCACTCCCTAACACCATACACAAAAATAAGCTCAAAATGGATTAAAGACCTAAATGTAAGGCCAGAAACTATAAAACTCTTAGAGGAAAACATAGGCAGAACACTCTATGACATAAATCACAGCAAGATTCTATTTGACCCACCTCCCAGAGAAATGGAAATAAAAACAAAAATAAACAAATGGGGCCTAATGAAACTTCAAAGCTTTTGCACAACAAAGAAACCATAAATAAGACCAGAAGACAACCCTCAGAATGGGAGAAAATATTTGCAAATGAAGCAACTGACAAAGGATTAATCTCCAAAATTTACAAGCAGCTCATGCAGCTCAATACAAAAAATCAAACACCCAATCCAAAAATGGGCAGAAGACTAAATAGACATTTCTCCAAAGAAGATATACAGATTGCCAACAAACACATGAAAGAATGCTCAACATCATAATCATTAGAGAAATGCAAATCAAAAGTACAATGAGATATCATCTCACACTGGTCAGAATGGCTATCATCAAAAAATCTAGAAACAATAATTGCTGAAGAGGGTGTGGAGAAAAGGGAACACTCTTGAACTGCTGGTGGGAATGTGAATTGGTACAACCACTATGGAGAACAGTATGGAGGTTCCTTCAAAAACTAAAAATAGAACTACCATATGACCCAGCATTCCCACTACTGGGCATATACCCTGAGAAAACCATAATTCAAAGAGTCATGTACCAGAATGTTCATTGCAGCTCTATTTACAATAGCCAGGAGATGGAAACAACCTCAGTGTCCATCATGGGATGAATGGTTAAAGAAGATGTTGCACATATATCCAATGGAATATTACTCAGCCATAAAAAGAAAGGAAATTGAGCTATTTGTAATGAGGTGGATGGACCTAGAGTCTGTCATACAGAGTGAAGTAAGTCAGAAAGAGAAAGACAAATACCGTATGCTAACACATATATATGGAATTTAAGAAAAAAAAATGTCATGAAGAACCTAGGGGTAAGACAGGAATAAAGACACAGACCTACTAGAGAATGGACTTGAGGATATGGGGAGGGGGAAGGGTAAGCTGTGACAAAGTGAGAAAGAGGCATGGACATATATACACTACCAAATGTAAAATAGATAGCTATTGGGAAGCAGCCGCATAGCAGAGGGAGATCAGCTCAGTGCTTTGTGACCACCTAGAGGGGTGGGATAGGGAGGGTGGGAGGGAGGGAGATGTAAGAGGGAAGACATATGGGAACATATGTATATGTATAACTGATTCACTTTGTTATAAAGCAGAAACTAGCACACCATTGTAAAGCAATTATACTCCAATAAAGATGTAAAAAAAAAAAAAGAAAGAAAGAAAAAGACAAATGTGGTTGCTGCCATACAACAGTCTTGGTTTAGTTGGGGAGAAACACATTTAACAAGTAATTTTATCACAAAGAGTGAAGAATGTAAGGACCTGGTGGGTACAGGGTAAAACACGTGAGCCTGCCTAGGAAGAAGGAACCTGGGGGAGTGAAAGGATGTAGGAAAGTGATGTAAGTGGGAGGAAACTGACAAATTGCTTTGGAATCTGGAGAAGACAGTTGAATGCATATGTATATGACTTTGAAAGTCCAATGGCGGGCATTGAGGTAGGGAGTGACAATCAAAGGATTGGGAGTTTTTTTTTTTAATATTTTAAAAAGTTTTAACGAACTTTCAGGTTAACTGCGCTGGTGTAGTGGTGAGGTGGGGGGTGGAGGGTGGAGGGCAGTAAAGGGTGGAAGTTGGCTGTAACTAGGTGGCAATTTTAAATGAGGAGTTTTGTTGTGTTAAGGAAACAATAAGGAATTACCTTGCCTGGGGCACAGAATGTCGGAGAGAGTGGCCAGAGCCAGGGCCAGAAACAAAGCTTGGAGCCAGATGGCGGGAGGATTTGAATGCCAGGATCAGGGGCAAGATCAACTTGAGCAGACTGTGGGGTCCTGAGCAGCCAGAGCAGGATCTGAACCGACAAGTTTTAGGAAACTAAGGATTAGAGAGGGAAAGCCTGGAGGCAAGGAAAACAGGTAAGAGACTCTAAGAACAGTCCAGGTAATAAAGGGCAGGAGATGAGATGAATGGGGTTACATTGTTTTGTGAAATTGCTTCCCTTCTCTATAAACTCCTTTGAGTTAAATGCAGCATCTGTTCAGCTGCCTGTGGCACAGTTTTTTACTGGATGAAAAACAGCACTGTATTCAGGAGCTGCTGACAATGTCTCTCCTTGTGCTCTGCTATGTTTTAATTATGTTTGACATTCATCGCACACTATTATCCAGTGGCAGCAAAATGAAGAAATGCTGCTTCATTGGAAGTCAAACAAAAGTAAGGACACATGTAATTATGTAGTAGTAATAATAGATTATTCCTTAAAAGCCAGATTTTTAGGTTTAATATACTGGTGGCTTCCCACCTACCACCCACTCTGCATATCTTGTTTTGATTCAATTGTAAGAAGCCTTAGCCCACAATTTAATTACAGACATCCACCATAAAACAGTAACAGTTTGAAAAGAATAAAGAATCCAAAAACTACATTAAGAATCAGGAGAAGGTGGTACCTTTTTATTTTGGAAATTTTCAAGCATATACCAAAGTAGAGAGACTAGTATAATAAACCCATGAATACATCACTCAGTTTCTACAATTATCAGCACATTGTGTAACTTGTTTCACTTATAGCCCCACCTACTTTAACCCTTCATCCCCAATCTGGATTATTTTAAAGCAAATCTTAAGCATCCTTTTATTTTACCTGTAGATACTTCAAAATGTATTTTTAAAAGAAATTTTTAAAAAATACAGACACATTACCATTATAATGCCTAAAATAGAAACAACAATTATTCTTCAATATAATCAAATATGTAATCATGGCTTAAATTTCTCCAGTTGTCTTATAATTTTTATTTGATATTCTTTCTTTGTTGTTCAAATGAAGATACAACAAGAGACACATGTGGCGTAGGTCCATATATCTCTTAAGTCTCATTTAATTTATAGAATCTCCACTTTTTTTTTTTTTTTTTTTTTTTGCGGTACGCGGGCCTCTTACTGTTGTTGTGGCCTCTCCTGTTGCGGGGCACAGGCTCCAGGCACGCAGGCTCAGCGACCATGGCTCACGGGCCCAGCCGCTCCACGGCATGTGGGATCTTCCCAGACCGGGGCACGAACCCATGTCCCCTGCATAGGCAGGCGGACTCTCAACCACTGCGCCACCAGGGAAGCCCTCCACTTTTTTTGTTTGCTATTTATTAAAGAAACCAGGTCATTTGTCATGTTCAATTTCCCACTTTCTGGATTTACTGATTAGTCATATGTATCATTAATCTAGTCCTTGGTTTTTCAATAAACTGATAATTAGACCCAGAGGCTTGATCAGATTTGGTTTTACTTTTTTTGTAAGAATATTTCATGGGTGATCCTGAATTCTTCCATATCACATCAGAAGGCATTTAATGTATTGTCTCTTCATTTGGTGCTATTAAAAGAAATAAATGGGTTAATGTGTTTTCAACCTGATCCAACTATTATAAAGTTCTCTACTAGTTACCCTGAAGCAAAAGTTTTTATGAAATAAAAATAGAAGAAATACTAGGTGGTTTTTTTAAAAATTGCCTATTATTAGGAACTCATGGATTTTTAAAAAAAGTTTGATGTGTTTTAATACATTAAAATCATATATTTTGAGTGGAAAAATTATTTCACCTTTCCCAAAGTCAGACCCCTCAAGTTGTCTTCTCTTTCCTTTTCACTTTCCTTTTCACTTTCCTTTAGTTTCTTTGATAGCTTCCTTGATTTTTGGCAGAAGAGGCTCTTTTTGTACTTACCTGAGTCTGGATTCAGCCATTTCTCCAACAACTCTGTTTCCTTTTAGTGGGAAATGGTATTTAGAAACCACAGTCTGAGCATAAGGGTGCTTATTGCCACAGGGTTGGTCATTGTTTCCAGGCCTTTCAAAAGACAGAACTAGGAACTTTTTTTTTAAGAAAAAATATTTCATGAGTATGAACTAATATTAGAATAACTTTACAATTTTTATTTAACTTATTTGCTTTTATAGTTGTATCTCCTTTCTCATATGCTGAGAATTTTGATTTCTAATGATATTCAATTAATATAATTATGTCTTTGCTTGATCCTAAAAATATACAATTTCAAAATAATTATTATGAACAATATTATTATTAAACATAGTTTGCTTTCCTTGTACTTCTTTTTGTCTTTGAGGTATATCCCACTAATTCTGCATAATTGTATATATATACATATATATAAAATAAAGTTATGTATCTGGTTAAGCCCACAATTATGTTTCATTTTGCTTTTATTTTTTAGGGATTTAAAATTTTGGATGTATTCATCAGGGTTCTCCAGAGAAACAAAGCCATTAAGATATATATAGATACATATAAGAGGAGATTTATTATAGGAATTGGTTCACATGGTTAGGGAGAGTGAGCAGTTCCATGATTTGTCATCTGCAAGCTGGAGACCCTAGGGTGTAGTTCAGTCTGAGTCCAAAAGGCCTGAAGGTAGAGAGACAGATGGTGAAAATCCCAATCTGAGTCTGAAGGTCTGTGAACCAGGATCACTGTTTGAGGGCAGAAGAAGATGCATGTCCAGCTCAGACTGAGAGAGCAAATTCACACTTCCTCCACATTTTTGTTCTCTCCAGGCCCTCAGTGCCCACCTGCATGGGGTAGGGCTGCAGGGGGGTCTGCTTTATTCAGGTCACCAATTCAAATGCTAATCTCTTCCACAAACACCCTCACAGACACACCCAGAAATAATGTTTTACCATCTATCTTGCCATCACTTAGCCCAGTCAAATTGACGCATAAAATTAGCTATCATTTTTGGGTTAATTTTTTTTTTAAATAAAACATTTACATGGAAACAAAGACATAACTATGAAACTAATTACATTCAGAGAAGTGTGGCTTCCATTTCTTTCGTCTCCACCTTGTGCCTTCCTTCCCTTTATAGATAGCCATTTATATTTATTTTTAGTTTATTGTTCCATTAAAAAAAATCACATGGACTTTTATATACCTTCTCTTTTAAAAAGGTAGCATAGTATACACACTATTCTAAAGAAGATTGCTTAGAAGGCTATAGAAGAAAGTTCTACAGGTCTTAAGTTACAACTCTTATGAAAATAATTTGTTACGTTTATCATCAAAATTCAGTATATTTGTTATAAAATCACTGTGTCAACATAGACCTAGAGAAAAGATAACATCAAAATGGACAATTGCTAGGCTTGAACTCTGGTAATCTGAAGAGAAACACTTTGTTCAATTAATGATTAAATATTCAGCACTTGTTATGTTCCAAGCACTGTCTTATTTAATCCTCATGACAATGCTATGAGGTAAGTATTATTCTTAACCTCATTTTGGAAATAGAGAAACTAAGGCAAGAGAGGTTAAGAAACTTTCCTGAAATCTCCAGCTATTAACCAGCAGAACTGGGCTCTGAACTAACATTCTGGCCATCCCACAAGGCCAAACATTTACCTTGTGTCCTTCTGTTTCCTATTATAAGCAATTTTGCAGTGAACATCCTAAAGATTAATTTTAGTTCTCATCAATTAATATTTCCTTACAAGGATCATTTATCTAAATGAATTTGTGAGTTGAGAAGTAAGCATATTTTGAATTAAGTGTTTGGGAATTTTTGATTATCTTTAGCTCAAAAAATTGAGACAGAATCCTTTTGAGCAAACTAACAATGTGTCAACATGAGTTTTTTTTTTAAATTCAACTCTATTGAATTTGAATACAATAAAATGTATCCAATTTAATTGTATGGTTCAATGTTTTGAAAAATGTATACACCCATGTAACCACAACCGCAGTCAAGAAATAGAACATATCCAGCAACACCAAAAGTTTCCTTGTGCCCACTTGCACATCCCACAAGCTTTGAGAACTGATTCCTTTTACTTGTAGTGCTCTTCTTAGAGAGATAAATAAACTTTTTGGTTATAGGCCATCTCATTCCCAAATGAACTATCTCCAGGCAGAAATTAATTTTTGTACTTGTCTGTTTTCTTTTCTACTAGAATCCATGTCAGAAAGCGTGGACTTGAAGCTACCAATATTAAAACTTCTTTCACTATGTGAGCTGACAGCAGGCATCCACTTGGCTCTTGACACCAAGCCTAAAATTCCCATGTCCCATGGACCACTCCCACCAGCCAGCCCTGACTTTTTGGATATTTGACTTTCATTTGGATAAAGAAACATTTAAATAGCTATAATGCCTACTTCCCTGAGGGAGTGTTATACATCTGTCCAAAAGATGGGAAATTTCAGTTGCTGAATGATCAGGAAATTTCACTTTTAATCCCAAGTATAAAAGTAAGTTCTATAGACATGACCAACTATACTAGCATGTAATAATGGAATGTTATAATTTTTAAATGGCCATCTATGTACAAGAAAGCTAACTGCCAAAAGGGTGAAATGGTTGGTACAAGGTCACACCATTTAAGATACAGCTGGGATACTCCTGGGCATATATCTGGGAAAAAACATAATTCAAAAAGATACATGCACCCCAGTGTTCCTTGCAGCCCTATTTACAATAGCCAAGAAGACATGGAAGCAACCTAAATGTCCATCAACAGAGGAATTGATAAAGAAGACGTATATACAATGGAATATTACTCAGCCATAAAAAAGAATGAAATAATGCCATTTGCAGTAACATGGATGGACCTAGAGATTATCATACTAAGTGAAGAAAGTCAGACAAAGAAAGACAAATATCATATGATATCACTCATATGTGAAATCTAATTTTAAAATTATATAAATTAACTTATTTACAAAACAGATTCACAGATTTCGAAAACAAACTTATGGTTACCAAAGGGGAAACATTGTGGGGGAGAGATAAATCAGGAGCTTGGGATTCACATACACACACTACTGTATATAAGAGAGATAACCAAAAATGACCTACTGTATAGCATACATATATACTCAATATTCTGTGATAACCTATATGAGAAAAGAATGTGAAAAAGAATGGATATATGTATATGTATAACTGAATCACTTTGCTGTACACTTGAAACTAACACAACATTGTAAATCAACTATACTCCAATAAATTTTTTTAAAAAAAAGATACAGTTGGGATAAAAAAACTTTTCTAATGGGATGAACTACCTCTTCTTCCCAAATCTCAGCCTGCTAGCTCAATCTCATGTTCTTTTCACAGTATCATGCTGCCATTCCATATTGGTGTTCCTTAGGCATGACTGTTCCCAGACAGAAATGACAGATATTGTATTCACTGCACCATGAGAAAATTCTCATGGCCCTCATTTTGCAGTATCATTCAGATATCACTTGCAAATCAACCTTATTATACCCATCCTCATACTGAGTTGGTGTAACACAGACACAAGATTACCTAGTTACCAGCTAGGATCTGCCAATTATCAGTCATGTGACCTTGAGTAAGTTAATATTCCTGTGCCTCAGTTTCCTCATCTATAACATAGTGATAATTTTAGTGGTTGCTTCCTAGGGTTGTTGCTAGAAGGAAATGGATTAATATATGTATTTAGTAGAGAACTTGATACATTACCATCACAATATCATCATGACTATAAAATACTTTAACCAATGTAGATTCACTGAATGTCCCTCTTGCTCACTGTCTCTCTCCCCAGTTCCAATCTGCTCTGCAGGGATAACTCACATTAGACACATAGCAAAGACCCTGAACATCCCAGTGATCTCTAAGGATAAATTTATGAGAGCTTTCTGGCTTCCACTAGAGTTAAGAGGATTAAGAGAAGGCAGCACTTTGGGCATTCTGAAGAGGCTTTCTGAATGGAGTGGAACTGGGGAGGGGCAGGAATTGTTGGGCCAAAGCTAAATGGTTTCCCTTATTGTGGAGAAAGTGACTGTGAAACAGCCCTGCTTATTTTGCAAGTTTAGATCAGAAGAAGCAAATGGTCTAGGTGCTGCCCTGGCCAGTCTTGACCAGTGTGGTTGGATACCACAGTCTTTACACGTTCCGACCATGGCCTGTAAAGTTTACACCTTTACCTGCATGATTAGGGACAGTTAGATCTGACTCCATGTGTCTTCCATTTCAGAGATTTTGCCCTCTGAAACCCACTCTCAAGTATCTTCCATCCTTGTTTCTCACTTCGTGTTGTATTATTTGTCATTCTCCCTGACCATAGGCTAGTTTCCTCCTCATGGCTGGAGACGTCACTACTGACAGCTCACAGCTTCTCAACTTGTGCTTCTCATCACCATTGGAGAAGGAAGACCTCTTTTTTCTTAGTTCAAATTCTAGGCAAAATGGGTCTGCACTGGGTCAGGTGCTAAGGTGAGGGAGGTTGGGATCCTGTAACAACATGACAGCCCTTGCTGGAAGCACATGCTGGGAACGGTGGGAGAGCATTTCCCCAGAGAGGGGGTTGGAGTGGGTGGGGCTGCTGCTGTCGCCGTGATGCTGGGGGTAACCACCTCCACCATGACCCTTTCTTAATTTCCTTCTGCTTTCTGCCTCGCATCCCCTCACTTTCATTACTCAGCAGCATGCTGTGGGTGTGACTTTTGCTCTTGTGTGCCATTGGTGCCATCTGCTCCTGCCTTGTCTCCTTTGATGTCATGATACAGATGGCAAGGACACAATGGGAAGTGGCACTTAGTTCAATATGGTAGCTCTGGCTACATCTAGCCTGCCCTTGAATCAGTGCTGCTTATAAGTAATTCCAGCTCATATGAAAGTCTAATAACACAATCATTATTACATTATGGTTTAGCCTCTGAAATCCTATTATAAATTATTGAAACTAGATGCACCCTTTCCAAAATATGCATTTTTTACAATAGAGGAGCTAATATCTAGGATTGCTTTAAAGGTAATCTGATCGATTTTTTAAAAATGATGACAACTTGCCATTAACAAGCTACCAAAGTTCAGGAGTATTGTTGCTATTATACACAATGGAAAATATCTTCCAAATATGCTTGTTAATTTGACCATGTAGGTGTCAGAGCTAATCAGTCAACAGCTACAGCTAATGCAGGAAAGAAGAAAAATTAATATTCATTAGACTCTTGTTTACACTTCTGTTGTCAAGGTTAATCAGTTTGCTTTAAGCACAACATTTCACTCTTATTAAAGTCATTAGTACCCTTCAGTACACGGAGAACACTGGGGTTCACAAGTGTTTGATTTATACATCACACACATTGCACAGGGACCCATGCTTAAGCCATATTTTGCTGGAATTTAGACATAAACCTTTATTGAGACCAACCAATTAATCTTCTTCACAGTAGAATGATAGGTAAAAAATGTAACCCAAGTTTAGGTGTTTAGTCATATTCTCAATTGCAGAAACTAGCAAGTAATCAGCCTTTCAGCTTTAACACAAACATTACATAGACTCATACCAAAACAGTCCCTACTGGGCACTGGCAATGCAAAAAGGAATTTTGGCATTTTGTTTACCTTTGTGTCAAAATTATCATTATAAACAACTGAACTGTGATCAAAATTTTTCTACCGAAGAATAGTTAATGTATCTAGCTAGTCCATGACTGTAATCTTAACAGAAGATTTCCTATTACAGAGGATTTCCTATTACAGAGGATTTTCCTATTACAACTAGGAAATGACTCTTTTAGTGATTTTTCACCCCCCTCCAAGTGTGGAGCTGGCAATTTGATGGAAATTCCAGCCTGACATTATTCTAGTTTACTCCTCAACAACAGTTTACACAGGGAAGTGAGCCTGGGAACGGTTCTCTCCCCATCACTCTTCATCTCACGAAGAAAGCTGATAGACATCATGTAACGTGGATCTCAGCTTTCACCTGAGTTTCCTTGGTGTTTAGTTCCAGAAACAGGAATTATGATGGGTTACTCAGCAAAGACTCATCCTGACACCCAGTTACTACAACATCTGAAGCCTGCTCCAGACACACCAGTACGACCAGTCTGTTTCTTCGAGCTGCAATGGAGCTGTGTTGTTTTTCCTTCTTTTCATCCTGTGACCCAATGACCAGGATGCTCTGGATAAATGCCCCTTGGCTATAACAAATAGAACAAACAATATTCCTTCTGTGTGCAAGTTACATGTTTTTGTGACAGTGAATATGGAGGGGCCTCAGAGGACAAAGATTTTTTTCAATAACTGCCATAAGAGGACTGAATATTAATTATTCTCAAACTAAAAAGTTATTTTTAGGGCTTCCCTGGTGGCGCAGTGGATGAGAGTCCGCCTGCCGATGCAGGGGACACGGGTTCGTGCCCCGGTCTGGGAGGATCCCACGTGCCGCGGAGCGGCTGGGCCCGTGAGCCATGGCCACTGAGCCTGCGCGTCCGGAGCCTGTGCTCTGCAACGGGAGAGGCCACAACAATGAGAGGCCCACGTACCGCAAAAAAAAAAAAAAAAAAAAAAAAGTTATTTTTAGCAAATTTCTTCTAAAACTTAATTAACACATAGCTAATACATTCATACAGTAGGAGATTTCATTTGTACTTTGGTGGAGCTATTTGTAATTGATTCTGCTAGTTTTTTTCCTGAAAGCTCTTAAAAATAATTGGACATTCCATTGGAGTACTCTTGACATTTACTGTAGATAGATGACATATAGAACTTTCAGCAAAAAATAATCTCCACAATACCATAAAAATATAGAATATAGTATTTGGGAATTGCATTAATTATTTATGAGTGAGAAAGGACTAAATCTACTGCCATATTGGAAATGGCCATCTATCTGGCCTGGAATCTTAGTTTGGCTCCTCAAGTTTTTTACCATGTAAAATTGCACTGTCCAGTACAATAGCCACTAGCCACTTGGAGACATTAAAATTTAAATTAATTTAAACTAAATAAAATGAAAAATTCAGTTCCTCAGCCACATTTCAGTATTCAGTATCCACGTGGGCTGGTAATCGCCCTATTGAATGGTGCCAGAAGAGAATATTCCTGGTCATCTCAAAAACTTTTATTGGACAGTGTTAATATAAAATTTATGCAGTCCTCGCCAATCACAAAAATGATCTATTCTTCAATCACTTTCCAGGAGATTTTCATTTCAAGGTTAACCTAATAAAGATGTATTTTGACCTCTTGTCTCCAAAGATCATTCCCATACAATAACAGGAACAAGAAACAAAAAACCAAGTTCCACTGCCAATGAGACTGGAAGATGTTTAATTCAAATAAAATGTACATACAGAAAATGATGGACAAATCATAAATGATGTAGAAGGTAGAAGGAAGGTCCTATCTAAGCAACTGAGTGTGTGTGTGTGAAGAGTGGCCACAGAAGCAAGCAGATGTGTCTACAGAACCTGTGAAAGGCTCAGAAATGGGAGGTCAGTTCTAGAGATGGGGACTTCTACTTCTCACTTCTGTCCTGCACTGTCAGGGTGCTTCTTTTACTCTAGTAAGAAACTACATGTTTTATCCTCTAGATTAACCACAGGTTCAGGACTAGGGATACCAGGTACAAGGACAGACAGTAGAAAGGATGGCACACTGAAAACATGTCACCCAGTGAATACCGACACCCTGACTGCTGAGAAACTTTCTGGCTTCTTTCCCCATCCAGTTCCAGAGCACCCATCAGCTGGGTTTTTTATCTTCCTCTGTCATCACCTCACCTTCTAAACAGGAGATTGGAAACTCCTTCTGTGGAGAAAACAAACAACTCTAGAGGGAAGACACTAGTATTGATAAGAGGGATCCCTTTAAAAAGCCAGACGGCCTCTCTATTACCTGCAATGCAGCCACCAGCCCACACCCCCTCCCCTTGCACAAACAGATGTCAGGCAATTTTTTAGTGCCTCACTCTTCAACATAAAAGAACAGCCAATGATAACCATGTATTTGAGGATTATCTCCAACAAGAAATAGAGAGGCTGAAATAAGCAAAGTGGAAAAGCAGAAACAGGAAAAAAAAAGGGAAAATGCAAGAAGAGGAAAATGTTGGAGAAAACATTAAAGAGATAAGGGAATATTACACAAATAAAACAAGAACAGCATACCACTAAAGGAAATGGAAAGGCAATTTAAAATATGTGAGTAAATATATAAATTCTGTGGAAACTTTGGAAGACAAAGGTAAGGAACTCTACCAAAACTGAACAAGGAAAAAGAGATGATGATAGAAGAGAAAATTAAAGTTCCAATATTCTAAGTTCCAGGGGAAAAAGAAGAATAGAGAAAATGATGCAGAAGAAATACAAGAATATTTCCCCAAACTGAATAATATGAGTGCCAGCACAATGCATGAAAAAGAACCTACAGTCTGGCACAGGACTGTGAAATGTCCAAACAATAGGGACAAAACAGACCTTAAGAAAGATGGGCCATATCAAAAAGAATGAGAATTAAAATGACAATGATTTGGGCAACAGTGATTTTGTCTGTTCTTAGCCAGAATCAAGAGAAAAAGGCTGTATACATTATATTAAAATATTGATGTAAATGTCAGAGGAGACAACAAAAAAAGCTGAAAATGATTTACTCTGGGCCCCGTTGTGAGGAACTGTGAAAGAGGAATCAAGAGACTGGTGGATTTTTGTTCTGCTGAACAAAAAAGTCTTTGATAACTAAAATTATTTGTAGGTACTATGGGATAAAAATAAATTTAAAACAAAACAAAACCCTATCCAAGAAAATCGCAAATTATTTAACATCCAATTCTTATCAAAATCCTAGTTTAAAGAATAAACAAGCAAACATACAAACAATTAAACTTTTGGATTCAAATCTGGGAAATATCAGATTATAAACTGTATGAAGTGAATGAAGTAGTAAATAAGTATATGGGCCCCTTTTTATGTGAGGATTTGAAGACATAAAATACGTAGACATCATAGATACAACACAACAGCACCTTGTTAAAAACAACTTCTAAACCACACTTCTAATCTTACCCTCAGAATTCACAATAAGGATTCCTGAAATCATTAATAAGCACAGAAAATAACCTAACTGACTGACAAAGAATACTTTTTCATGTTCAGTTTGTCAAAAATACTAGTTATCCTAACATCTTGACCACGACATTTATTGTGTCAATGATTATATAAAAATCCTAAAAGCACTCTTTTTCAGGATGACTTTTCTAGAAACTGAAATTTGCTAAGAAGGACTACAAAATCCCAAAACATTATCATGAAACCCTGAAACTCCTGTTTCCCACCAGGTCATCCATCAGAACATTGGTGATACCTCCAGACTTTAACAGCACAGAAGACCTTATTAATGAGGGCAGATTTAAAAAGGAAGTCTGTGAATGTGATTTGATGTGTATTTTACAAACTCCTACATATCACTGTAGTACAATGGATATCTGTCAATTGCCTGCTTAACTATCTCTGGTGGCTACCTTCAGCCTAGTATGTAAAACTCCTTAATCTTTTATTCAATAACCTACATCAATTTTCTGTCCTTTCCTCATGCTTCTAAACACTTTCTCAGCTCAAGCCAGATGAATCCGCTTGCTTCTTCCAAGTCTGGGTTTTCTGTCCAGAAAACATATTGTGCCTTCATGCATATTATCTGTCTGCCTTGAATGTCCTCACTTCCCCTCTACCATACCTTATTTTTGTCCATCTTAAAGCTTTGGTTCAAAGCTCTGCTCCAAGAGGCCCTTCCTGACTGATACTAACTGTGGTTGTTGTTGTTTGGTTGGTCGCTTACTTGGTTTTTATGACTCTGGGCCCTCATAAGAATTACTAGTAACTTTATCAATATTTCAGTTTTCATCATGGACTTACAGCAAATTACTGACCAACTTGTCACTGTTGACAGTGGGCAAGCTTTCTTCTACTTACTGGGACTTCAACTCTACATTATCCTATGTCAGATTTCTGTGGATTTCAGTATCACTTTAAAGTATGGATCCATTGGTCCATAAATCTGCCTCACACACGCAGTGTGTGTTTTTATAGTGACTGCACTCCTCAAGTGTCTATGCATTTCGGGCTATGAAGGCTGTTCCCCTGGGGGTTTGGCAACACGCTGGCATTGTGTGGGGTGTAGGTCACATCATGGTTGGTACCCTTTCTGGTGAATTTAGGCAGAGGGGAGGGAGAAGCCCCAGAGCACAGCCCTCCAGGCATCACCACTGACCCCAATGGGTCTGGGGCTGTAACCCACTGGTCTGCTGCTTTGGAGCAGGAGAAAATGGTGAGTCCACACTCTGGTTCTGAGTCCACCCACACTTCAGCAATTTTTTGATACCTTGGCATTAGGGCCAAGCCAGCCACCTGGGCTTCTTTTGTGGCTGCTAATCTCAAAATGGCCCTCAGGCTTGCAATGACTCTTCCGAGGCTGTGTGGTGAGAAGTAGGAGCAGTGATGACACGCCTCTCCCAAGGCTGAACTGCAGGCCACCCTCCACCTGGTCCCCATTCGCATGTCCTTTCAGTGCCCCGGTTTCCTCCAGGGTTTTTTTGGGGGTGGAGGAGGAAGGAAGGAGAGACCTATGTCAGTCACACATCTTTCAGGAAATGCCCATCACTCTAGACTTTCTTAATCTTTCTGTCCCCTCGAGCTTTTGGAAATCTGGTCAAGCCTGTAGACTTCTCAGAATAACACTTCTAAAGAATAAAATAAAGGCATAAAAAGAAAATATTTATATTAACATACAGTTAACCAAATGTTATTAAAATACAATTTATGGTAGTTATCTATGTTTATTAGCACACAAATAACAAGATCTAGTATCCAATTTAATAACAACTCTAATTTCTAATGCTGTTGAACTTCGCAATTTCCAGGTAGCTGAAACAACTGTGATATAATAAGAAATGGGATTTCCATTGATGATAAGTCACAGATACTGTGAATATAGCAATGCATCCATTTTAAAAATTAATTTTTAAAATTAGCAATACATAAACATGTTAAAAATCTAAACTCTTGTGTGGTAGAATGAAATTCTTCCTCCTTGCCCTTTCCCCCATCCTCTCAGTTACCCTTTCTAGAAGCACAGTCATCTGTCTGTGTGTCATCTTCCAGAGAAATTCAATGTAAATATATACCAGGAAGGGGGAGAAAGTTATGTATTTTATTTGTTCACTTAAAACATCTTGAAGATTGTTTCATTGCAACTCACACTTTTTAAGGACAGATAGCCTTCCACTGTGTGAATATACCATAATTGAGTGAGCCTCCACTGACATATTTATACTGCTTTCAATCTGTTCTTATAAATGTCATACACAATTTTGAAAACATGTGGATTATATATGTTGCACAGACTACTAAGAATGAAATTCTCAAAGGCAATTGTCCTCCAAAGAAGTTGCATCAATTTCCACTCCATTCAAGAATACATAAGAGTTGTATCTGGCAAATGTACGGGTTGTCCCTGGAACTTGGCACTATTTGGAAGAGGACTGGGAGTGAATTCACAGTACTGTTACCAATACTTTCCTCACCTTTTATTCTCTAATGCCTCGTGCTAAAATTTAGTAGAACTTGGTCATTCTTCCTACTCACTGGCAATTGTTTTCACTTTTGTGGCAATGCCTGATTTTGATTTTATATTCTGGGGGTGGCACAGAGTCCTGGCAGCCTAGATCAAGATGTTAGAGATTGTTTTAATAAATAATGTCCAGCAAATAGTTCATCTGAGTGCCTATCGGAAGGAAGTGGGTGGTGGGTCTTGTGACAAGTCTCTTCAACTATGGCCCATTGGAAACTGAGCACCAACTTCAAAGCATGTAACACTTGTCTTTTCTAAGAGGTTTAACTCATAAAATATGTTAAGATAAATGATGCCAGTAATATTCTAACAATGATGGGCTATCATTTTGTTTCCATAGTTACCTGTGTTTCTATTAGCTTAAGGCTTCAGATGAGTAGCTTCAAACTCTGGTTTCTTCTTCAACTAGGTCAATAGTAACAATTTTTCCTTCTACTGGGGAGGCAAACTAAGTTGTAAATCTCATTAATGAAGAAGACATTTCTACAATGTCCAAGTTCTACAGTGCTCAGTTAGATTAAATTAAGAGCAATAAAACATTTCTGGATACGTTCTCAGAGAAACTCATATCATAGTTTTCCTTACTTGACATCATCTTTACCAGTTAAGAGAACACACTTCAGATAATAGTAACGCTCTTTACAAATCATAATTTCCTGAATCTCTTCCTGGTTTTAGCTATGACAAGTTCTTTTGGTAATGTTGAACTCTAGACATGCTTATCTCAGACTTGTTTAGAATTTTAGGCTAAAGGGCTTTTCTAATCATTGCAGTGAGTGAGCCAAAATCTAGAATAGGCTCTTCATGGGAGAAAAAGTAGGATAATTAAACAAAAGTCGTTAGAGTTGATTAAAGTGATGATAAAGAGTAAATGGATTCACACTTGCAGGTTCTGAAATCCAATGTAAAGAATTGACCCCATGGCTAATCTCAGGGCAATTAGGTACTCATGAAGACCTAGTGAAATTCTTTAAGTTCAGATTTTAAAAAGTAATGTGTTATCAGGGGAAACAGAAAATCCAGACCTTAGAGACTAATTTTGATTCCTATGAAAATAGTAGGAATCAGGATAACATATTAAAGAGAACTCAGTATTGGGAAAAACCTAAAAGGTGTGGCTAGAAATATATCCTTCTATGCTCTCCTCCTGTGAAAGGAGGAAAGACTGAGTGATCAAAGGAAATTGTAACTGCAACAGATCTTGGCTTTACTCCTTCCTTCCTTCTGCTTGGTCACTGGCTCCAACATAGCTCTCAATTCTAACCCGTGTGACATATTCATATGTCATATGTGTTCTGGGCATATCAGCAGTTAAGGGTCCAAAAATAACTGGTTAGACGGAGTGTCATGGTAAATAGTGCATTTTTGACTTACTATATTTTAAACTTATGATGGGTTTATTGGGACATAACCCTACTCTAAGCCAAGGGAGATCTGTATATATAATGGAATATTATTCAGACATAAAAGAGAAGGAAATCTTGCCTTTTGTGACAACATGGATAAACCTTGAGGGCACTGTGCTAAGTGAAAAAAGTCAGACAGAGAAAGACAGATACTAAATATTCTCATTTATATGTGGAAACTGAAAAACTTGGATCATGCAGGGAACTCTACTCAATATTCTGTAATAACCTATATGGGAAAAAAATCTGAAAAAGAGTGGATATATATATATATATATATATATGTATAACTGAATCACTTTGCTGTACACCTGAAAGTAACACAACATTGTAAATCAACTATACATCGATATAAAATAAAAATGAAACTAAAAAATTCTTTTAAAAAAGCTGAATCATAGAAAAAAAGCAGAACGGTGGTTGCCAGGGGTTGAGTGTGGGGGAAATGGGAGATGCTGGTCAAATGGTGTACACTTCCAGCTATAAGATGAATGAGTTCTGGGCACCTAATGTACTGCCCAATGGCTATAGTTCATACTGTATTATATACTTCAAATTTGCTTAGAGCATAATCTTAAATGTTCTCACTTCGAAAAAGAAACAGTAATTATGTGAGGTGATGGAGGTGTTAACAACCCTTATTGCTGTAATCATTTTTCAATATATATGTGTATGAAACCTATACAATGTTATATGTCAACTGTATCTCAATAAAGCTGGAAAAAAAAGAATTCTACATTAGCCCATGTGTATGTATGAAGGCAAATGATGAAAGGAGATGCTTCTTACACGACTCCTTTTAATTCTCTAAAAGTATTTCCATTATATAGATATTGGAAGGTCAGAGGGAAGTTGCAGAAATAATAAATCTTTACATGAATCAGTATGAGGGTGAGTAGAAGCTTGTGAAATTCCAGCCCATGTTCATGGGCATGTTCCAAATGTGATGGCTGGCGTCTACACTAGTCACATTATGGAGGGACTCTGCCTGCTCCAAGAATTTCAAAGGACAAATAAGGAATTTTTTTTCTTTTTTTGGCCGCGCTGCAGGGCATGTGGGATCTTAGCTCCCTGACCAGGGATTGAACCTGTGCCCCCTGCAGTGGAAGCACAGAGTCTTAACCACTGAACCGCCAGGAAATTCCCAAGAATCTCAAAGGAGAGATACAGTACTGAGAGAACAAATTATGACAGTATGAGGCTGCATAAAGCAGGACCTGAACATTTTGATTCAGGGAACTGGAGGAGATGATGTTTTTGTTCTGAGTCTATGTGATTGAGTCAGGGTTCTGCACTCTGCCCTCGGGGCAGCCTCAGGATATTCATCTTCCTGTGTGTTTCAAGTCATTTGTGAAATGAGGATATTAACCCTGCCCACTGAATCAGTCAGGGTGAAAGTGGCTTCAGGTGACTGAAGAGCCAGCTAACCTTGGCTCAGTCCATAAAGGCATGAGCAGTTCTCGGGCTGCCCCAGCAGCTTCCTGATGGGAGGCTTGCAGGTCCTCTGTGCCTTCCTTGATTTTCCTACCCCTGTTGAAATGGCAGCAGTGCCTCAGACAGCTCATTCTCACACTTTCAAGCCCAAGTTTCAAGTTGGAAGCAGTGAGAGCGGGCAGGGGAATGAGGAATAGACACACCCCCCAAAATGACCCTCTCCCTTCAAGAAAGAGGAAATGTCTTCCCAGGATCCCCTTGGCAGATTTTCCTCTGTGTCTCCTTGACCAAAACAATTCTCTCGCTGCAAGAGAGGTTATGAGAAAGAGCATTTGATTTGCTATCCTCTGCGGCAGGAGGGCAGGCAAGAGAGATGGAGACAGATAGAGCTGGCCACAACCACCTCAGGCCAGAACTGTGAATGTTAAATGGGATAAAACATGTAAAACAATTTGCACAGGCACACGTTGTAAATATTCAACAAGACGGTAACATTTATTTGCTATTGTTATTTGCCTTGAAGAGAGAATATTTTAATGGAGAGACTTTGTCATGTGCTTTAAATATTTGAGTGTTGTGATACCTGTGATGAGAATAGAGTTGAAATCATAGTAATTTTCTATGAGATCTGTTTCAAGATGATATTGGCTCTGATGGGAAGCACACCATCGACACAATTTTCAAGTAGGATTTGAAAGACCCCTGTTATTTAGGTGGACACTTTCATTAAGGGTAAATCTGGGATTCCTTCTAGTGGAAGCTTCTATGATTCTACACTATAATCATCAGAGGCTCAAGACACAAGATCCCTCCCTTAGCTTAAAATGGACTTAATTTGTGTTTGGGGCTAAATTGCGATGTTCTGGCTGGATCCAGAATTTCCAAAATGAGGACATAAAAGACTAATACAGCTCTGCAATTGCAATGAGATATGCAACTCCTTCATGATTAACAGAGAAGAGAATTGTTGCTTAGATACTGACAAGTACAAAATAATAGTAATTTTTTTTCCTGTATAGAGGTACAGAATTCATTTTAGTTTTAGATATTGAAATTCTAAATACTGATATCTGCTCAAGTTAAAAATGAACACTGGGGTCAGTAGCTTACCCACAACTTCCTTACTGGATCATCTATTCTTAAAATGACTGTATATTTCCCATGTTATGACCTTCCCTGTCACATGTGCATTCTCCATCCCTTTGTTAGGATTTTGTGAACATGCTATGAACATGTTAGAATGGTATAAATGATATTTGCTGTGTATGATTTGTTTCCCATCCCCAATCCTGCCAGGGGGAGGGAGGTGTTATATCTCAAGAGATTCTCTTACCAAGTCCAAGTTTTAAATCAATTAAACTTGTACAGACTCCAACATACCATCTTGATATGACCTTGAGCCCTGAAGTACATGGACGAGTGGAATGATCACAGCCAAGTTGGAATACTGTCTCTGAAAAGAGTAGCTGGTTGACAAACATCAGTAGTGACTCAACCAAGGGAAGGGGTGACTTCCTCAAATTGAAAGGGGTCCTGAAAGTAAGACAAACGCTGAAACCATATTCCCCAAATTCATATTTTCATGCTGCTTTAAGCTATCCAAGGAACTCACAGCAGAGATGCAGAGCTACTTACTGAGAAGCTCAGGTACTCCCTTTTTACACCATCAGCACTTTCTTCTCCTCACACTTTCTCTTCAACCTCTTTCCAACTGTCTTCCACTCCACCAGTCACCAAAACTGTTCTGTTCAGGTCACCAAGGACCCACACTTGGTGACACCCTACAGCTGTTTTTCATCCTCACCTTCCTTGTCTTCTGAGCATCATTCAACAGTGTGACAACGTCTTCTCCCTGTGTGGCTTTGGTGACGTTACACTCTCCCTGTGCTCTTTCTTCCTGTCCAGCTGTTCCTCCTCAGGACTTTTTCCTGGTTCCTCTTGCTTTACTCCAACTCCTATTATTGGAGGATCACTGACCTTCAGTTGGGTTCCTCCTCTTTCCTGTCTACACTCTGACTAAGGCTTGAAGTTCCAACTTTAGCCAGTGCTGATCTGTCTCCAGTGAGGAGCTTCTCCTCCGAATCCCATTTCAGTGCATGGCTAATAGGTTTCAAACTGGACATGCACAGAAGGAGTCAGGCCTTCCCTTCTCTCACTCACCACCATGTGACCTCATTCATCCCCTGCCTTCCCATACCATCACCCACTCAGTTAATAATGCCTGAAACCTGGGAATCATCCTTGAATACTACTTCTCCAGCGCCTTCACCACCAGCCAACCAGCAATTCCTGTCAATTCATCCTCCAAACGTGTTTCACGCACATCCACCCACTTTCCCCACCTCCACCACCGCACCTGGTCTAACTACCAGCATCCCTCACCTCGTGTGCAGCAGTGGCCTCCTAGCAGTGTTCTCAGCTTCTTTCCTTGGCTCCCCTATGATTCATTCTTGCCCAGTGGTCAAAACTACAATCATACTACAACACCCCCTACTCAAAACTCTTAAAGGGTTCTTACCACTGCTTAACTAAAACCCAGACCCCTTACTGTGGTCTAGAGGTGTTTCACATTCCAACCCCTGGCATTGTTTTTAACATCACAGCCATTCTTGTTCTTTCTGACTGAGCCTCTGTCACACTGACCTAACACACCAGCCTCTTTTTTGCTGCAGGCCCTTTGCACTTGCTGTTTCTTCTCTTAGAATTTTCTTTGCCTGGCTCTTTGCATAGCTCACCCCTCCTGCTTCAGTCTCACCACCTGATCAGTGATGCTGTGCTCACTACATTACCTAAGGTTTTATTTGTCTGTTTGTTTACTTATTTATTTAGACTGGTAGGAAGACAGTTCTTTCCTCTGGGATTTCACGTACATTTAGAATAAAACATGGACGGAATATGAGAAGGAGAAGCAACACCAGTATTTGGGAGACAAACTAGATTATGATGAGAAGGATCCCATTTGACCACCTCTTCTTGATCTTTTAATTTTCTATCAAGAATGATAAATTCTAAAGCCATTGGGGTCTTGCAGGTCACTGAAATGAATGTGATGGGCTATGAGTAGGGCAGTCAGGAGTGGTACAGCAGTCAGCACACGTCTATGTGCAGGTATTCAAGGGGCAAATTTTAAAATGCTGAACATGAGAAGCTAAGCCTGGCTGAGGGCTGAATTTGGCCTATGAGCCACCAGTTTAAGATCCATACCTAGATGTCTCTCATTTGTTGAGTAAGTCAGAGCATTCCTAGTTCTATAAGCATCAACTTTATGTGCTTCTATATGTACATTACTAAAAAAATAATATATAGTCATAAATAAAACAGTCTAGAACCACATATTCTTTACTTGCCCTTTAGACATTTTTCTCTTTTTCTATCTATGCTTTTGAAGTACTACAAATTATAATGTTATATAAGTATATTTACCTAACTTAGTTTCCAGTCAAGGCACTTGGAGGTGACCCTGAAGGGCACCGTGAAGCATGAGGGAGATCATCACCACATCTGTGTTTTGCAAAAATCACTCCAGAACAGTGTGGAGTAGGATAAGAAGTAGAGGAAGTAGGGACAGTGGTTAGTAACTATTGCGGTAATTTAGATGAGAACTGATAATGGCAAAGACAGTGAGTTTGGAGAGATGGAGAAGAAATAATCAAACTAGAAAATCCAGGTTAAGAAAAGCTATAGCAGACGTGTATTAAAGTTTTAAGTTTCCTAACGGTCATGGAAAAACAGGAAATGAAAGATGTTGTTCCATAATAATCACATAGTAAAATACTGTATACCAGTCACGACCAAAATTTTCTTGAACTCCAAGAGGAACACATCAAGAATACAACCCTGCAAAGAACACTGTGCATGAATATGGCTGTGTCTTATCTCAGCCTTTGATGAAAGACAAGGGTAAAATATTAATTCATAATTCAATTTTAGCATCTCTATAAGGAGTTAAAATAATATCACATAGACGTTATTTTCTTATGACCACTACCATGGAGAGAGAACTTTAAAAACCTAGGAGATAAATTGACAGCATGTCTCTCTTTTTTTTAATATTTTAATTTTATTGGAGTATAGTTGATTTATAGTGTTGTGTTAGTTCAGGTGTACAGCAAAGTGATTTAGTTATACATATACATATATTCATTCTTTTTCAGATTCTTTTCTCATATAGGTCATCACAGAATATTGAGTAGAGTTCCCTGTGCTATATAGCAGGTGCTTGTTGGTTATCTATCTTATATATAGTAGTGTGTGTGTATGTGAATCCCAAGCTCCTGATTTATCCCTCCCCATAACGTTTCCCCTTTGGTAACCATAAGTTTGTTTTTGATATCTATAAGTCTGCTTCTGTTTGTAAATAAGTTCATTTGTATCTTTTTTAAATTAGATTCCACATATGAGTGATATCATATATTTGTCTTTCTCTGTCTGCCTTACTTCACTTAAGTATGATAATTTCTAGGTCCATCCATGTTGCTGCAAATGGCATTATTTCATTCTTTTTTATGGCTGAGTAATATTCCATTGTATATATGTACCACATCGTCATTATCCATTCAACTGTCTATGGACATTTAGGTTGCTTCCATGTCTTGGCTATTGTAAATAGTGAACAGGATGTCTCTTAAACCATGTTTTTCAAACTTCAGATTATGACCTACTAAGGACTGTGAAATCAGTACACTAGGTCAGAAACAGCACTTTTAAAAATGAAACAAATTTGAATACAAAATAGGATATTTTTACTTAGCAAGGGCAAGTGCTAGAACACAAAACTTGTGTGCGTGTGAGTTTGTGTGTACATGTGGCCCAATACATTCTGTACTGCAGGTCATGGTACAAACAGGTTGGAAAAGCTCTTCTTTACACAACCCTCCTGTATTGACTCATCTCAGCTGTGATTCTGAGATCACTGTAGGGTGGAGAAGGGAGGAAGATGTCTGGGCTGTTAGATAAAAGCAGAGTTGCAATCAGTCATCCTTTGGTATGTGATAGGAAACTGATGCCCTCCTGATTCTACCTGAAGTTAACCCAGGTAGTGCCAGCCTCTCTTCACAAAGTGCTACCAAGGACATAAGGCTGCCAAACCCCCAATCTGTCTGAAGCTGAACCACGCCCTGGTGGAAGATGCTGCGTTCTGTCCCTTAAAGACAATTTGTCTAAGTCACAAAGCTTGAGTTTGAGCAGGCATGCATCTTGGGCAACACACCAGAGGGTAGAGAGCTGTGTGCTGTCTGGTACGGTCAGGACACATCCTCTATTGTTTCTTTCACTATACTCTCAGAACACTCTACTTACAGAATACTTCACTCTGGTCAACAGATGTGTGGGGACCTGGTGAACTGGAGGGTGTGTGACTTTCTAAAGGGGGTTACCCAGTCCCAGTTATCTGTGGGAATGGGATCCCAGTGTTTTCAGACCTCCCCAGGTGTCAAGAGATCCAGATTTTTGTGTAAAATGACTTGTCTTTAAATATTGGCAACATGGTTTTAAAAATTTAATGACGGGCCAAAAAACTCCATGGGCAAGATCTGCTCTCATGGCTCCTGGTTTGCCTCTTTCCACCTAGATCAGGCTTTTGTGTTTGTTTTTCATTCTTTTTTGTTTTTTGGTCAAGAAGTGGGAAAAGAATTTGAAAAAGAATGGATACATATATGCATATAACTGAATCACTTTGCTGTACACCTGAAACTAAGACAACATTGTAAATCAACTCTACTCCAATATAAAATAAGAATTTAAAAAGAAATCCTTTTCTTTAATTGAATTCTATGTAGAAGTCCAATAAATAAAACCACCACCAATGAAAGTGCTGCTCTTTGAGGGGTGGGCTGGAGCTGTTTCCATTTGCCTCAGTCTTTCTAGCTCCGCTCTCATGAGACCCCGGCTCTAAAAAACAGGGAAACCACAGATCTAAATGCTAAAATATTGTCTTTTTTGAGACAGAATTCTTTTTTCTTTTTACTTAAATTGGGAATTTGCCAGCAGGTGTCATTACTCTTGAGGTCATTCTTATATTGTAATACTAAGATTATATCATTAACATGTGGAAGGATGTTTGTCTTTTTTTAATTTTTATATACATTGGGGCAGAACGGAATACATAGATCATTTAAGTGAGCAGGATTAAATTATTTAGGTACAAGCTATAAATGAAGATTTTTAGACACAATCCTGTTTTAAGCCATTTTAAATCAGAACTGACACTTTCAAAATCCATTCTGATATTGCTGTATAGATTCAGAAAAACATTTAAAATCTGAAAGCTATATCAAAGTCCTATAAGCTGGCCCATAGAGCAACTTGGGATTTCTGTTGGAATAAGGTGAGGTGTAAATAAAAGGTCCAGAGATAGCACCTGACTATGTGATCAGAAGCTGTTAATAGATCACTTGATATTGAGAAAAGTAGAATTTTTCATAATTAAGTTCCCATTAAAGTGAAGGGAACAGGATGCTGTGCCCCATAGTTATAGGACACTCTGAAAATATTGTTACTTGGCTGTGAGGTAGGGCTGGAATCCAGCCTTTTCTATTCTGAGGCTCTGTTTTGGATTTTTCCCTTCCACTATGCAAATAACACAAGATTTAAAAGGTATTCATAAAAAACATTTTCTGGTGTCTGATTTAAGATACTTTGACAAAAGCAATAAAAAGACCACATATTTTGCTACTAAACAGATTTTGTGTTAAACAGACTTTACATATAACTTTTGTATAAAATCAGTTGACAGCCTTTGATAGAGGCAGACCAGACTGCTGGATATAAGTGTAGTAAAGAAAGCATCCTGAAATGTGGGTTATTTATTTACTAAATTTCAAATGTTTAACCTCCTTACCATCCACTCAGTAGGGTGGCAGGAGTAGAAATCAACATACATAGAAATATTATTTGTGTTCATTCTCCTACTGTATATTCCACCCTACTTATTGCAGAACTATCTTTTATCTACTTTCCTGAGCACAAACTCCCTCGAAAAGAAAGCAACTTTTGAACCGAGGTAATCTATCCATATTTTCTCTTTGTTTTCTTGCCCTCTGTCTGCCATTCCTTTTTTTTCTTTTTGTTAACTTCTATTGAACTCCTGACCTTGGGTAAAGATGCAGCTTTGCATGAATATTTGAAAGTGACTTTTGGTGATTTAGCTGCTAAATGTGTATGATAGAAGTCCAGCTAAACTTGGAGGCTCTGGGGGGTTTTTAACTCACCGGTGCCAGAAAGCAGACCAGTCTGGGGAAATCCAGCTAATGTCTCCCAGCTGTGCAGGGAAAGTGTGAACAGCTCTGTCACAAGCGCTGCCTTTCTCTTCTTTTCCAGACAGTACCTTCTACTCAAACCATCACTTCTCATTTGCCATTTGGACATCGGTGATGGAACTTGCTGCTTTATTGCCCACGGAGAAGCCAAGTGAGGAGTGTGGGGCTGATCTGGAAGTTTCCCTGGTACAAAAGAAGTTTCAGGCTCAGGCCTGGTCCTGGAGCAGACACACAGAAGGCTGACAGATTTGGCCTAAAGGTGGCTGGTGGACCAATAGGTAATACAAGGAGAAATGGCCTTTTCTGGAGTCATTCTTTCCAGATGAGAAAGTGACATGCCATCACTCGGCCCTGGGAGCAAGCTAGCATTTCTTGGCCAGTTTCCAAAGCAGGTTTGTCAGAAGGCTGGGGCTGTTGTACAATCAAGAAAGAAGTGACAGAAACACAGGCATCAAAAGCCTCAGAAACAAATAGTAAATTTTAGCTGTGAGGCAAATATTCCCAACCTTAATATTTTATCAGAAAGCAGGCTGATACTCAGCACAATTTACAGCAAACACTTGGCTGCCCCCCAGCAGCCATTCCCTCCACCGCTTAGAATTACTTAAGAAGATCTTGTCCACCTTTCCTACTTTAAAGATAGGGAAACTGAGACTCTGATGATTCCTGTGAGCCTCAGCTCCTTTGTTAGTATAATGAGGCATTGTGCTGCATGTTTTTCCAAGCTTTATAAGGACTATGATTTAAAAATTTCAGTTTGTTTTCGTGTCACACTTCCTTTAAATGCCAAATCACAGTAGTTTGAGTCTCACTCTGTTTGATCTCAGGAAATCCAGATACTGACTCTATTTCTTTCCCCCAGGAACCTGAGAAGTGCTCAGACCTTCCTAGATCTTCCCTGGTTGTCATTTGCCATTTCAGCCCCCAACTTGCTCTGGACCACAGACCAAGGACTATTCGTTGCTGTGCTCTTCTTGACAATTTTGAGCCAGCTTCTTGCAGGCATCTGTGCTCCCCGGGACCACAGTATTTTTAACAAGGTCAGCATTATAACTTTTAATGAGAATTTTCTAAGGTCTTGAAGATAGTGCAGTGCAAACGCAGTGCAGAATGTCTTCGTGATTCTCTCAGTCCTGTGAGTCCCCAGGTCCAGTCTCTCCCTTGGTGCCTCTTTGTTTAGAAGATTAGCATCTTTGCTTGGCTTTCATGTAGTCATAGTCATGTGACTATGCAAAATGGACCAGTTTAGTTGTCCCAAAGTGAGAACCTGAAACACATTTACCATACCTAATATGTTAGTTTTACTTGTTTCCCACAGCTGCTGTAACAAATTACTACAAACTTCGTGGTGCAGGACAACAGGAATTTATTCCCTCATGTTCTGGAGGCCAGAAGTCCAAAATCAGTATCACTGGGCAGAAATCAAGGTGTCAACATGGCAGTGCTCCCTCTGGAGGCTCAAGGGGAGAATTGCTTCTGGCAGCTGCCTGCATCCTTGGCTTGTGGCCTCATCCCTCCACTCTCTGCCTCCAAGGTCACATTGCCACTTCCTCTTCTGTGTGTGTCAAATCTCCCTCAGCCTCTAAGATTTCCACACCAATTCCAACATGTGTGTTTTTATTCCATACCACCAAGTACCTCTCTAATACCAGGATGTCCTACAATTCAACTCACCTCTAACACAATCTACCTGGAGGGAGTGTCAGATCCCACAAGTCAAGGGCTCAGTCCTGCAGGACGGCCATCCTCACCCTTCCCCCAACATCAGACACTAACTGCAAGTCCAGGTGCTTCTGACTGGCCCTGCCCGTCCTTGGGTCTGATTAATTTTTTAGAGCAGCTCAGAAAACTCAGAGAAACATCTTACTTACTAGGTCACCCGTTTACTGTGAAAAGATACAACTCAGGAACAGCCAGATGGAAGAGACACACAGGCAAAGTCTGTGGGAAGGAGCTCGGAGCTTCCCTGCCCTCTGCGAGTGCACCACCCTCACCAGACCCCCACATGTTCACAAACAGGGAAGCTCTCTTGGTTTTTTATGGAGGCCTAAATACACAGGTACAACTGATTAAATTATTGGCCACAGGTAATGATTCACCCGTGATTAAATCACCTCCAGCTCCTCTCCCCTCCTCAGAGGTCAGGGGGTAGGACTGAAAGCTCCAAACCTCTCATCACTGCGTTGGCTCCAACAGCAACCATCTTCCATCCTTAGGTGGGAGGGCTTTCCAAAAGTCACTCGTTAACATAGCAAAAGACACCTTTAAAGCTCTCATCACAGGAAATTCCAAGAATTTTATTTAGGAGCTCTGTGCCAGGGAGGGGACTAAAGTGAAATATATATTTCCTTTAATAAATTACAATATCACAACCTCTCTATCTTAAATGAACACCTGTTGTTAATTTTAAGAATTAAAAAGTAAGGGCTTCCCTGGTGGCGCAGCGGTTGAGAGTCTGCCTGCCGATGCAGCGGACACGGGTTCGTGCCCCAGTCCGGAAGATCCCACATGCTGCGGAGCAGCTAGGCCCGTGAGCCATGGCCGCTGAGCCTGCGCGTCCGGAGCCTGTGCTCCGCAACGGGAGAGGCCACAATAGTGAGAGGCCCGCGTACCGCAAAAAAAAAAAAAAAAAAAGAAAAATGCAGAAACAAAGAAAAACAGTCCAACAAAACTAAATAATAATAGTTTAGTCATTAAGCAAAGTGAAGGACTTTAGTTCCTTTTCAAGGGCTATAGATAATATTCTGAGCTGTGAGCTCAGATAGAGACTGTGAGCTGTCTTATAGAGACTAAAAGCAGGTGGAAGAAGTTAACTACATCATGACCATGACATAAGCTGCCACAATTCCAAAAGCTGGCCTCAAAGAAACGGGAACAAACCAATCCTGGAACTAAAGACTAACTGTACTTAAAGTAATCAAGATGATGGTGGTCTGACCATTGGTGGATGACCAATTTCAAGACGAGCGTCAGAGCTGACTGCTGTTTCTGCGTGTAGCCCCCTCCCCCCGCCTATAAAAGCTCTTGCCCACTGATTGTCAGTGGGGGGAGTCGGCCTTTGGACAGGAGTCTGCCCCTCCTACCCTCATTTGCCCACCTCCAAAATAAAGCAAACTTTCCTTTCCACCAACCTTGCCTCTTTATTGGCTTTTGAGCGGGAGCAGCTGGACCCACTTTCACTAACAGATTTTGGCTCCCAACGTGAGGCTGGGATCTCGCGATATCTGGCTCCCAGGTTTTCCCAAGCAGAGGGGCCGCCATGATGATGTGCCCGGAAGGCTGTGAGGAGTCTTCTGCTCATGGCTCACTGGCCCTGCCTTGAGAGGGGTTAGGTGGGGACATTCCTAGCAGCTGCTGAAACCATTTGTTTCAGGGTTTCTCCCTGTTTCTCCCCTGCTCGGCACTGGCTGCCAACGTACGCTTTTCCTTGGTGGAACGGAAAGATGCCTCTGGACGAGCTGACGAGCTCCAAGACTGAGTAAGTGCACTGGTGTGCGTCCGGAAAACTTCTCTTTTGAGCATGAGGTGCTATTTGGGCATTTTGCCAATTGGTCTGACGTGTTTCTGATGTTGAGGACCCTTTGCGAGCACTGAGTGTCATTTGGGTGTATTCCTAATTGGTTCTGACTTGTGTCTGACGTCAAGGCCCATTTGTGTTGGGAAGTGTTTGTCTGGGACTCTGTATCAGTCATCCTCTGGAGGGTTTGTGACAGTTCTGTCTTCGGGTGTGTGAGTGTGTATTGCATTTGTGTGACTGGTATTCTTGTTGCCTTTTGTAAAATGGGAAATTCAGGTTCAATTCATTAAGAAAAATTTTAGCTATAAAACTATGACTAAAGAAAAAGATGATTTTTTTTTTTTTAAACCAATGTATGGCAACAGTACTCTTTAGACTCTGGAGAAAATTGGTTAAGATGAAACTCTTTTGAAACTCCAAAACTGGTTCTTTTTGCATATGCAGTTAGAGAAAGCTAGCTTGATAAAATACTGTTTTCAGAATTCTGACCCTGAGAGAACAAAAATATGCCTAGGATAAAGCTTGAAGTTAACTTTTATCGTGTCTTTAAAATACAAACACAGCCCACTTTGCCTGAGACTTCAGCCTTGGGTAAATTAGTAAAACTTCAAGCCAAGAAAAAAGAAAAAAGAGGAAAGTGGGCTTAGGTTTATTAAACAAACATCTTGTACCATTAAAGAGAAATTGTGCTATGAAAAAATATATATGTTTTTAGAGGCTATGAAATATGTTCTTAAGTCTGCCAATCAAAAAATGCTGGTATAACAGTTCAATTACTTGTTTCTTGGTTTTGTTAAGGTTTTCAAGGTTAAAAACTGTAATATGTAAAAATGTTAAGGGAATCATTTCAGTATATAAAGCAAGTACGATATGTGTTGTCAGCAAGAGAAGGTATAAAGGTGAGATATTTTTGTTGGGAAAAAAAGAATAATTTTGTCGTAGCGCTGGTGGCTTCTGTATGGGAAAACAAGGGAAAAATTAATATGGATCCAGAAAGTGCTAAAAGGTTTGTGAAAAAGGAACTTTGAGAAAAGAATTTTATACATTGTCTGGATTAAAATTAGATTGAGTTTAATTAGGTAAATGAATTTTGTTATTAACAGTAAACTGATGCAAGACTGAATTTGGTTTTCTCTCTGTGTTAAGAGAACAAAGTTCTCCTGGAATATTGAGCTGTTTTTGATAACAGATTGTAAGTTTCTTTCTCTAGCTAACTTTGAGTTGTCCAGAGCACCCCTGAGACATCTCAGATAGAAATATTAGTAAAAAAAAATTTTTTTTAATCTAATGGAAAGCTATTATTTTACTTCTAACCATACTTCTGACTCCAATGTTCATGATGAAAAAATTGTCTAATGAAGTTGTCACGGAGTATAACTACTTATGAGGTGTATCACTGCTGGCTTGAAGTACATGTCAGAGCTGACTGTGCTGTTTCTTCATGTAGCCCCCTCCCTCCGTCTATAAAAGCTCTACCCACTGATTGTCAGTCGAGGGAGTTGGCCTTTGGACAGGAGTCTGCCCTCCCCTCCCCCAGTTGCTGGCCTCTGAAATAAAGCAAACTTTCCTTTCCACTAACCCTGCCTCTTTATTGGCTTTTGAGTGGTGAGCAGCCGGACCCACTCTCGGTAACACAAGTGTGTAGTTATTTCTTGGATGTCCTGTCTTAGGTTGCATTACACTCAGTTATGTTACTTGTCAGCTATAATGATGAAAGCTAAAATGATGAAAAAATAACTTTGTTTTTCATATTAACACCAAGTATATTTAGCACAATTTTTAGATTCACTGACTTTTCCAGAAATGTAACTATCATGTAAATCCATGGAAGATTGTCCTTTGTTTTATTCAGAATTTTACAGAGAGATGTTTACTATTTTGAAATATCATGCTCCTAACTGCAGTGTTGGTTCTGGTATTTCAGTACCAGACAGTCAGCTTCGTAGCTTTCCAACTGGTGGGGATTTCCAACATGTGACTCTTTCATTATACTACTTTCTTTTTCTCTCTCTTTTATTTATAGGTAGGGTTTTTTGGTTGCTTTTTTTGGGGTGGGGGTTGTAGCCTATGAATATCTGGAGGCTGATATTCATCTTTGTGACACTGAGTCTGGAAGGGTTGTGAACCACACTGTTTAGCACAGTGCAGGTTCTCAGCATAGCAATGAGATCATAAGTATAATGATAGTTACCATTTATTGATTGTTTTCCATGCACCAAAGCAGTGCGATAATCACTTTACAAATATCTTCTCATTTGATTCTCACTATAAATCTTTCAGATAGGCCTATTTTTTTATCTCCATCTTTACAAGTGAGACAAGTTTGGCCAATACAGTTAGTAAGTGTAGTTGGCACTCCATACCCACGAATGCAGAATCCGGGGGTGCAGAATGCATGGATATGGAGAGCCGACTTCACTAAGCCATTTTATATAAGGGACTTGAGCAGCCGCAGATCTTGGTTTCCACAGGGGTCCTGGAACCACTCCCCTGTGGATACAGAGGGAGGACTGTAATAGAGCATCATTTGAATCCAAATCTGCTTGACCTCAGAGCCAGGGTGTTTACCTGCCCAGTTAAACCACCAGTCTAGAAAAGATTGCTGCACCAGCTGAGGGAACAACCAAAAGCAGGCAGGTCATAACTCTATGTCTGAACCATCATTGCTTCCAGTACAGCAATACCAGTCTCCTAATTTCAGAACAGGAGGCAAGGCTCAAACGTATCAGGAAAGACAGAAAGAAGAGCTATATAGAGTTAACAGACTTCAAATATATCTGCTACTTCTTCCATTTGAAAAGTGAAAATGCCACAGTAGTCTCCAAGGTCAGAATCTCCTCTTTTCAGTTTTTCTTCATGAACAACTTCATATGTTCATGCAAAACCTTTGACCTCTAAGAAGCCGGCAGCATTGATAATTATATCTCAAAAACAACCCTTTATGTGGTACCCACTCTATAATGGATTCAGAGACATGAATAAAACATCTTAATTTTCAAGTATTTCTTTTTAAATTAATATTTGAAAGAAAAATATCTTGTAAAGAAAGGAGATTTCTGTAAGGCGTGTAGCTCTTGCATAGAGGGATAGAGTTTTCATGGCCTGTCTTGTTAAAACTGTTCTAGTACCCATCTGATGCACACTTATTTATGGATTTTAGACTAAAAGCTCTTTTTTGTCAGTTTTCTTCACAACCACTTATCTCGACATCCTCATTAGGTGATTTTTCTCTTTTCTTTTTGTTGAGGCCTAGCCATGCCCTTGGTACTCTCTTTTGTTCCTTGCTGCAAAAGGAATGGTTTTAAAGCCTCCCTTTCCACCAGTCCCACCTTTTTTTTTCTTTGTAATTAGCCTTATTTGAGGACCAGAGAAGCAAAAGATTGGAAGGAAATACAAAAACTGTTGAACAAAAGACGATGTTCTTTACCCCAACCATACGCTGTATAGCTCGTGTGCAACCTGGGTCAGATGACTCGCATATATGCCTTTAAAATGAAAAGAGAATGAAAAAAGAAAGAACAAGAAAAAGCACTGACTTTCGCAGCAGCTGCATTGGTATAAACAGGCTGGGAGTAAATGTCACAGCAAAGGAGAATAATACATCTTGCCTTCATTGAAAAAGTAACTCACTTTAAAACCAAAGAACATGATGAAACTGCATACCTGGTCACAATGCTTTTAGATAGTCATTTGAAATACCTTAATATTAATTTTCTTTAATTGGAAGGAGAGAAACACTTTTCTTTTTAAAAACTCTAAGCGTGTTTTCTCATTTGAGCCTCACGAAAATGGAATTGTTCAGCTATTTCCTTTAAAATCAGTTCATTAAAACAGCTTCGATGCAGTGGTGATTAATGAAATGCTTTTTTCTGCCTCTTATTTCATTAGTTAAGAGGACCAATGGATTTATGCTTTCCTTGTCTCTAGAAATAAAACTGTAGCTTTCAAAATATTAAAATTCATGAATACTGACTGGCTGTTGGGCCTGGAATAATGTTGTTTCTTAAAAAAAAAAAGTTTTTTGTACCAATACATTTCATGAAAATGACTATCAAAGGCAGTTTTTTTTTCGTTTTTTTTTTTTTTTTGCGGTACGCGGGCCTCTCACTGTTGTGGTCTCTCCCGTTGCGGAGCACAGACTCCGGACGTGCAGGCTCAGCGGCCATGGCTCACGGGCCTAGCCACTCTGCGGCATGTGGGATCTTCCCAGACCGGGGCATGAACCCGTGTCCCCTGCATCGGCAGGCGGACCCTCAACCACTGTATCACCAGGGAAGCCCCAAAGGCAGTTTTAATGCGGCAAATATTACAAAGTATGAAGACTCAGGTTTCCAAAGATAGAGCTGCCAAAAACCAACTTGTCTTTCTCCCCACTCTACCCCCTGAAATAAACATTTTAAGTTTATCAGAATATAGGCTTTGTTTGCTGTTTTCCATTTTGATTGGGCAAGTATCAATGACCCAACAGGAAATGCAGAGAACACTCCACCTGGCAATTTAAGGAGAGTTCAGTAAACAGACTACGGTTGACCCTCCAACACAGGGGTTGGGGCGCTGACCTACCACACAGTCAAAATCAGAGTATAACTCACTCTTCATGGTTCCTCCGTATCCGCGGTTCTAAATCCTCGGAGTCAACCCACCGCAGACCCCTAACACTGTAGTATTTACTATTGAAAACAGTCTATGTATAAGTGGGCCCAGGCAGTTCAAACTATGTTATGTGTTATTCAAGGGTTAACAGTGTTTGTAAAGGTGTGAAAGTTCAAACTATGTTATGTGTTATTCAAGGGTTAACAGTGTTTGTAAAGGTTTAGGAAAACCATCAATATGCAGTGTTGGTAGCCCCTGTCATCCATAGGCCTGAAGTGGCAAAAGGAAGGAACCATTATCAAAATCTATGAAACAAACTCTGGTTTCTTGCAGCCAACCAGCAATGACCGGCAATGCAGAAGTTAGAGGAACACACACCCCACCCTGCTCACTTCCTGCCCTTGATTTCTTGTTAGCTAAGCCAGCTGGGAACCAAAGGGCAAAGGAAGCTGTTGGTGCCATCCTGGCACAGAGCAAGGCGACAAGGAAGCAGGAGGGGTACAGGGAATCAATCTGAAGTTTTAGAGACCCAGATAAATACCTCTTTCTTTCCCCACTTTTTGCTATAAGATACAGGCATCTCTTTCCCTTAAGCTTTCTTTTCCCTTTACATAAAACCAGTTTCATGGAACTCTTTTAAGGAAACAATCTAAACAGCAAAACTTGGTCCTCTTAATTCTGTTAACAGACCTCAAAGAGCTCAAAATACCTGAAGAAAGGTTACTGCCCCCTCTTCACCTGCTACTGGGTGGAAAGTAATTAAAGGATGTGGTCATTTCACTCAGCAAATATTTGAGTACTGAGCAAGTGCACACCAAGGCACCATCTGAGAATCATGGAGGACCCAAGGGTGAGTCAGATGAGGACCTGGTCACCAGCATGTCTCTGGATTCCCAGCATCCATTTCTGATTTCTTCTCCTGCACGTACTCAGGCCCAAGACAGTGCTCACATCTCAGGCCAGTCAATCAGCACATTCCTGTCTTCTACCTGGTGTGACAGGCTTACAGTTACCTAAGATAGACCAATAAAAGTCTTGTTTGGGAGGCTTCCCTGGTTGCTCAGTGGTTAAGAATCCGCCTGCCAATGCAGGGGACTTGGGTTCGAGCCCTGATCCGAGAATATCCCACATGCCGTGGAGCAACTAAGTCCATGTGCCACAATTACTGAGCCTGCGTTCTAGAGCCCGTGAGCCACAACTGCTGAGCCCACGTGCCACAACTACTGAAGCCCATGTGCCTAGATCCCATGCTCCGTCCGCAACAAGAGAAGCCACCGCAAGGAGAAGCATGCACACTGCAACCAAGAGTAGCCCCCACTCGCCGCAACTAGAGAAAGCCCCCATGCAGCAACGAAGACCCAACGCAGCCAAAAATAAATAATTAATTTTAAAAAATAAGTCTTATTTGGAACTGTTTTGCCAGATTTATGAACAAAGAGGTGCTCTTTCAAAAGGAATTGTTCAGTGAAAATGATGTGAAAAAAAGCCTGTGAGAAGGATGAGGCCAAGTTGAGAAAAGCAAAGTTCAGGAGGGAGCAAGATGGAGGCTCTGGACCAGCCACACCTGAAGCCTGTTGGACTCAGTGTCCTGAGTTAATACATTATCTTGTTTTGCTTAAGCTGTGATTTTATCTCTTAAAATAGGATGAATCTTGACTCATATATTATCCTCAAGAAGTTTGTGTATAGCAGGGAAGATCAGTGTGTAAACAAAACACAAAATATAAAGTTAGAAATAGCATTTTTAAAAGATAGATATAAAGACTTCAGGGAGCCTAGGTTTACTTACAGAAGTAATTGTCTGAACAATCAAGGAAATTAAGATGCCATTTGAACTGGGCCCTGAGTCACAGATAAAATGTGATGTGTTGATTTTTAGGGGTGAGCACACAGAGAGACAGAGACAGACAGAGAGATATAAAAGGATATACTCCAATATACTTCAAAATGTTATCCATGGTAATTTCTGGGAATTAGGGTTGTAATGGAAAAGGGTTTTTTTTAATTGTTGTTTTGTTTAGGCTATAATTTTTATTCTTTTATATTCTTTAAATTTGTTACAACTAGTATGAGTTACTTCCGTAGTTTTCTTAAAAAGTATTCAGAAACCTCCTTTAGTTCAGACCTCCTTTTGTACAGACCTATAAGCAGTTGCAGTAGACCATGAGTTGATGATGATCTGCCAAAACAGTGTGTGGAGGAAGGGTGACAGGTAAGCAAAAAATAGAACACGGACATGAATTATAGCAGGACAATTTATTGTAATGACTTTTTAAACAGCTTTAAAATGTGAAGAGATACTTGCATCATTTCTTCCTCCACCGAATGTCATTTGTCCTAGGCCAAATACAGGTGTGATGTTGGTAGTAATTAAAATTTAATTTGTTTTGCCACAAAAAAGATCTACCAGATGGATGTTTCTCTGCTTTTGTTGACTGGGTAGAAACTAGAATGTAATGATGATGATGGAGAAGAGGAGTCGGATGATATAAGCCGTAGTACAGGGGAAGCACATCACATGTACAGCAGCCCTATAAATTGTTTACTCTTATAATCTGCACTGTGCAATCGAGGAAACTGACACTTACCCTGGGCCACATAACAAGCATGTGGGGACTGAGATCTGACCTCATGAAGTCCTGGTCCAGGGCTCCTATTATACGGCGTCTCCACAGGAACGATGATGGATGGTCTCTGTGCATATACAAACATCCTTAAAGAATTAGAAGCCCTATCCTTAATAAAAATAAGGAAGAGTGATGACAAAGTTTTCACTGTTTCACACGCATCCTCCACTATCATTTGGTGTACAGCTAGCTGAGGTTAAGGGTACATTAATGCCCATAATCTTGATTTCAGCATCATACTAATTCAGAGGCAGTTGGGGCATCTAACTTGCTTCTGGAACCACATATCTGCTGCCCTGTGCCAAGCAGAATGCAATCTACCAGTATTCTAATGCTGAAATTAGACAGCTCAAACAACAGCTGATTGCACACCATGAGATCCACTAAAATCTGACAGCAGGTGTACTCACCAGTTTTGACCATAATGATGGCAATAAGGAGACTTTCTGTTAAAGGGACAAGAGAGCAGATATTTGGCACCAGGCAATGGAAAAAAGCAAGACAGTTTTAAACAAGTACCACATGTGGTGACTCATTAGATGTTGAGAGCTAATAAGAGGCTGAAGATTTTTAGCTTAGCACTGATGCTGTGGGCAGCAGGATCTCCTAACATCTAGAAATTGAGGATGAATCAGGAGGTGGTGATAAATCTGGTGCTGATGCCTGGAGTGTGGAACTGTTATATTTTTAGGATAAAGGCAAAGATGTAAAAGTCTAAGAGAGTGCCAGAGTGAAGCAGATATGTTGAGAGACCTGCATGTTTTTGTATTCATTCATTCACTAAGCAAGTACAATGCCATGGACAACACCCCAGATTTCAGAATACAGAAAATGACCCCTTCTGGGTGGAGCTGATAGTCTAACAGAGAAGAGACAATTAACCAGATAAAGATTATAAAGTGCAATGGCTGTTGGGATAATAGAAATGTAGGATACCATGAGGGCATGGTCTAGAGAAGTGAAGAAATTCCAGTGGAGGTGCAGGCCCAGGACAAGAAGAAGAAATAATGAAAGAGGGAGGAAAGTCCCTCCAGGCAGGATTGTAAGAAGGCCAGAGCTGGCAGGAGCTGGGTGGTTAGCGAGGATGGAGAGGTGGAGAGGCCCAGATCCTTATGCTCTATACAGAAGCATCTCTACTCTTACAGACAAGAAAGATATCTTAATAGCTGCCATTCTTTTAAAGGCAGCCAGACAACCAACATGTGTATTTTGAGAAACTGCTACATTCTGTGCAGTGAACAAGATGAAGTCCCTGCCCTGGAGAAGCTTGTCTGTTGGTGGAGGGATTCAGACAATGAATCTGCAGAAGAATACACGTGCCGAGTGCTAGGAAGAAGATGAAAGAGGCTGCGATGGGAGAGAATGAGTGGGGGGCAGGGACGTGGAACCTTGGTTGCGCACGGTGACCAGTCTTGTGGAGGAAATATTTGAATTGAGGTCTCAACAGTGAGATAGGAGGAGGCCTGTGAGTGTCTGGGGAAGGCATTCCAAGCAGAAGGACAGCCAACTCCTTGAGACAGAAACAAGCAGTCTTGTGTTCACCACCCAGAAATTGGGCCCGTGCAGCCAAGAGGGGGGATGAAGGGAGGTTTAAGGGCCACGAAGTGGGAGAGGTGAGGACAGATCAGGTAGAAACTTGAGGGAAAATGACCAGACGTTCAGGTTGGCCCCAAGTAACCCCAGTTACCACTCTTTAGCCCAATTTAATTATTAATAACGCCCTCACTCCTCTAAGGCTCATGGAATAGGGCAAAGAGACTAGATTTTGCAGTTCAGGTGAAAGCCGTGGGGGACTTTTAAGTAAGGGAACCACGTGATCCACGGATTCATGCCTTAGAAAAGTTGCTCTGGCTGCAATTGGCAGGCATTCTGTAAGGGGAAGGACTTCCATTCATTCTGTTTAAGGCCCTGATACCCAAAGAATTTCTTAGGTTTCTCACAGTACTGCAGAATCTTGGAATTTGGAAAGAATCTAGAGCTTACTTTGTTTATAGTCCTACACCATGTAAGAATGCCTCCTACCATAATTGGTGCTTACAACTGGCTTTAATGAAACTCAAATAAAAGACTATGATCAAATAAAGAGGCGGGAGACTTAGAATAAGAAGAACAGAGTCTTTGGAGCAAGACAGAGCCAGATATGAGTCCTGACCCTGTATGAGCTTTGTGATCTCAGGCAAATTACTTAACCTCTCTAAGCCTTTGATTTGCCACCTGCAAAACAGAAACAATAATAGCCACCTGAGTGCCTTTAAAGTATTAAAAATAAGCTATGTAAAGCACTGGCTGGTGCAGGGTATTTCAATATTATAAAAATAAAATAAACAATAAAGATTCTTTAATTTCAAAAAGCTAATCCTACCTGACAAAGTGATTTTTCAAATTATTGTCGACATCACTTTTTATAGTTTGCTTTGAACCTCTGCTGAAAACAATGCATTCTCTATCCAGAGTAATGCACTTGATATGCACATGAAATTTTGCAAAAACATTTATTGAATGGCAGCTTGGAATAATGTTTGCAAAACTGTTGAAGGGCTCCTATTAAAACAGAAACTGAGCTGAATCACAGAGTTGTAATTCCATCTACTGCACTCCCCATTCAGTATCCCAGTTTTCCCACCAAGGTGACTAAGTCTTTCCCCTCTGTCACTCACACCCCTTCTCTAACCCTAGTCTAACTGACCTCACTAAACAAACAGGTTATAAGTGACTATCAGACACACAAAGGAAAGGGTTATACGGCTTTACAATACAAAATTATTGAAGAAAATTATTGAAAGTCTCCAGCAATCACTACAGCAATTTTTTTTTTTTTTTTTTTTTTTTTTTTTTTTTTTGCGGTATGCGGGCCTCTCACTGTTGTGGCCTCTCCCGTTGTGGAGCACAGGCTCCAAACACGCAGGCTCAGCGGCCATGGCTCACAGGCCTAGCCGCTCCGCGGCATGTGGGATCTTCCCGGACCAGGGCACGAACCCGTGTCCCCTGCATTGGCAGGCAGACTCTCAACCACTGCGCCACCAGGGAAGCCCACTACAGCAGTTTTTTCCTGTAGTGATTTTTGTCCTGAAAAATCTGGATAAGTCTGACTAATTCCTGAAATATACATTTACATGGTCTCCTTCATGCCTGCAACTAGGATGAGGTGACCCAAATCTTTGTGATTTACCACTGGTGCTAAGAGACCAGGACCACAAACATTCATTCACATCTAACAGAACAACCTTTCTCAGAAATCTTGAGTAGCAATTACACTAGCTCTTAAAGGAAGCCATCGTAAACATTTCACAGTTATTGTATTACTTTTCTAGGCCTGCCATAACAAAGTGCTATAAATAACAGAAGTGTATTGTCTCACAGTTCTGGAGGCTAGAAGTTCAAGATCAAGGTATGGGCAGGTTGGTTCTTTCTGAAGGCTCTGAGGAAGAATTTGCTCCCTGCCTCTCTCCTGGCTCCTGGCAGTTTGCTGGCATTTCTTGGCTTATAGATGCAGGCCTAACTCCTGCATCTTTGTCTTCATGTTTACATGGCCTTCTCGCTGTGTGTGTCTGTCCCTTCACACATATATTCATTTTATAAGGACATTTATTCTTTTTATAAGGTCACCAGTCATACTGGAGTAGGAGCTCACCCATTCATTCCAGAATGACCTCATTTTACCCTACCAAATCACACCTGCAACAGCCCTATTTCCAAATGAGGGTACACTCTGAGGTACTAAGGTTAGGACACCAACATGAATTTGGGGTGGACACAATTCAGTCCATCACAATACTGAAATGAATCCTCTTTATTTCACATTTATTTATGCCTTCCCCACAGAGAGATTCCATTTGAACTTTTCTAGTTTAAAAAAATGCAAAAGGATAGCTTCCTCAACTCGATAAAGAATATCTGTAAACAATCTATAGCTAATACTTAATCCATAACTATATTTCATGGTGAAAAACTCTAAGTTTTCCCACTAAGATCTGGTAAAAGACAAGGATGTTTCCTCTCACCACTCCTTTTCAACATTATACTAGATGTTCTAACCAATGCAATAAGACAATAAAAGGAAATATATATATATATATATATATATACACACACACACATATAGAGAGAGAAGGAAAAAATAAAACTGTTTGCAGATGATACGATTGTCAGTGTAAAAAATCCAAAAGAATCAACAAAAACCTATTGGAACTAATAAGTGATAATAGCAAGGTTGAAGGATACAAGATTAATACACAAAAGCCAATCACTTTCCTATATACCAGCAATAAACAAGTGGAATTTGAAGTTAAAAACACAACACCATTACACTAGCACCCCCCAAAATGAAATACTTTGGTATAAATCTAACAAAATACGTACATGAGCTATATGAGAAAAACTATAAAACTCTGATGAACAAAATCAAGAAAAAACTAAATAAATGGAGAGATATTCCATGTTTATGGGTAAGAAGATTCAATATTGTCAAGATGTCACTTCTTTCCAACTTGATCTATACATTCAATGCAATCCTGGTCAAAATCCCAGCATGTTTTTTTGTGGATATTGACAAATTGGTTCTAAAGTTTATATTGAGAGGCAAAAGATCCAGAATAACCAACATAATATTGAAAGAGAACAAAGTTGGAATATCAAACCCACCCAACTTCAAGTCTTACTTTAAAGCTACAGTGGTAAAAACAGTGTGGTATTGAGCAAAGAGTAGACAACTAGATCAATGGAACAGGGTAGAGAGCCCAGAAATACACCCACATAAATGTAGTCAACTGATATTTGACAAAGGAGCAAAGGCAATACAATGGAGTAAAGATAGTCTTCCAACAAATGGTGGTAGAACAACAGGACATACAAAAAAAAAAAAAAAGATCTAAACACAGACCTTACACCCTTCACAAAAATTAATTCAAAACTGATTGTAGGCCTAAATGTAAAATGCAAAACTGTAAAACTCTAGAAGATAATAGAAGAGAAAACCTAGATGACCTTGGGTATGAAAATGACTTTTTAGATATAACAGCAAAGGTACAATCCAGAAAGAAAGAATTGATAAGTTAGACTTCATTAAAATTAAAAACTTTTGCTCTGTGAAAGATGTTGTCAAGAGAATAAGAAAACAAGCCACAGACTGGGAGAATATATTTGCAAAAGGCACACCTGATAAAGGACTGTTATCCAAAATATACAAACAACCCTTAAACCTCAACAATAAGAAACAAACTGATTTTAAAAATGGACCCATAGACCTTAACAGACCCCTCACCAAAGAAGATATATAGATGACAAATTATCATATGAGAAGATGCTCCATATCATATGTTATCAGGGAAACGCTAGTTAAAACTATGAGCTACCACTATACAGCTATTAGAATAGCAAAATCCAGACTACTGACAACACCAAATGCTGGTGAAGACGTGGAGCAACAGGAACTCTCATTCACAGTTGGTGGCATGAAAAATGGAACAGCCACTTTAGAAGACACTTGGACAGTTTCTTACAAGAATAAGTATACTCTGAAAGAATTAAGCAATCATGCTTCTTGGTATTTACCCAAAGGAGCTGAAATAAAAACCTGTACGTGGATATTTATAGTAGCCTAATTCATAATTGTTAAAAATGGGAAGCATCCAAGATGTCCTTCAGGAGGTGAATGGATAAATAAACTGTGGTTCATCTGTACAATGGAACATCATTCAGGAGTAAAAAGGAATGAGCTACCAAGCCATGAAAAGGCCATAGAGGAACCATAAATGCATATTACTAAGTGAAAGAAATTTGAGAAGGATATATATTATATGATTCCAACTGTATGGCATTGTGGAAAAGGCAAAGCTATGGAAATAGTCAAAAGATCAGTGGTTGCCAGGGGTTAGCTAGGGGTAAGGAGGTGAACAGAGCAGTAAAAATACTCTGTGTACCATAATGATCATCATTGTCCAAACCCATAGAATGTATAACACCAAGAGTGAGTGGTAATGTGAACTATGGACTTGGGGTGACTATGATGTGTCAATGTAAGTCATCAATTGTGACAAATGTACCACTCGGTGTGGGGGGCTTCTTAATGGGAGAGGCTATGTATGTGTGGGGTCAGAGGTATGTGGGAAATCTCTACCTTCCCCTAAATTTTGCTGTGAACCTTAAACTGCTCTAACAATATCGTCTTAATTTTTAAAAAGTGATTCTTTTAAAAAGTTCTTAGAGCTACTTGTCATTCCTGTTTAAAAAGATATTTCCTTTGAAAACGTTATGCCTTGTTAAAAAATATACAGCATTATAAAAAAGAATTAAAAATGAAAAAGCATTTGATGTAGGCCTCCCCACAGGCCCACCCCTGCCACCACTTGTTCTCGAAGTTGACATCTGAGTCTCAGGGGTAATCAGGAACACAGAATTCATTCCAAAAATCTCTGCAGCTCAGTTGGAACAACTGTTCGTGTTTATAAGGCACATGGTTTGATGAAGATTGCATTTATTTTAGATTAGTCTGGGGGCTGGCCCTGTTGTTCTAAAAGTCTAAGGATGAAATTACAAATTTAAACAGTTGGTGTCGGTGGCAAACCCTGCTGTTTGCTGGAGTAGATGCTGTGAGCAGCACTCCTCCCACATCCTGTAGGCACTTTTTTTTACTGGAAGCACCTACAACTCCCTGCCAGAGGGCTTTCTTTAAGCCTCATGGGGCACAGATAGGAGGTGCTGGGTGTAAGTACCCCTGGAGGAAACCCCAGCACAACCTGGTGGGGTAACTCTGAGAAATAGCCACACTGACCCCAGCCTGATGAATTTCACTGACCATTCTTGTAACTTGATCTACAGTGTGCCCTCCCTTCTTTCTCTCACTTCCCTTCTTCCCTGGTGTTTCCTGGTTTCATCTCCTAAATAAACTAGTTACACATTGTTTTAGGATCTGCTTCTGGGGTAACCAAAACTAAGATGCTTCTCTCCCAATACTTATTCCTTTCTTCCTTGTTAACGTGACTTCAATTTTCTTGGAGTTCCCAGCTTCAAGTTCAGGTTCATGGGCTTCAAGGGAGGCTGTCTCTCCCCCACCCCAGGAAAGAGGTGCTGATTGGTGTAGACCCAGCACAGGGTTCGGGTTCTTCTACGTGAGCAGGTGGCTCCGTTATGACCAGTGAAGACCCTGGGAGGGCAGAGCCAACATGGAGGAGGCAGAACCATGAGAACTGCAAGAGCAGAGGCAGAGCCCTAATCAGATCACACCCGGAGCTGCTCTGCCTCTGGAATTCTTGTTACATGAGATATTGGCCATTCCTGTTGTTTAAAGCAATTGAGCCAGGGTTTGTTGTTACTCCAGGCAAAAAGCATCTAATTAATGCATTTTTATGTCTAGAGAAAAAAAACCCACAATCCTTAGAGTGTCAAGAGACAGTATATGGCCACTAGAGCAGGAATCAAGAGCCAGAAGGGGACAAACAGACATCAGGACAAGCAAGGGGAAGCGGACAGGGGATGGAATTATGTTCACTGAATAATAATGGTAAAGGAATCCAGAATGTCCAAACCAGAGAAATGGCACCAAGAGTGGATAATCAGCTAGCCAACCTTTCTTCTTTGCTTCCTTCCTCTCTCCCTCCCTCTCTCTCTCCCTCCCTCTCTCTCTCCCTCCCTCCCTCCCTCACTCCTTCCCTCTCTCCCTCCCTCCCTCCCTCCCTCTCTTCCTTCCTTCTGTCCTTCCTCTGTCATTCATGAGCACACACTCTATTCCAGGCACTTCTAGGAACTGAGCATTCAGTGGTGAGCAGGACTGACATGGCCATAGCCTTTGGGAAGCTTGCACCCAAGAGAAGCACTAGCAAGTTGAAGCCCAGGAGTGCATTTTAGAGCAAGAAGCAGGAAGGTGGACCCATGTATGGGCCCAGATAAAACTGTGTCGCCGCAGCTGGGTGCTCTTTCTGCTGCTCTCTCCCCCGACAGGTGGACATCTCGACTCTGGGCCTCAGTGGAGCCAGGAATGACTCCTGACATCAGGCAGTGTCAGTAACTAAACTAACCCCAAATAAAGAAAACTCTTCCAAAGACCTCACTGGAACCCTGTGAACTGGGCAATGTTTGGTAAAATGGCCGTCTAGAAGAGAAAAGTCACTTTTATTAAAAAAAAAAATATATATATATATATATATGGCAATGAGATGGAGGCTGCTATCTGGCAAATGAGATTTTTTCTCAAGTAAGAAATGACCTAAGTTGAAGATGTCAGGTAAGCCCAGCCAAAGAGCTACCTGGAAATTTGTATTGATAAGTCCATGCTCAGTAAGGGAAAAAGTACTGTGATGTCTTCCGAGGCACAGAAAGGATGTTAGCCACTCAGATACCCATTTGCTATAGCCAGGAAAACTTGAAATAAGGGAAGTCTTGATGTCTTGCTATCCCTTTGGAAGAAATTATTTTATAACTAAAAGGAGAACAGAGACAAAATATAAAATTGTACTTTTTTTCTTGGAATTCATGCCATAAAAACTGAATCTTGAAGATGGCAGGTACCCATTTCTGAGTGCCAAGCTATAAATTGACCCAAACATCTCTTAAATATAATGTACAATATTACTTGTACAATTTAAGTGTACATTATGCTTTATTATTAACATGTTTTACTTAAAATGTTTATCATTTGTACATTTAATCTGGTAACACTTTTTTTTTGCACTGACCTGCAGATGTCTGTGTCACCTACTATTGTTCTGCTTTGTATATATTCTGCTTTGCATATTATTTTCAAACATATCAAAAATATCCACACATACACATTTATGCTCTCTTTCCAAGCTAATATGGCTGATAATTATGTTATAAAAATGTATGAGTATTGCTAAAAATGTGTGGTTTTGTGCATGTTATGGAAGCTTAAAGGATATTTTTGATTCATTTATTTATTCATTCATTCAACAAATATTTGTGGAATGCCTATGACAAGCTAGATGCTAGAATCTTGAGCTAGAAGCTGGATTTGTCGCTATAAGTCTCTGTAGAAACTACTTTTCTACTGTTGCCTTATAGTTAACCGTGAGTTATTAATACCAAGATCCAAATAATAAATCAATATGAGATGGCAAAACAAAGTCAAAAAACAGAAGAACAGGAGCAAGGTCAGATTCAGATACAAAGATTCATAGAATGGAATATACAAGATAAAAATAATCAAGAGAGAGTGTGAAGACCATGAGAAAATCTGTGAGACTGATACCCACAGAAGTTTACAAATTACAAGGAAAGCACCATCTAGTTAGTGCTTGGTTGGTATCAGCAAGTTCTCATTGACAGAGAGCTGTGGTGAAAGGCTTGAGCCCCATTCTTTGGTCCTAGTTGATCCTCTAGACCTACAAAGCACTATTTTCAACCATCTGAGTCTTCATCACTTCATCACAGAGAGCCAATCAGTCTCTCTACAATCTCTGCTTTATGTTTCTTTTCCACCAAGTTCCAGTTGCTCTCTAATTCTGAAAGCAGAAGTCCAACATTGTATCATAAGAGGCAAGATTTGGATTCATTCTGGCACATCACCTGTGGTGCACCATCTTTGGTTCATGACAGAGCAGTCACTTATGCCACCTGAATATCCTTCTCTTCTAAGATGCAGAGAACAGAACATCACGTCATCAAAGTCAACAAGTTAGAAAAAAGAGAGACTTAAGACAGCAAGGTACAAACTAAGATAAGCCACCATATGTATGCAAACCTTCATGGGAGAGGGAGGAAGTTGGCAGGCCAATACTGAGAGCCCTGAGACCTAAAGGGAAAACTCTGATCAGTGGTGTAGATTCAGAAATTCTGCCTCATCATTTTTCTCAGAACAAATCAGGCCCTGTACACTGACTTAAATCAACTATCTAAGAGGAGACAGAAATATATATCAGTAGGTCAATTATTTATGTGTGGTCAAAATCCCTCTAACCTTTCCCAATCTCAAGGGACTTATAAAAGCTATCAGGAATTTTCTTGAAGACCATGGACTAAAAATAACTGAGAACTATACTCAGTATCCTATGATAAACCATAATGGAAAAGAATATTTAAAATATATATATACACACACATATATAACTGAATCACTTTGCTGTACAGCAGAAATCAATACAACATTGTAAATCAACCATACTTCCATTCAAAAAATGAAAAAAAATTAACCGAAGTGGAAGAGTCTTGAAAGGTTTTTAATACAGACAGGGGCAAAGCCTGGTCATCTGACTTTATCCCATGTTATCCAAGTGTTCATGCTGGGCAGATGGAGCTGTGGGGTCTGAATAAGATATTTTTTCCAGGACCTGCAGTTCTGACTCAGAACAAGCACTGGAGTGGATCAGAGCTGACCCAGAGCCAAGCTGTATGAAGTGAGGAGGGAGATAAGGATGGGCGGGCGTTACTCAAGACCCAAAGAGTCAAAAGGAAGTCTGACTTTTGTGGCTACATCCACCAAGCTGACGGCTTCTCTCCTAGCTTCCACTTTCGTTCGTCCAATGGGAACCACCCTTAGGACAGCAGAAAGTGGAGGAAGGATGGGATTTTGGCAACGGGCCTCAAACAGTTTGGTCGTAGGACGCACTGAAACTCTTAAAAGATAAAAATTATATCTATTGATATTAGAAATTAACACAAAAATTGTATCTATTGATTTTACCATATTAGATATTAAAACTGAAAAACTTGTATCTGTTGACATAGGTATATGATAAAATAGATTGATATAGAAAATGATATAGAGAAAAATTACATCTATTGGAAATTTTTACATTAACTTATTAATGTAGTTGAAAAATAACAATAATTCCATAGTACATTAAAGTAATTTAAATGTTTTATGAAAAATATATTTTTCCAAACAATAATTAGTGATAAAACTGACAGGTTTACATTTTTGCAAATCTCCTTAATATCTGGCTTAATAGAGGGCAGCTGGATTCTCATATCTGCTTCTGCATTCAGTCTGTTGCCGTATCACATCATGTAGTCCCTGAAAAATTCTACTGTATATACTCAAGAGAAAATTAGAGAAAACAACACAAATATCTCAGTATTTTTATGAAAGTACTTTTGAAAATAGCTATGAAAGGGCTTGGGGGCACCAAGGAATCCCCACACCACTCTTTGAAAATTGCTGGTTGGACTATATATGCCCCTGCCCTCTCCTTTCTAGGCTACAAGTTGGCAGTGGTTGTGCCCCCTGGTCAGAGCTGCACCCACTGTTGGGCATCCAGCCCTCTCTGTCCCTTGTATTCCCAGCCCCTAGCCCTCCCCTGAGCCTGGGAGTGATAAAGTCTACCTGGTATTGGTAGCCCTGGAGTGCTTCAGATCCCCTGTTGGCAACTCTTAATCTTGCCCATACCTTTCTTGGTAAATAGACCCTTCATTAAACTCTAATCAATCATCTTTTTTCATGTGTGCGTGCAGTGGGAAGACTCTAAGGTGGCCCCCCACGAGCCCCCCTCCTGGTGTTCTTGCCTGTGTGCAATCTTCTCCTCTTGAGAGTGTGGCAAAAGTGTTGGGATGTCACTCCTGTGGTTGCAGTATGTCGTGTAAGACTCTTCTCGCTAAAACAGGTACATTCTAGAGCCTCTCCTTGATGAAGGAAGTGGCCGTAGAAGTGACCATGTGACCAGAACTGCAAGCAGCCTCTAGGTGTGCACACAGCCTCCAGCTAACAACCAGCAAGAGCTAAACCCCAACCCTACAGCCATGGGGAAATGAACTCTGAGCTTCAAAGGGATTCTCACCAGTTGAGTCCCCAAATGAAAACACAGCCCAGTCCACACCTTGATTCCAGCCCTGTGAGACCCTAAGCAGAGGATCTAAGGTTTGGCAAGATTCCTGATCCATAGAAACTGAAATAATACAGGCATGTTATCTTAAGCTGCTAAGTGTTTGGTAACTTGTTACACAGTAATAGGTAACTAAAACAGTGCCATTTTCCTCCCCAAACCCTGACTTATAAATGATCTACACACTAACTATAAAAAAAATTTTTTTTACCGCTGCTGTCCCATTTTTAAATGCCTTCCCTGTATTCATTTCCAAGTCCCATGATAGCTACAAAGGAAGTAACAACTAATACGTGCAGAAGTGTGTAGTGATATTGGGTTTTTGTTGTTTAAAACTCACCAGTTGACTTTTCTCTGGGTTAGAAGGATGCAGTATTAATGTTACGGAAGATGTTACAGAAAAACCCGAACAAACTTTTTGGCTAACCCAATATATAAGGGTTATACATACAAGACTCTTTTGCTTTTAATTCCATAGAAATTGATACTAGTACAATGTACACAAAATATTTGCATGTGGCACACTATACAATATGTGTATAGTTTAAAAAATTATAATAACATGAAGATCTGCCACCCAGCTCAAAAAACTGAATATTACAAAAACCTTTGATGTTAACTCCCTGGGTCTTCATCTAAAAGCCTATTTTCTTGCCTCCCCAACCAGGTAACCAGTATCCAGTATTTTGTGTTGTTCACTCTCTTACCTTTTGTTATCAGTTATCAACTATATCTGTTGAGATATATATATATATCATTTAGTTTTTAAGTGCTTTTGTACTTTACTCACATATACTTCATGTATATATGTGTGTGTGTGTATATATAAATTCATCTGCAACTTGCTTTTGTTTCTCAGTATTATTTTGAGATTCATCAATGTTGCAGATATAGCTGGAATTCATTCATGTCCTATTGTACTTGAACTTGGTTATCCACTCTCCTATCTATGTATATTTAGCTTGTCTTCAGTTTTTGTTATGAGCAACTTGCTGTACACAAGAGCAGGAATTTCTCAACTGCAGGTGTATACCTAGGAGTGAAATTGCTGGACTGTAGGATGTGTTAATTTACACCTTCACCAGGTAATGTCTAGTGATTTTCCAAAGTGGCTCTGCCATTCGATGCTCTTAGAAACTGTGTGCAAGTCTTCTGCTCCATGTTTTGCCAGTGAGCCTAATGTACCTTTAATTAATTTGAAAGGATGTTGACTTTTACTCTAAGTGATACCAGAGGTTGTTGGAAGATGTTGAGCAGAAGTGTGACCTGACTCCACATGCATTTTAAGTAGACCACTGTCTTTCAGGTTGCAGATAGACTACAGGAGACCTGAGAAGGGGGTGGAATATTTGGAAATGCAGGCAATAGTTCAGGTAGTAGATGGTGTTGGTCTGAACTTGGGTAATAGCATAAAGGTAAGGAGACTTCAAGACTGAGCCATAGAGCTTGCTGATGGACTGGCTGTGGGCTGGGAGAGTTGCCAAGGATGACTCCAACTTTTTCTGCTTGAGCAATTCTAAAGGTAGAGATGCCTTTAATTGAACTGGGGAAGGATGCATTGGTCAGAGCTGAGTCTTGGAGCTGTTAAGTTTGAGATGTTGGTTAGACATCCTATGGACACCTTAAATGGCTGTCGTATGAATGAAAATGGAGCAGGTCCTCTCCATCAGCACTGTGGATCTCTGAGTCTGGATTACTCTTTGTTGTGGGGCGTCCTGTGCATTGTTAGATGTTTAGCAGCATCCCTGTCCTCTACCCACTGGGTGTAAGTAGCACCCATCACCCCAGTGATGACAACCAAAAACGTCTGCAGTCATTGCTAAATATCTTTCAAAGTAGGAGTGGGGGGCATAACCATCCTGAGGTAAGAACTACTTGAATGGAAACGAGTTATGAAGGCAATCCTGAGCTGATAAATTTGGGAGTCATTAGCATAAAGATGGTATTTGAAGTCATTAAACCAAGAAATATCACCAAAGAGTAGATGGAAAAGAGAAGATGTCAAAGGGCTGAGATTAAGGGTGGGGATGCACCAGTATTTTGAAGTCAGAGAGGTAAGGAGGAACCAGCAAAGTTTCAGCAAAAGAAACAAGTCAGGTGGGAGGAACCAAGAGAATGTGATGTCCAAGTGGAAAAAAATTTTATCAAAAAAGAGAGAATATAAAACTGTGTCAAACAAACCTAGTAAAATAGGATTGAGAATTGATCGTTTGGTTTGCTGTCATGCAAGGTACTGATGACCTTGACTTATCTATCTATAAGTTGCTAAATACAGTCTAAACTTAACAGCAAGAGACTGATTTTATGTGTATTACCAGCACCATTACTTTCTCTGTTAAAACAATCAAAACTAAACAAACCAAATACAATGTTACTTATTTTTTGTTGATTTTCACAGGTGATCTTTTGAAAATCTATTTTTGGGGCAAAAAAGTTTCTAATTGATTCCAGAAGTAAAGGAAAATAATTATAGACATAGAGTACAAAAATTTTTTTCAATGAGATTTCTGCAAATGGAAAGAGAGGAATCTGGCATCAACTAGAGGGAGAAGGGGATCATGATGGAAAAATGGCAGGACATGTTTTTATAATTATGCAAAACCATATCCAGCTGAGAGGGAAATTTTGATGATGCAGAGGAGAGAGGAGAAAATTGTTAGAGTAATATCCATGGGTAGGCAAGAGAGGTCTGAGTCATGCTGGGTACATTTCAATATATTTCATAGATGCCAAGAATGTTAAGTTTGAGATCCACACAGCAGGGGCCGTATCCTCTTGGCACTTTCTGTCAGGTAGGTAGGTTCTTACAGCTTCTACCTCAAGCACAGCAGGAGGCCTTTCTCAGACTGGAAGAGAAGGTTTGGCCCCCAAATGTTGGCCTCCCCTCCCCCAAGCAGTCCTCAGCCAACGACAGATGGGAGTGTACGTACCCTGGGGAGAGAGCAGCCCTAAGGAGGTTTCTGTGCCATCCTGAGAGCTCCAGGGGGCTGGGTCCCAGTGCCCACAGCAGAAATCTGCTCTTTAGCTCCCCCCACCCCGGTCCCGCCATCCCCAACCCCATACTGCTGATTTCCCTTCCCTGCCTCACTTCAGTTCCTGGGATCTCCTCGCAAATAAGCTACTTACACTCAAATCCTTGTCCCAATGTCTGTTCTGGGGAAACCCAACCCAAGACAGTATAAAGTCAAACAACATTAAGCCCTACCTACTAGTCAGCAGTACAGTACTTCTTACAAGTTGTGTAGAAAATTTGTCATTCTGGACTAACTTAAAAACAATGTCTGTATGCCTTAGCAGATTTCAACCCAGAATATACTACAACACAGAGGAATATTTATCTTGACTAAAATGGCCCCATGTCTGTGCTTGAGTGCCACTCTCTGTCACATCAGTGTGACAGCACTAAGTGTCTAGCTTGAATAAGTGGTCCCTGTCCTTTGATAATACACTGTGGGTCCAGCATTCTGCTCACTACAATTTTCAACTCCATCAGGGGAAGCCTAAGACGTCTCAGAATTCCCAGAGATTTTCAAACTGTGCTTCATTTGTTCTATTATGCACTCAGTCTGTCTTGTCCCTTTGAACTGGATTCACCAGGGACACAATTAGATAGCCACTTTATTTGGGTTTTTTGTTGTTGTTGTTTCATACTCCCTAGCTTGCCATTTCTTTTTCAGTCTGAATTGTGTTGCTTCCTCATCCCCCACCCACCCCGACTCACTCATCTTTCATTTAAAACTCCCACAGAGACAGGTAACTATAATATAGATCCTTACAGATCCATAAGACTTCATTTTGCATAGTTAGGGAATAATTGCTAATATTTATATAGTGCTGCTTATGTGCCTGACACTGTTATAAATGCTTTACATGAGATTCTTTTTCTGTCTTCACATCAACTCTGTGTTGCAGATACTAATATTATCTGCACTTTACAAGATTGAATTATTATGAATTTTAATTGGTACATTTTGGATTCCACAGCACTTCAGGGCTAGAAACAGTCTTGAAAGTGCATTTAGCTGATCTCTTCTTGGTAAACAGAGATATTTCCAAGTGTTCTAGGATAATCATAGACCCAAACCTTTGAAGTAGTTTACAGATGCTATGAAGGGAATTGGGTCCCTCCCAGAATTCATATGTTGAAACCCTAACCCCTGGTGTGTTGGTATTTAGAGGTGATTAGGTTTAGGTGAGCTCGTGAGGGTGGGACCCTCATGGTGGGATTAGTGTCACTATAGGAAGAGACCAGAGAGCTTGCTCTTGTCCTCTCCACCACATGAGGACACAGAAAGAAGATAGTCATCTGGGAAAGCCAGGAAGAGGCCTCACCACGAACCAAATAGGCCAGCACCTTGATCTTGACTCCCCACCTCCAGGACTATGAGAAATAACTGTCTGTGGTTTAAGCCACCTAGTCCATGGCATTTTGTTACAGCAGCCTGAGCTGGCTAAGGTGCCAAGTTTCTGCAGGACCCAGCCTGGCATCTCTTTCCAGGCCAATCTCAGATCAGTGTCCCCCTCTCACTGTGACCCTCTGGTCACAGTACTTTATTCTGTTTCTGCAATGAGACAAACTCCCTATACTTCTGGGTTTTCATAAATGCTGTTCCCTCTGTCTCACACACTCTGGTAGACAAAATAATGGCCCCCAACGATGTCCATGTGATAATCCCCTAAACCTATTGATACGTTACTTGATAGGACAAAGGGGACTTTATAAGTGAAACTAAATTCAGGATCCTGAGATGGGAAGATTATCTGGATTATCCAGAGGGCCCAATGTGATCACAGGGTCATTATAAGAGGAAGGCAGGAGGTTCTGAGTCAACACCACAAAAGCAGAGCGATGCTGTTGTCGGTAGAGGGCCAGAAGCCAAGGCACGTGGTGGGCGCTAGAACCTGGAAAAGGCAATCCTTCCCTTAAACAGGTTCTGCCCTGAAGCCTCCAGAAGGAATGAAGCCTTGCTGACCCCATTTTAGACTTCTGAACCCCAGAACTGTAAGATAATAAATTGTATTCATGTATGTCACTGTTTGGGGTAATTTGTTACAGCAGCCATAAGAAACTAATACTCTCTTCCCACTTACTCCTCTCTTTATTTTCATTCTTATTGATCCTTCATATTTCCATTCAAATATCACTTCCTCAGGGAAAGGAATGTTATTTGTCTTACCACTTCAACCAGTAACTCATCAAAGAAATGCCCCTGTTACATTTTCACAGCATCCCATGCTTTTCCTTCAAAGCTCTTAAAACTGTTAGATTATTTGATTAACTTCTGAGTAACCCCCCAGATTCCAGCTTCTGTGAGAGCAGAGTCTATGCTGTTTTTTCTCACCATTATATTCCCAACATCTCACACCAGAATATCATAAACATTCAATAAATAGTTGTTTAATGAATAAATAAATGAATGAAGTAACTAATTCATATAGGATATGAAAATGATTTGATAGCTCTAAAAGGGACATATAAACATTATTGTTATAATTTTAATTGGTTAGGCCTCCAAATAAAAATTAATGCTATAGGGACTTCCCCGTTGGCGCAGTGGTTAAGAATCCGCCTGCCAATGCCTGGGACATGGGTTTGATCCCTGGTCCCGGAAGACCCCACATGCTGTGGAGCAACTAAGCCCGTGTGCCACAACTACTGAAACCTGCGTGCCTAGTGCCTATGCTCTGCAACAAGAGAAACCACCGCAATGAGAAGCCCCTGCTCGCTGCAACTAGAGAAAGCCCGTGTGCAGCAACGAAGGCCCAACACAGCCAAATATAAATAAAATAATTTACTAAAAAATAAATAAATAAAAATTCTATTAAAAAAATTAATGTTATATATAAAAGGCTTCCTAATAGTCTGTGAGCCTTATTCCCATATTAAAAAGCATCAGAAACAGTTGCTGGTTAATAGGAAACTGGAGGCTTCATTTTTATCTCATTTTCATTCTTCTGTTTCTAAGTCATGTCTTCTTCTTGTTTCCACCAGTTCAAATATATGAAAAGTACCTTGAAAAGGAAGTTGGCTTTCAAGTTGATTTTATAACTTTATTAGTCAAGATAATCCTTGCTGTGGTGTCGTAACAAACCCCCAAATCTCAATGGCTTTAGACACATAAAATTTTTTCTTGTTCTTGCAAAGTCTGAAGAGGGTCAGCAGTGTTGTCTTCCATTTATTGATTCAAGAATTCAGGCTCACTTCATTCTGTGATGCCGCCACTTCAGCCTCTGGCCTCCAGGCTTTGTGCAGGACAAAGAAGTCACAGCCCTTGACTACCTTGGTCCAGAGGTTACACACATCAATTCATAAGCCATTGGTCTAAACTTGTCACGTGGGTCTGACCCAATGGCAAGAGAGTCTGGGAAACGTGAGGAGCGTGGGGAATATTTGGTGAGTATTGTCCACAAGGGCTATCAATGTTTTTTGCAGTGATTCATTACTTATATGCTATAAGTAAATTGAAATATTGTTCCCCCAATAATATTTAAATGTACTTAAAAGTTCCAGCTCTTCAAAGAAGCAATACAGTGACTCATTTTTTAAAGAGTCTTTTGTGAGTAATCACTTCAGATGTGTCTCTTTCAAATTAAGACAGGCGTGTTTATGTTGACTTTTCCTGAAGTGTCCTCCTTGGCGTGCTGGGCCAGCTCACCCCTGTACGTCTCTACCCAACTCCCAGGTTCATGTCAGGTAACCTTGCAATGGTAGCTTGAATTTGGCCACAGTGGGATCACCTACACCATAGCATTTAGCAAATCCTACAAATTAGGACTTCTTTTGTCTTCAGAGAAGCAGGTGTTAAACATTTGCTAGCATATTACTGTATACACTGGTGGTTAAAATGATTGTTTGGTCCTAGAAATCAGCTTGTAACATAGTTTTTAAATTAATGAGTTATACAGTTTTAAGACCAAATAATCTTTTTGTGCCCAGTGGGTCTGTGCACACATGCCCACACACGTGCTTGGGGCTGGCAATGCAGTACAGCAAAAAGCTCCAGAAGGGTCAGGAATCCAAAGTCTGTTCTAGGTTCTGCCACTAATCCCTATGAGTCCTTAGCCAGGTCACTCAGTCTCTCTCAGGCACAGTTTGTCAATTGTAAAATAAGAAAATGGTGCCTGCTGATCCCCCATCCTCTCCTGTCCTGATACTTAAAATGCAGATCCCACACTGAATCAAGCCACAGTGCTCATACTTTGCACTAGACTGACAGTACCAAAAACACCTAATTGTTTCAAGGGCAGACATTGGAATTTATTTCTAGATGATTCTGTTAGGGTTTGTGTTTGCTCTGTGAGAAGTCTGTGGTTATACCATAAAAATATGTATGAAAGAATGACACTTTTATTGTAAAATAAGTGAAAGATTTATATTGCAAGGAATTCATGTTGCAAGCTCTGTCATCTTGAGACTTAAACTACAGCTGCAGCATTTTCTTTCTTTTTAGTTCATGCTCTTATATTGGCTTTTGTTCCAACTATTTATTGCTGCATAACAAATCACCGCAAAACCCAGTGATTGAAAACATAAGCTGGTTTACTACGCGTCAGAATTTCTTGGATCAGGAGTTCAGGCACATGGGATCAAAAGGGATGCTGGGTGATGTTCAAGGTTGCTAAACATATCTGGAAGCTCCAAGATGGCTTTACTTATGTCCTAGTGCCTTGGCAGGAGCAGCAGGAGTGCTGGGCTTACCTTGGCTCCTCTCTTGCTAACCCAAGGTCGTCATGGCGACTGAGGGTGCCCAGAAACCAAAGCGGAAGCTGCCAGTAGTCCTCTGAAAAGGTAGGTCCAGATGTGGCCGGGTGTCACTAGTGGCAGTCTCTGCTTATGAAAGCAGTCACAGGCCAGTCCACATTCAATGGGAACAGTGTCAGATAATTTGTGGCCACTTGTAATCTTGCATAAAATCAAGAAATATCTTAAATACCACTAGACCCTCTGTAATCCTGCTCTTCCCCAAATACACCATTGCCACCACCAACAGCAGAGAGATCAAATCTCTCTCTTAAACTCCCATGACATTACACCTTGCCCCTGTATGTAAATCTTGCGACCTTTAGCACAGTCTTGGTATAGAATGGTTATACCGAAATATGTTAATTTTATCAGTATATTAAAAATGTCTGTCTACAAAGTATACAGACTTTGTATATGTAAACCTCTTCATTTATTCTCCAAAGGATGAATCTCATCCCCGATAAATCTTCAGATATCTTCAGATATTTATATATATATAAAAATTATATATATTATATATTATGTTTATATATACTGTTGTTATATATATAACATATATAAAATTATATATATATATATAAAATTATATATATTAAAATTTTGTTTTATATATTATAATTTTCTGTTTTTGTGTGTGTCTGTGTGTGTGAGTATATATATATATATATATTTATATATGTATATATATAAAGAGAGAGAGAGAGAGGTTAATTACAATATATTGGCTCATGCAATTATGGACGCTGAGAAGCCCCACTATCTGCTGTCTGCAAGCTGGAGGCCCACGAAAGCTGGTGATGTAGCTCAAAGACTTGAGAGTCAGAGAGCTAATGGTGTAGACTCCAATCCAGGTCTGAAGACCTGGAAACAGGAGCACCAATGGCAAGAGAGATTGATGTTGCAGCCCAAGCAGTCAAGCCCAGTTAATTGAATCTTCTTTCACATTTTTGTGCTATTCAGGCTCACAGTGGATTGGATGATGCCCACCCATATTGGGAAGGGCTTTCTGCTTTACTCAGTTCACCAATTCAACTGCTAATCTCTTCCAAAAACACCCTCACAGACACACCCAGAGATAATGTTTAACCAGCTATCTGGGCATGTCATGGCCCAGTCAAGTTCACAAGTAAAATTACCCATCAAAGCTAGTAACCCTGATACTTTATTTAAGTGCTAGTAAAGAAAATTTAGAAGAATATGCCCACAACCTTGCCAATAAATTTGACAATATCAAAATTTAAATAAATCTCTATTACAAAATACCATGAACAAAGTTCAAAGAGAAGTGACAAATTTGGAAAAAGATATTTGTATCATATGTAAATACAACATGGATCAATATCCAAATTATACAAAGTATTTCTACAAATCAATAAAGTTAAAACACATGAGAGCAAAATAGGTAAGAGATATAAACAAGTCATTTACAGAAATAAAAACACAAATGACTAGGAAAAGATGCTAAACCTCACTAATAATCAGGGCATTGCAAATTACAATCCATTCTTTACCTATCAGATTGATAAAAATTTTAAAACCTGACAATATCAAGTACTAGTGATAGTGTGAAGGAAGGGGAACTGAAATTGTTACAGACAGTTCTAAGGCCAATTCAGTGGTATTTATTGAAACAAACAAACAAAAATACATACCTCTGTGACCCAGTAATTCCACTTCACACTAACTTCCTTTGTTCCTGTGCAAAAGGAAGCATTTTGATATTGTCAAAATTATTGACAAAGTCACATATTTTACTGCATTTTTTATTATCAGTTAACTAAAATTTATTATCAGTTAAATAAAATTAAATATTATCAGTTAAATAAAATTATTATCAGTTAAATAAAATTTTACCTGTTAAATAAAATTCTAGTCATAAACTACAAATTTTGGTAGGCGGGTATTGCTTTTAATGCATTAATAAATGTATATTTTTGTATAATTATATAAGGAACTACATTTAACTACATTTTACTCAGTTGCTGAGTAAAAAAAAAACAAGGTAGAACATTACATACAGTGGAAAACTAAGTTAAACACATATACAAAACACTACTATAAATTGTTATGAATTTGTAAATAATGGTATGTAAATGCGAAGAATAAGGTCTGGAAGGACATTTACAAAGCTGCTCACAGTGGTGACCCAGAGAGTGTTGAGGGTAGGACAGAAATCAAAGAAGGGATTCAAAGGAACTTTAGCCCCATCTGTAATATTTTAATTTCTATCAAGACAATATATTATTTGTAAAAAGTAAGAATAATTTTAAAAATTAACCACAAAATTTTTTATTTCAAAATGTTTGAAGAGATAAATTACTCTTAGTAATAAGATGAGATATCCACATTATATTTTTAAGTGAACAAACTAAATTTTGAGTCATTCTGTCCAGTACAACTTCACTTAGGTAAAGAGAGAGAAAAATACAGTTATATAGATACATGAGGTATTTAAGTGGAAATGCGTGGAAAGGGAAAGATCTCTGCAGACTGGTGATGACGGTTACTTTGTGGGGAAGGGAGTGAAGGTGGGAGGCAGAAGGCAGGGGAGACTTTTACTTTTTTAGAAAATATGCTTCTGCACAGTTTCAATGGTCATAATGAGCCCGTACTAACCTTATGATTGAAAGCCTAACTTAAAAAGTTAATCCAAGGTTGGCCCACATGGTTAGTTATGAAACATCCTGAATTTCACACCTAAACCATGGCCTATTTCCAGTATCACTTTTGTTTAGAAGATGGAAGCCTTTTATCTAAGAGATTGGCTTGAAGTTCATGCACTGAGTCAGCAGAGGACAGCCTCCATTCATGAGGAATGAAGGAAATAGGAACACACAATTACTCTTCTCTAAGGGTTAGGGAAAATGCCCCAAAAGGGACACATTGCATTTTATCATTACTGGTTTGTAACTCTTTAGGCAAAGGGTGTTGAGCTAAATAATCTAGACCAAATCTTAGGCAAGAATTTGTTGATCCAGACCAAATTACATAGCGAGAACAGGAAGAGACTGTACTAATTGTACAATCACTTTTTTATTATTAACATAGGCACAAAGGGATAAGTGTATAAACTGATGCTATTACTGTCCCACTCCTTTGTGCCCAAACAAAAGAAAAAGATTTTACAAACAGTGTCTGTTTGATGGTATCAAACATGGTAGGAAGAGCCTCTTCCTTCAGTCATTTCCTGTTTGTCAGTTTTCTATCTAGGTGTCAGGTTTAAATTTGGAACACGCAAGAAGCAGTGAATTTATCTCAAGCAAAGGAAGAAAAAAGGGAGGAACAAAACCAGATTACCCATCAGAAAACAAAATATAATTTAATATGCAAAGTAGTGTTCCTTCTCCTAGTTATAAAAACTATCGGGGAGGTGATTTGCACAATACCAATGAGAGTTATGAACAAATATTGCTCTAATGGCTTATGAATTGTTAGCCTGTGATTTGAAGACTGATTTAGGAACTACTGACATTGAAAGACATTAAATTAAAGTGATGATGAAAAGTGATGAATTCCAATATCGGTATAAGTCAAAAGTGAAATACCAAGGGCAAAATTAATGCAAGAACCTCCAAAGAGAATGATTCAAAATGAAAGAATATTCTAACAGAAAACAAGAAGTACAATAGCAGTGATTAAATCATAATTGGTATAAGGATTCACTGATACTAAAATTTAGTTCCTTCTTAGCTAATATTTGGAGAAAAGGAAGAAAGGGATGCCCTATTAAACCCTACTAATGACTGACCCAGAGAGCAGTGCAGTGCTAAGAAAATTCTCTCGGTGCATGTGTGTTTACTACATCTGGATCTCCCAGGACAATGCCAATTTACTTAGTTTTAATTGTGATATAATTGACACAGTAAAAATGCACAAACCTTAATTGTATAGCACAATTAATTTCACATATGTATCCAGCCATCACCCAGACCAAGCTTTGCAATATTCCATCACCTTAGAAGATTTCCTTATGACATTTTCCAGTCAGTTCCTCTTCCCCTAGAGGTAGCCAGCCTCTCCTGCAACTCCTATCATCATAGCTTAATTCATGTGTTCTTGAGCTTAATATAAACAGGATCATACAATATGTAGTCTTTTGTGTCTGGCTTCTTTCATTGTTGAATGATATTTGCATTGTTTCAATTTTGAGATCATAATGATTGAAGCTACTGCGAGCATTCTTTAGAAGGGTCCATATATTTTCATCTGTTCATATGTTTTATATGTCATCAAGTTCCTGTTGATCATAAGACCTGTGAATTAAACAGAAATGTTTCTCAACCCAAAATGGTGAGAGATTGGATTACCATAACAGACAGTCCCCTCCAAAAAGAGAAGGAACAGAAGGTACAGAGCAGTCATAGGTCTGTAGCAAATCTGAAATCCACCAGGCTTATGCCACCTCCCCTTGATTGAGGCCCAATTCTCACCCTGCAAGTGCGTTATTCTTGGCTCTTGGCTTTGACCTGTGGGCTCTTGGCTCCTACTTCTGAATCATGATTTCTCTTCCATAAAAAAAGTCTGTGTTTGCAGCAAGGTAGCTTTCTTAGCCTGCTTCCTGCATATAGAAATTAATTTTTTATACTATCTCTGTCCCTTTCATTCCAAGCTGTTTTGATTCCCTTACCAATTTTGTGGTTTTCTTGTATCAATTTATAATATCCTCAATAAACAAAGCCACACCCACATTTCTTTCAGAGACAAGTCCTTCCATATCTGGGCCACATGTATGGATGCTATGGGACAAAACCCTTAAAATTCTTAAAAGCCTTATTGTTACTGAGAGAGTTTATAAAAGTCTGCCCGTAAATCTTTCTGAGATCCTAACAAAGTATCTTACAACTGCATACTTGAGATATTTACCTTAAAGCCATGTTCCAGTGATAGCTCTGGATTTGGTCTTGCCATTTATTATTTTGAAAATCTTTTACTGGGAGACACTGGGGATGGAAAACAGTTTTATTTTCAAGCCCAATGAATCCTGAATATATTGTGATTCCTCTAAATTTGACTGAAAAAGTTAAGTTCCTTCCTTATTTCATCCCTCTTTCTTCTTGTAAGTTATTATAATCAGTAGAAGAAGCCAGTTGGCACTTTCTGCATTCTGCCTGGAAATCTCCACAGTCAAGCCCATAAGTATCTCAAGTACCCATTCTATTTTTCAAGTCTCCATAGGCAACAAAATTGCCAAACTGTGTGCGGGTTCATGACAAGGATTCCTGCTTCCCCATCTTCAAATAACACTTCCCTCACTGTCATATGAGTCCTCATCAATGGCCTCTTGAGGCGTTTGAATTTACAATATTCTTGAAGCGCTACCAGCATCCACCCACTGCCCATCCCAAAGCCACTGTCACATATTTAAGATTTGGGTTATGGAGCACCCTCTTTCCAGGTACCATTTACACCAAAATGTAATGCTTCAACAATAGCCATGTAATTATACTCATTATTTTGTGGGTTAGGCATCAGGCAGGGATCTCCAGAAGTGATTCTTCTGCTCCCTGTGACACTGACTGAGGTCACTTAGTGGTATTCAGCTGTGGCATGTGGGTTGGTTTGGAGGGTCCAAGACAACCTTGCTGCATGTCTGAAGCACTCTGGTGGGATGGCTGGAAGTCTGGGCTTAACTGCAGTGCCCACACATTACTTCTCTAGCATGATGGTCTCAGGATATCAAACTCTGAGAAAGCATATCAGCAGTCCCAGAGAGTGTGTTCCATGGGACCAAAGCAGAAGATACTAAGCTTCTTCTGACCTAATCTTGGAAGTCACACAATGTGCCACTTCTACCACATTCTAATAGCTCTGAGTAAGTCACAGGTCATGGGAGGGAGCAAAGAGGTGTGGTTCACTGCAGGATCATCTTTGGAGACTTGATAGCATATATGGAACAAAAGTAGGATGTCACGTGAAGACTAAGAAGAATCATTGTAATGTCACTGTTCCTTATCCAGCTAGCAAATAAGCATGCTCTACTTTTTAGCTATTATGAATCTTCTCTGTGTTTGTAGTCTTAAGTACATTATTTAACATTTCTGTATTTTATTTGCCTTATTTGTTATACTTTGTAAATTTGTTGTGATGATTTAATTGAGATCATAAAGTGCTTAGCTGAGGGTTTAGCACATAGTAAATATTAGGCATAATAATATAAATATTTAATATTTTTAGTTCCTATAATAATTCTATTGCAAAGGAATTATTTGTAACAACTAATAAAGAAAAAAACACACAGAGAAAGTACTATGACCTGTTAATTGAAATGATTTTATTTTATTGTTGAACCTTAGATATCTATAAAACTTATTTCTAAATGCCAAGCAGAAAACTGGAAGGGCATTGACACATGTCAATACTGACATAATCCTAAATCTCTTTGTGACTCTGGTATGTCTCAAGGTGATTCTGGAGCATGTCCCCAAAGCCAGGAATGATGAGGAGTTTATTGTCATCCACAACACCCTCTCTGGCTTAGACTACTCCAAAGAATGGGGGAGGTCACCTGCTTCACGTCCCAGAGAATCATTCTGTTTCAGAACCAACTCTGAATTCAAGAGAAACTTCAGTTATTTTATTTTTTGCCCCAAATTAGAGGGCATATAGACAATAAGGCTGGCCAATGTATGGCTCTAATGAGCACATTTGGAGCTGGTCAAAACATTCAAAATCTTAAACCTTAAGATCTGAGGTTTCCCACATCCCAAACTCCCTTCTCTTTCAACCCACTTGTGTTTTCTCTCTGTTAGGTCGGTCTGCAGATGGGCAAAAGCAGTAAGGTTGGAATACACCCCTGAGGGCATAGCGCTCTCCTTCTTTGGAAGATGAAGCTTACTATTCTGGAATCTCATTTACAAGAACAAGTCTCCGGCCTTGGTCACATCTCACTTTCTTCTTTTCTACCAATTTTCTCCCAAATGTTACTGTTGGAAGGTTGCCAAATTGTCAGTGATGCTGCCAGGGCTAAGCTTTCACAGGTGTTGCCTGGTTAACTCAGGCCTTCCAGAAGGTCAAAATAAGTCTGAGAACAAAAGTGTTCTAAATCTAAGTGGGGCCATGGTGATAAATGATGGCCATTCTGATTCACTCAGTGGAAAGTACATTAGTGTAGAGCTGGGACTTTATTAAGGAAGAGGAACTAAATATGAATTGACCATTCCATTGCAGTGATGCAACATGGTATGATGCTATTCGACTGGTTAGAAATACTGGAATATTATGCTACTTTGTCCAAAACAAACCAATGTTATTTGGTTTTTAACTCATTTTCCTGCTACCCAAAACCCTAATGGTTTGGCATTTCCTTGCTTGCTGTTATAAACAAACCAAGAAAGAAGAAGCAATTTGGAGCTGTGTATTTAAGCTGGAGGCACTTAAAGAACAAGGTTGCTGCTCTGAGGTCTGCAGTTTTGTCTGAATGTCCACACAGAACAGGCCTGGGAGCTGGTTTCACCCACACTTTGGAAGAAAGAAGACAGCATATGAGATGGAAGAGACATCTTCTGAATGAGGAAAGTAAATTCGTGTTCATTTTCAGTACTTGGGTTCCAGCCTAAAGAAGGCTATTAAGATATTAATGATCAATTGTACCACTTTAGTGTAGGGCCAAAGCTAATATTGCTTTAGTACTGAGGGAGTATGATCTCTCATAATGGGTTAAAATTTGAACATATATTTACTTCCAAAAAGAAGGGGGCTACAGATAAACTTCTGTCCCTTAGTCCCTCTTCTCAGTCATGATATCTACACATCAAAACTAATGAGTCACAGAGATAGAAAAATCAAGACCCTAAAGAGATGGGGAACCAGACTCTAAATTAACTCATCATTAGGGTCAGAGAGCAGCGGCAAAATCGACTATTATAATTATAATCATAGTTATTGTTTTGAGTTACCAGAAGGCTCAAAAGGCTCAATTTCAGAGGACACGTTTAAACTTTCTAGTTTTGTCTTACTGAAGTTACAACCATTGTTAAATCTGATAAAGAGTTCTGTTCCCTTTTCTAATTCCATGAAAGACTAATTCATGTATAAAAAGCCTCTACTTCATTCACTCCGTTGTAAAGGAAGAGATGCATCAATCCACTCAGGAAACAAATCTTGTTACACGTGGGAGATCAGTTGTTTTATGAAATAAAATTAGAAGTGTAAATGCAGTTAACATTTTAAAGATATGGCAATTGAAAGTACACCTTGAACTCATTTGAGTTCATTTTTTTTTTCCGTTTTTTGAAATCACACCTGTATTGACATGCACTCTCTTCCTCTATCTGGTAAGCACAAGGTGTGGGAACTTGTGCAATAGATAATTAATCTCTATTGCTATCTATAGTTTCATAGTTAACACTGTCTTAGCAGACATGTGAAAACACATTCACACCTTTGAAAATGGATGATTAACTAATCAAATGACAATATGAATGTTAGATAGAATTACAGAAATGACTGCAAGGCAGAGCTATTTATGATTACAACATTCTATTTCATTTTAAAGGGTAGATTGTTCAGTATAATGTGTGCTCCTCAAACATCTAAGCAGATTCTCAACTTTTTAATTGCATGACTCCTCAAAAAAGAAGGAAGAAAATTTCAGATCCTTCCCTAATTAAGCATTTTTTCCAGTTTTATGAATAAATAATTGACATACATCACTGTATAAGTTTTAGGCATACAACAGAATGGTTTGATTTACATATATTGTGTTTACCACAATAGGCTCATTTAACATCCATCCATATAGATACAATAAAAGAAAAGAAAGGAAAAAAAATTCTCCTTGTGATGTGAATTCTTAGGATTTACTCTCTAAACAGTTTTCCTATATGTCATACAGCAGTGTAGCTATAGTCATCATGTTATACATTACATCCCTAGTACTTATTCATCGTGTAACTGGAGGTTTGCTCCTTTTGACTACCTTCCTCCAATTCTCTTTCCTCTCACCCTCCACCTATGATAACCACAAGTCTGATTCCTTTTTCTATAATTTTGTTTTCTTGTTTTTTTTTAGATTCCTCATATAAGTGAGATCATACAGTACTTGTCTTTCTCTGAGTTATTTCACTTAGCATGATGCCTTCAAGGTCCATCCATGTTGTTGTGAATGGTAAGATTTCTTTATTTTTTATGGCTGAATAATATTCCATTGCAAACATATGCCACAGCTTCTTTTTTTTTGAAGAAAAAAATGTTTATTAAGACCAACGTGCAGCGTGTGGCAAACACAAAGTTGATCCCTATCTACTGTCATTTTACAGCCTAGAGGGGCGGATAAGATACAAAATATGTCCCAGAGATGTTTAAACTTAAGACATGTCATTATATAGTTATCAGTGGAGTTTGTATCTTTTTTTTAAACATCTTTATTGGAGTATAATTGCTTTACAATGATGTGTTAGTTTCTGCTTTATAACAAAGTGAATCAGTTATACATATACATATGTTCTCATATCTCTTCCCTCTTGCATCTCCCTCCCTCCCACCCTCCCTATCCCACCCCTCTAGGTGGTCACAAAGCACCGAGCTGATCTCCCTGTGCTATGCGGCTGCTTCCCACTAGCTATCTATTTTATGTTTGGTAGTGTATATATGTCCATGCCATTCTCTCACTTTGTCACAGCTTACCCTCCCCCCTCCCCATATCCTCAAGTCCATTCTTTAGTAGGTCTGTGTCTTTATTCCCATCTTACCCCTAGGTTCTTCATGACCTTTTTTTTTTTCTTAGATTCCATATATATGTGTTAGGATATGGTATTTGTTTTTCTCTTTCTGACTTACTTCACTCTGTCTGACAGACTCTGGGTCCATCCACCTCACTACAAATATCTCAATTTCGTTTCTTTTTATGGCTGAGTAATATTCCATTGTATGCCACAACTGCTTTATCTATTCATCCATCGATGAACACTTGGTTTGCTTCCATGTCTTGGCTATTGTAAATAGTGCTGCTATGAACATGGGGATGCAGATATCTTTTTGAGTTAGTGCTTTCTTTTCTTTTGGTTATATTCCCAAAGTGGAATTGCTGGATCATATGGTAGTTCTATTTTTAATTTTTAACAACAAATGGATCAAAGAAGAAATTAAAGGAGAAATTAAAAATTTATGACATAAATGAAAATGGAAACACAACATACCAGAACTTGTAGGATGCAGCAAAAGCAGTTCTAAGAGGGATGTTCACAGCAATAAACACTTACATTCAGAAGCAAGAAATATCCCTGACAAACAACCTAACACTATACCTTAAGGAGCAAAAAAAGAAGAGTCCAAAGTTAGCAGAAGAAAGGAAATGATAAAGATTAGAGCAGAAATAAATGAAATAGAGAACAGAAAAACAATAGAAAAGGTTAACCAAACTAAGAGTTGGTTCTCTGAAAAGATGGACAAAATTGACAAATACTTAGCTAGACTAACCAAGGGAAAAAGAAAAAGAACCCAAATCAATCAAATTATAAAGGAAAAAGGAGAAATTACAATGGATACCATAGAAATTCAAAGGATCATAAGAGGCTATTATGATCAACTGTATGCTAACAAACAAGACAACCTAAAAGAAATGAAAAATTCTTAGAAACATACAACTTAACCAAGACTGAATCTGGAAGAAATAGAAAATCTGAATAGACTAATTACTAGGAGTTGAACTGGTAATCAAAAATCTCCCAACAAAGAAAAGCCCAGGACCAGATGGCTTCACTGGTGAATTTTACCAAACATTTAAAGAAGAATTAATACCAATCCTTCTCAAGGACTGAAAAAATGAAAGAGGAGGGAACACTCCCAAACTCATTTTTTACAAGACTAGCATTATTCTGATACCAAAACTAGAAACAAATACTACTAGAAAAGAAAGCTACAGGACAATGTTCCTGATGAGCAAAGATACAAAAAACTCAGTAAAATGCTAGCAAACAAAATTCAGAGGCACGTTAAAAAGGTCATTTACCATGATCAAGTGGGATTTATCCTTGCAATGCATGGATTATTCAACATATACAAATCAATCACTGGGATACATCACATTAACAGAATGAAAGAAAAGAATCCTATAATCATCTCAATAGATGCAGGAAAAGCATTTGACAAAATTCAACATCCATTCAAGATAAAAATCTGTTAAGAAATTAGACATAGAAGGAACATATCTCAACATCATAAAGGCCATATATGACAGGCCCACAGATAATATCATACTCAATGGTGAAACGTTGAAACCTCTTCCTTTAAAATCAGGAACAAGACAAGGATGCTCACTCTCACCACTCCTATTCAACATAGTAGTAGAAGTCCTAGCTAGAGCAGTCAGGTAAGAAAGAGAAATAAAAGGTATCAGAATTGGAAAGGAAAAAGTGAAGTTGTCTTTATTTGCAGATGACATGATTTTATATACAGAAATTCTAACAACTCAACCAAAAAACTGTTAGATCAATGAATTTAGTAAAGTTGCTGTATACAAAAAATTTAGTGAAGTTGCTGTATACAAAAAATGATTTTTAACATGCAAAAATCAGTAACATTTTTATACTGTTAGATCAATGAATTTAGTAAAGTTGCTGTATACAAAAAATTTAGTGAAGTTGCTGTATACAAAAAATGATTTTTAACATGCAAAAATCAGTAACATTTTTATACACTAACAACAAATTTTCTGAAAGCGAAATAATCCCATTTACAACAGCATCAAAAACAATAAAAAACTTAGGAATAATCTCAACCAAGGAAGTGAAAGATCTCTACTCTGAAAACTATAAGACATTGATGAGAGAAATTGAAGACACAAATAAATGGAAAGGTATCCTGTGTTCATGGATTGGAAGAATTAATATTGTTAAAATGTCAACACTACCAAAAGCCATCTATAGATTCAGTCCAATCCCTATCAAGATTCCAAAGGCAATTTTTTAAAGAAGTAGAAAAAACACTCCTAAAATTTATATGGAACCACAAAAGACCCCAAATAGACAAATCCTGAGAAAGAAGAGCAGAGCAGGAGGCATCACACTTCCTGATTTCAAGCTATCCTATGAAGATAATAGTCTTTGAAACAGTATGGTACTGGCATAAAAACAGACAAATAGACTAATGGGACAGAATCGAGAGTTCAGAAATCAACCCAAGCATATACAGTCAACTAATATCTGACAAGGGACCCAAGAATACTCAATGGAGAAAAGATAATCTTTTCAGTAAATGATACTGGGGATATTTGAAAAAGTCCATGTAAAAGAATAAAACTAGATCCATATCTTACACCACTCACAAAAATTAGCTCGAAATGGATTAAAGACTTGAATGTAAGACCTGAAACCATAAAATTCCTAGAAGAAAACATAAGAATAAAGCCCCTTGACTTAGGTCTTAGCTATGATTTTTGGATATGACACCTAAAGCACAATCAACAAAATCAAAAATAAAGAAGTGCGACTACATCAAAGTAAAAAGCTTCTGTACAGCAAAAGAAACTATCAACAAAGTGAAAAGACAACCTATGGAATGGGAAAAAATGTTTGCAAGCCATATATCTGATAAAGGGTTAATATCCAAAATATATAAAGATGCATACAACTCAATAGCAAAAAAACCAAATGACCCAGTTTAAAATATGGGCAAAGAACCTGAACAGCCATTTCTCCAAAGAAGATACACAGAAGGTCATCAGGTACATGAAAAGATGTTTAACATCACTAGTCATTAGAGAAAAGCAAATAACCATAATGAGATATTACCTCATACCTATAAGAATGGCCATCATCAAAAAGAAAAGTGAGCTCTCTCGGGGAAGATGGCGGAAGAGTAAGACGTGGAGATCGCCTTCCTCCTCACGGATACACCAGAAATACATATACACGTGGAACAACTCCTACCGAACACCTACTGAAGGCTGGCAGAAGACCTCAGAGCTCCCAAAAGGCAAGAAACTCCCCACGTACCTGGGTAGGGCAAAAGAAAAAAGAAAAAACAGAGACAAAAGAATAAGGACGGCACCTGCACCAGTGGGAGGGAGCTGTAAAGGAGGAAAAGTTTCCACACACTAGGAAGCCCCTCCGCGGGCGGAGACTGCGGGAGGCGGAGGGGGGAGCTTCGGGACCGCGGAGTGGAGCACAGCGACGGGTGCGGAGGGCAAAGCGGGGGGATTCCTGCACAGACGATCGGTGCCGACCGGCACTCACCAACCCGAGAGGCTTGTCTGCTTACCCGCCGGGGCGGGCGGGGCTGCGAGCTGAGGCTCGGGTTTCGGTTTTGGACGGAGCGCGGGGAGAGGACTGGGGTTGGCGGCTTGAGCATAGCCTGGAGGGGTTGGTGCGCCACGACTAGCCGGGAGGGAGTTCGGGGAAAAGCCTGCACTGGCCGAAGAGGCAAGAGACTTTTTCTTCCCTCTTTGTTTCCTGGCGCGCGAGGAGAGGGGTTTAAGAGCGCTGCTTAAAGGAACTCCAGAGAAGGGCGCGAGCCGCGGCTAAAAAGCGCAAACCCCAGAGACGGGCGCGAGCCTCGGCTGAGGGCGCGAGCCCCCGAGACGGGCGCGAGCCGCGGCGGGAAGCGCGAGCCCCCGAGACGGGCGCGAGCCGCGGCGGGAAGCGCGAGCCCCAGAGACGGGCGCGAGCCGCGGCTGAAACTGCGGAGCCCAGAGACGGGCGGGAGACGCTGGGGCTGCTGCTGCCGCCACCAGGGGGGCTGTGTGCGAGCACAGGTCACTCTCCGCGCCCCTCTTCCGCGGAGCCTGTGCAGGCCGCCACTGCCGGGTTCCCGGGATCTGGGGACAGCTTCCCGCACGGCGGGTCTCAGGCTGGTGCAGCGTCACGCCGGCCTCTGCCGCAGCGTCACGCCGCCTCTGCCGCCGCAGGCCCGCCCCGCACGCAGTGCCCCGCCTTCCCCCATCCCCCAACCCCCGGCCTGAGTGAGCCGGAGCTCCCGAATCAGCGGCTCCTTTAACCCCGTCCTGTCCGAGCAAAAAAAACAGACGCCCTCCAGCGATCAGCGCGCAGGGGCAGGGCCGGGTACAAAGCTGAGCTCCTGTGAGCTGTGAGAGCAGGGAGGAGAGGGGGAGGTCTCTCCCGGCAGCCGCGGAGGCGGCGGATTGAAGCTCCACAATCAACTTGATGTGCCCTGCATTGTGGAATACCTGAATAGACAGGGAGTGAGCCCAAATTGAAGAGGGGGAATTTAGGAGCGAGATCGGTGATTTTTTTCCCTTTTCCTCTTTTTGTGAATGTGGGCATGTATGCTTCTGTGTGAGATTTTGTCTGTATACTCTTGTTTCCACCATTTGTCCTAGGGCTCTATCCGTCCATGGGTTTTTTTTTTTAAAAAAAAAAAAAAAAAAATTTTTTTTTAATAATTAATTTTAATTGTAATAACTTTATTAAACTTTACCTTCGTTCTTTCTTTCTTTCTTTCCTTCCTTCCTTCCCTCCTTTAGACAACTAATCACCCCAAATTGAGGAGGTGGTCTCTGGGAGCAGGATTTATGATTTTTCCCCCTTTGCCTCTCTTTGTGAACGTGTAGGTGTATGCTTCTGTGTAAGATTTTCTCTGTATAGCTTTGCTCCCAATAGTTGTCCTAGGGCTCTATCCTTCCATGGTTTTTTAAAAAAAAAAAAAAAAAATTTTTTTTCTTTCTTAATAATTAATTTTAATTGCAATAACTTTATTGTACTTTACCTTCGTTCTTTCTTTCTTTCTTTCCTTCCTTCCTTCCCTCCTTTAGACAGTAAATCACCCCAGGTTGAGGAGGTGGTCTCTGGGAGCAGGATTTAGGATTTTTCCCCCTTTGCCTCTCTTTGGGAACGTGTATGTGTATGCTTCTGTGTAAGATTTTCTCTGTATAGCTGTGCTTCCAACATTTGTCCTAGGGCTCTATCCGTCCATGGTTTTTTTTTTAAAAAAAAAAAAAAAATTTTTTTTTCTTTCTTAATAATTAATTTTAATTGCAATAACTTTATTGTACTTTACCTTCGTTCTTTCTTTCTTTCTTTCCTTCCTTCCTTCCCTCCTTTAGACAGCAAATCACCCCAGGTTGAGGAGGTGGTCTCTGGGAGCAGGATTTAGGATTTTTCCCCCTTTGCCTCTCTTTGTGAACGTGTATGTGTATGCTTCTGTGTAAGATTTTCTCTGTATAGCTTTGCTTCCAACATTTGTCCTAGGGCTCTATCCGTCCATGTTTTTTTTTTTTAAAAAAAAAAAATTTTTTTTTCTTAATAATTAATTTTAATTGTAATAACTTTATTGTACTTTACCTTCGTTCTTTCTTTCTTTCCTTCCTTCCTTCCCTCCTTTAGACAGCGAATCACCCCAGGTTGAGGAGGTGGTCTCTGGGAGCAGGATTTATGATTTTTCCCACTTTGCCTCTCTTTGTGAACACGTATGTGTATGCTTCTGTGTAAGATTTTCTCTGTATAGCTTTGTTTCCAGCATTTGTCCTAGGGTTCTATCTGTTCTTTTTTTTTTTTTTTTTTTCTTTTTCTTTTTTTTTTTTTTGTTCTAAATATTTTTTAGTACAATAACTATATTATACTTTATTTTATTTTTACTGTATCTTCTTTCTTTCTGTCTTTTTTCCTTCTTTCCTTCCTTCCTTCCTCCCTTCCTCCCTCCCTCCCTCCTTTCTTTCCTTCTTTGCTTCTTTCTTCCTTCCTTCCTTTCCTCCTTTCCTCCTTTCCTTCTTTCTTTCCTCAAACTTCTACTAATTCTCTCTACATTTTCTCCTTCTTTCCCTCCTACCTTCCTTCCTTCCTCCCTCCCTCCCTCCTTTCTTTCCTTCTTTGCTTCTTTCTTCCTTCCTTCCTTTCCTCCTTTCCTTCTCTCTTTCCTCAAACTTCTACTAATTCTCTCTACATTTTCTCCTTCTTTCCCTCCTTCTTTCCTTCCTTCCTCCCTCCCTCCCTCCCTCCTTTCTTTCCTTCTTTCTTCCTTCCTTCCTTTCCTCCTTTCCCTCTTTCTTTCCTCAAACTTCTAATAATTCTCTCTACATTTTCCCCTTCTTTCCCTCCTTCCTTCCTTCCTTCCTCCCTCCCTCCCTCCTTTCTTTCCTTCTTTGCTTCTTTCTTCCTTCCTTCCTTTCCTCCTTTCCTTCTTTCTTTCCTCATACTTCTAATAATTCTCTCTACTTTTCCTCCCTTTTATTCTGAGCCGTGTGGATGAAAGGCTCTTGGTGCTCCAGCCCAGGAGGCAGGGCTCTGCCTCTGAGGTAGGAGAGCCAACTTCAGGAAACTGATCAACAAGAGACCTCCCAGCTCCACATAATATTAAACGGTGGACATCTCCCAGAGACCTCCATCTTAACACCAGCACCCAGCTACACTCAACGACCAGCAAGCCACAGTGCTGGACAACCTATGCCAAACAACTAGCAAAACAGGAACACAACCCCACCCATTAGCAGAGAGGCTGCCTAAAATCATAACAAGGCCACAGACACCCCAAAACACACCACCAGACGTGAATCTGCCCACTAGAGAGACAAGACCGAGCCTCATCCAGCACAACACAGGCACTAGTCCCCTCCACCAGGAAGCCTACACAACCCGCTGAAACAACCTCAGCCACTGGAGACAGACATCAAAAACAACGGGAACTACGAGCGTGCAGCCTGCAAAAAGGAGACCCCAAACACAGTAAGATAAGCAAAATGAGAAGACAGAAAAACACACAGCAGATGAAGGAGCAAGATAAAAACCCACCAGACCTAACAAATGAAGAGGAAATAGGCAATCTACCTGAAAAAGAATTCAGAATAATGATAGTAAGGATGATCCGAAATCTTGGAAGTAGAATAGACAAAATGCAAGAAACAGTTAACAAGGACCTAGAAGACATAAAGATGAAACAAGCAACGATGAACAACGCAATAAATGAAATTAAAAGTACTCTAGATAGGATCAATAGCAGAATAACTGAGGCAGAAGAACGGATAAGTGACCTGGAAGATAAAGTAGTGGAAATAACTACTGCAGAGCAGAATAAAGAAAAAAGAATGAAAAGAACTGAGGACAGTCTCAGAGAGCTCTGGGACAACATTAAACGCACCAACATTCGAATTATAGGGGTTCCAGAAGAAGAAGAAAAAAAGAAAGGGACTGAGAAAATATTTGAAGAGATTATAGTTGAAAACTTCCCTAATATGGGAAAGGAAATAGTTAATCAAGTCCAGGAAGCACAGAGAGTCCCATACAGGATAAATACAAGGAGAAATACGCCAAGACACATATTAATCAAACTATCAAAAATTAAATACAAAGAAAGCATATTAAAAGCAGCAAGGGAAAAACAACAAATAACACACAAGGGAATCCCCATAAGGTTAACAGCTGATCTCTCAGCAGAAACCCTACAAGCCAGAAGGGAGTGGCAGGACATACTGAAAGTGATGAAGGAGAAAAACCTGCAACCAAGACTACTCTACCCAGCAAGGATCTCATTCAGATTTGATGGAGAAATTAAAACCTTTACAGACAAGCAAAAGCTGAGAGAGTTCAGCACCACCAAACCAGCTTTACAACAAATGCTAAAGGAACTCCTCTAGATAAGAAATGCAAAAGAAGGAAACGACCTATAATAACGAACCCAAAACAATATAGAAAATGGGAATAGGAACATACATATCGATAATTACCTTAAATGTAAATGGACTAAATGCTCCCACCAAAAGACACAGATTGGCTGAATGGATACAAAAACAAGACCCTTATATATGCTGTCTACAAGAGACCCACCTCAGACCTAGAGACACATACAGACTGAAAGTAAGGGGATGGAAAAAGATATTCCATGCAAATGGAAACCAAAAGAAAGCTGGAGTAGCAATTCTCATATCAGACAAAATAGACTTTAAAATAAGGACTATTAAAAGGGATAAAGAAGGACACTACATAATGATCAAGGGATCGATCCAAGAAGAAGATATAACAATTGTAAATATTTATGCACCCAACATAGGAGCACCTCAATACGTAAGGCAAATACTAACAGCCATAAAAGGGGAAATAGACAGTAACACATTCATAGTAGGGGACTTTAACACCCCACTTTCACCCATGGACAGATCATCCAAAATGAAAATAAATAAGGAAACACAAGCTTTAAATGATACATTAAACAAGATGGACTTAATTGATATTTATAGGACACTCCATCCAAAAACAACAGATTACACATTTTTCTCAAGTGCTCATGGAACATTCTCCAGGATAGATCATATCTTGGGTCACAAATCAAGCCTTGGTAAATTTAAGAAAATTGAAATTGTATCAAGTATCTTTTCTGACCACAACGCCATGAGACTAGATATCAATTACAGGAAAAGATCTGTAAAATATACAAGCACATGGAGGCTAAACAATACACTACTTAATAATGAAGTGATCACTGAAGAAATTAAAGAGGAAATAAAAAAATACCTAGAAACAAATGACAATGGAGACACAACGACCCAAAACCTATGGGATGCAGCAAAAGCAGTTCTAAGGGGGAAGTTTATAGCAATACAAGCCCACCTTAAGAAGCAGGAAACATCTCGAATAAACAACCTAACCTTGCACCTCAAGCAATTAGAGAAAGAAGAACAAAAAAGCCCCAAAGCTAGCAGAAGGAAAGAAATCATAAAAATCAGATCAGAAATAAATGAAAAAGAAATGAAGGAAACGATAGCAAAGATCAATAAAACTAAAAGCTGGTTCTTTGAGAAGATAAACAAAATAGATAAACCACTAGCTAGACTCATCAAGAAAAAAAGGGAGAAGACTCAAATCAATAGAATTAGAAATGAGAAAGGAGAAATAACAACTGACACTGCAGAAATAAAAAAAATCATGAGAGATTACTACAAGCAACTCTATGCCAATAAAATGGACAATCTGGAAGAAATGGACAAATTCTTAGAAATGCACAACCTGCCAAGACTGAATCAGGAAGAAATAGAAAATATGAACAGACCAATCACAAGCACTGACATTGAAAGTGTGATTAAAAATCTTCCAACAAACAAAAGCCCAGGACCAGATGGCTTCACAGGTGAATTCTATCAAACGTTTAGAGAAGAGCTAACACCTATCCTTCTCGAACTCTTCCAAAATATAGCAGAGGGAGGAACACTCCCAAATTCCTTCTACGAGGCCACCATCACCTTGATACCAAAACCAGACAAGGATGTCACAAAGAAAGAAAACTACAGGCCAATATCACTGATGAACATAGATGCAAAAATCCTCAACAAAATACTAGCAAACAGAATCCAACAGCACATTAAAAGGATCATACACCATGATCAAGTGGGGTTTATTCCAGGAATGCAAGGATTCTTCAATATACGCAAATCTATCAATGTGATAAACCATATTAACAAATTGAAGGAGAAAAACCATATGATCATCTCAATAGATGCAGAGAAAGCTTTTGACAAAATTCAACACCCATTTATGATAAAAACCCTCCAGAAAGTGGGCATAGAGGGAACTTTCCTCAACATAATAAAGGCCATATATGACAAGCCCACAGCAAACATCATCCTCAATGGTGAAAAACTGAAAGCATTTCCACTAAGATCAGGAACAAGACAAGGTTGCCCACTCTCACCACTCTTATTCAACATAGTTTTGGAAGTTTTAGCCACAGCAATCAGAGAAGAAAAGGAAATAAAAGGAATCCACATCGGAAAAGAAGAAGTAAAGCTGTCACTGTTTGCAGATGACATGATACTATACATAGAGAATCCTAAAGATGCTACCAGAAAACTACTAGAGCTAATCAATGAATTTGGTAAAGTAGCAGGATACAAAATTAATGCACAGAAATCTCTGGCATTCCTATATACTAATGATGAAAAATCTGAAAGTGAAATCAAGAAAACACTCCCATTTACCATTGCAACAAAACGAATAAAATATCTAGGAATAAACCTACCTAAGGATACGAAAGACCTGTATGCAGAAAATTATAAGACACTGATGAAAGAAATTAAAGATGATACAAATAGATGGAGAGATATACCATGTTCTTGAATGGGAAGAATCAACATTGTGAAGATGACTCTACTACCCAAAGCAATCTACAGATTCAATGCAATCCCTATTAAACTACCACTGGCATTTTTCACAGAACTAGAACAAAAAATTTCGCAATTTGTATGGAAACACAAAAGACCCCGAATAGCCAAAGCAATTTTGAGAACGAAAAAAGGAGCTGGAGGAATCAGGCTCCCTGACTTCAGACTATACTACAAAGCAACAGTAATCAAGACAGTATGGTACTGGCACAAAAACAGAAAGATAGATCAGTGGAACAGGATAGAAAGCCCAGAGATAAACCCATGCACATATGGACACCTTATCTTTGATAAAGGAGGCAGGAATGTACAGTGGAGAAAGGACAGCCTCTTCAATAAATGGTGCTGGGAAAACTGGACAGGTACATGTAAAAGTATGAGATTAGATCACTCCCTAACACCATACACAAAAATAAGCTCAAAATGGATTAAAGACCTAAATGTAAGGCCAGAAACTATCAAACTCTTAGAGGAAAACATAGGAAGAACACTCTATGACATAAATCACAGCAAGATCCTTTCTGACCCACCTCCTAGAGTAATGGAAATAAAAACAAAAATAAACAAATGGGACCTAATAAAACTTCAAAGCTTTTGCACAGCAAAGGAAACCATAATCAAGACCAAAAGACAACCCTCAGAATGGGAGAAAACATTTGCAAATGAAGCAACTGACAAAGGATTAATCTCCAAAATTTACAAGCAGCTCATGCAGCTCAATAACAAAAAAACAAACAACCCCATCCAAAAATGGGCAGAAGACCTAAACAGACATTTCTCCAAAGAAGATATACAGAATGCCAACAAACACATGAAAGAATGCTCAACCTCATTAATCATTAGAGAAATGCAAATCAAAACTACAATGAGATATCATCTCACACCAGTCAGAATGGCCATCATCAAAAAATCTAGAAACAATAAATGCTGGAGAGGGTGTGGAGAAAAGGGGACACTCTTGCACTGCTGGTGGGAATGTGAATTGGTTCAGCCACTATGGAGAACAGTATGGAGGTTCCTTAAAAAACTACAAATAGAATTACCATATGACCCAGCAATCCCACTACTGGGCATATACCCTGAGAAAACCAAAATTCAAAAGGAGTCATGTACCAAAATGTTCATTGCAGCTCTATTTACAATAGCCCGGAGATGGAAAGAACCTAAGCGCCCATCATCGGACGAATGGATAAAGAAGATGTGGCACATATACACAATGGAATATTACTCAGCCTTAAAAAGAAATGAAATTGAGATATTTGTAATGAGATGGATAGACCTAGAGTCTGTCATACAGAGTGAAGTAAGTCAGAAAGACAAAGACAGATACCGTATGCTAACACATATATATGGAATTTGAGGGGAAAAAATGTCATGAAGAACCTAGGGATAAGACAGGAATGGAGGCGCAGACCTACTGGAGAGCGGACTTGGGGATATGGGGAGGGGGAAGGGTGAGTTTTGACAGGGCGAGAGAGAGTCATGGACATATACACACTAACAAACGTGGTGGGGTGGATAGCTGGGGGGAAGCAGCCGCAAGGCACAGGGATATTAGCTCAGGGCTTTGGGACAGCCTGGAGGGGTGGGAGGGGGAGAGTGGGAGGGAGGGAGATGCAGGAGGGAAGACACATGGGAGCACATGTATATGTATAGTTGATTCACTTTGTTATAAATCAGAAACTAACACACCATTGTAAAGCAATTATACCCCAATAAAGATGTTAAAAAAAAAAAAAAAAAAAAAAAAAAAAAAAAAGAAAAGTGATAACAAATGCTGATGTGAACGTGGAGAAAACCTAGTGCACTGTTGGTGGGAATGTAAATTGGTACAGCCAATTTGGAAAACAGTATGGAGGAGCCTCAAAAAATTAAAAGTAGAGCTACCATAAGCATTTTTAAATACATGAGGTTAAAAAGGGAAAGAGAGGTATAGTTCAGGACCATAAACCGGAAAGAACCAAGAAAAGAGAATCATATTTGAGTGAATAGTCAGTTCTTTTTTTCCTCTGGACTTTGTCATTTCCATTTAAAATGCAGACTAATCTGAATAGGCAATTAAACATCTAGTCTATCACAGCAAGTCCTTTTTTGATAGATGCATAAAAACCAAATTGAGAGATAAGCTTCATCTTCATTGTTCTGTTAATTTTCTAAGTGTATCTGTATGTTCTCTTTAAGAAATAATAATTGGGAAAAGGCAGTGATACTTTAGGAGGAATGTAGATCTAATAATTGGAGATTTAAGACCAGTATTGCATGTTCATTGTAGTAAAGTCTTTAGATAAAAATATTTATCTATATTTATATTTTAAAGCCAAAGTGCATATTTGTGGCACTATCACTTGTTGCCTCATAGTGTGGTATTTGAAAGACGTATTAACCCTCCTGTAATGCCTTGAAATCCAGCTACATAGCTGATTCATTACCCCATCCCAAATTAGCCCAGTGCTTTATACTAAGTATACATCCTTTTCTACAGAATCAGTGCTAAACAGTAAATGATGAGACAAGCAGGGCTGAATAAGGCAGCCCTCCTGTGCACATACAACCAAGTCCCCATAAGGCCTCACTACTTCTCGAGATCATTATGATCATTAAAAACTTACTTGTAGACATAAGCCTCTTGAGGGCCACAAGCACTGTTTTATTCACCACTGAATCAACACCTATGTCAATGCCCAGGATATTAATGAGAGATTCAACAGTGGACATAGCTATTCAACAGACATGAGAGAATTTACACAAATAAATCCTGACCTTTAACAGTGGTTACTTTAGCCAACATAGGCTTATAATACTGTTGCTGAAAACAGGAATGCCTCAACATGAAACATTGCACAAACCAGGTTTAATGATCCCAGGTATCCCTGTCAGGAAAGCTGGGTTCTAGACTGGACTTTTTTTCCATTGGGCAATCATTTAAGATCTACTGATCCCTCTCCTTGAAGTCCTATAGCTTCTTCCCATTGCTTTGCTTCAGTGGATACAGTGGCCAGACTGATCTGTGGACCATGAACAGAGACTGAGATGCCTCACTTTTACAATGAGGGACTTTAGTGGGCAACATAGTTCTCCATTTGTAAATAATTCAGTGATCTTATTTCTCTTTCCATTTTTTAAAATTTCAATTTGAGTCCTTGACTGTGTTATCAAAACGGCAAGAAAAGTTGATACATCTTCATCAATTCTTTTGCTACTAGCTTGGGTAAAAAGTTTGGTGTTTAAGAGAAAGTGGATGGTAAAATGAAATTAAAGCTTTTAGATTACTGTGGATTTCATGAAAATTAGGCTTTGTTATTATTCTCTTTTAAAACAAGTAACTATCAATGTCATCTCTATAAGAAACTTGATTAAATTTGAGGTGAAAAATTGTATCTTGGAATTCTCTGATTTTCATCAGTATGTCACATTAGTATGTTTCTGTGTTTTTTTAAAAATACCCACATGTTCAATAAATGATTAAATTCATTTTTTAAAGCATGTAAATAAGACAATTAAGAATTAAAAGTACAAAAACCTGTTAAAAAAGAGGAGAATAACAGATGTATCAGGGACCTGGGATGAGTTAATTTATGAAACTTAGCAATTAAAATACTGCAAGTTTCCTGGTAGCTAAGACATGATGGGAAACTCACTGGATAACTTAGTTCTGCGTCTAATTAAAGAATACCTACAGATTTGTTCTTTCCTAGACGGACTCTTTTTCCATTCCCATCAAGCCATAGACAACATTTAACACAAACATTACACAAATTTCACTATATTTTGTATCTTCTTGGTCATTGCCACAGTATTAACTTATAGAGCTTCAGGTGAACTAGAAGTTTGGGTCACAGGACTCATTCTTGTGATCCCTGAGACACTGCCAAAGAAATCAATGCAAGTTTATTTGCTTCTTAATCAACAGATTAAAATTATAATATCCAATCATTAATAGCTGTCAATGAGCAAACATTCACTAGAATGTACCAAAGTAAAAAACATTTTCTAAAGTGACCTGCAGTAAATATGTCTTTTGACCTTTCCCATCTAATAAATCTAGTGATGGTACAGGACTACCTATTATACTTTTTATTTAAAATATTTTATAATAAAAATAAACCTAAAGTGATGAAAATACAAACATTGAAGCATCTATTTCTTTTTATGATCTTTGTATGAATGAAGAAAAAACTTGGGAAAATTACATGTTCTCAAGGTTCGGATTATAAGGGGAGTGTCAAAGGGTGCTTATTGGGGTGACTTCTAGAACACTAGTGCTACTTTGAATTTGTGGAATCAAAGTGTATCTCTAAAGAAGGGGTTTGTAATCATAAGGAGGTGTCCTGGACAGAATACAAAGTATCTCAGAAAGGTTTTAGGGCTCTGTTTCACCCTTTCTTTAAAGAGTAACTGCCTTTCTGAAACTTACTATAAATGGAATGAACTGGGGCTCCAGAGGGATGGAGATAAGGGGGAAGGAGTGGGATTATAAACTCAAATCAGGCCAGAGGTAGGCCTGGTAATTTGGAAATTAGCCTGTGGAAAATCTGGGGTCATTAAAGGGCTTGCAGGAAACAATGACATGATGAGATAGAAAATGGTTTTACAAGGCATCATGTAGTTGTGCACAGAATGAATGGGAGAGAAGAAAACCTGCAGGTCTGAAGCAGTTGGGAGGCTACAGAAATAGTCTGGCTAGTAAAGGGGTACGGGTCTGCACAGATACACTGACTGTGAGGAAAGAAAGATGCATGGTTTTACAGGAAGTTACACAACATAGTTTGGATTTAGGGAGTGAAATACAGAACTTCCCATTCAAAGATGACTCAGATGTTAAGTACTAGCTGAGCTCTGACAATATTGATTGAAATAGGGATGACAGAAGGTAAGTCTTTCCTAATGTGCCGAGTTTGAGGTTATCAGTAAGACATCAGAACTATTCAGTGGAGAGCTGGGGATGCAAGCCTGTAACTTGAGAAATTAGAACTCAAGTAACATTTGGGAACCCTCCACATAGAATGCAACAGTTGCATCCCTGAGGATGGATCACTTTTCTAAGAGGCCACAGAGAAGGCCAGAGCTCTCAAAATTGAACGTAATGGGAAAGCCAAAAATTTTTTAATGGAAGAGGGTTAGTCAAAGAACAAAAAAAAGAGCAGAATTCATGGGAGAAGTAGGTGAGTATAGTATCAATCTTACTGAGATAAAAGGTTTTCAAAAAGGACAGATGGGGGTAGGCCACAGTGTTGGATGTCTCAGAGGGGCTGAGAATGTTTCTGCACCCATTTATGGAAGCAGCACCTTTAATGATTTCCTACTTCTGTCATCCCTTGACAGTAAACGTCCTCTTAGGGAATGTGATTCTATTCTGCATAGTGGAAAATGTACCTCCCCCAAGGAGCAGAGCTACTCCTTCTCTCCTCCAATAGCCTTTCTAGAACACCAGGTGTCTAATTGGGTACTCATGTGTTTCAACAGTCTTCTCAGGACCACTACAAGAGCAACTCACTCTCTTGACCAGAAAATGTGATCGCTTATGGCCATTTCTATTTTCTAAGGGTAAGCTCATCGATATGCCTAAGGTATTTCCGGGATTCACAGATTGCATAAGTACTACTATAGGACATCTAACATTTATTGACTACCAATTGCATGTCATACATTGGCTAGCATTTCCAACATTGTTTCTTTATTTAATATTGACAATATTGCACACTGGACATAATTGGGAATTATTGTTCCCCATTTTTTGGAGTGGCCTCCCAGGGTTGTTTTATTTGCCTTGTAGTGGAAGGGAATATCTTTATACTTTCGAAACTGAGAAAATGGGCCACTCTTGGACCAAGAGATCAAAGAATCAAAATCAGAAAAGCGTCAGCACTAGAGAATAATGCTTATCAGGCCATACATCGCCCATTGTTCTTGTTTGTTACCAATAATAATTTGAAATTACAAATTATAGGGAATTTCATCTAGTTGTGATAAAATTGAGCTTCCTATATAATACCATAATTTCTGTGAGTAAGGATTTTTTGCTGTCAATTTCTTTGTCCCAGTTAAAAGTTTTCATTTTAAATTTGACATAGTGGCTTAGCTGTTATCTCTTGTATCTGGTTTAGAGAAGTTGACAGTTTCTTCTTTGTTTTTAACCTATTTAGTTTATGGGAGAAATATACTATCATTTATACTTAAACCCAAGCTACAAAGCAAAACCAATCTACAAATTCAGGAAGGTGTTTACCCTGAAAGTAAACAGGGCATGCAATTTTTCATGGTTAATACTTTTTATAATTGGGATACTATATACTTCCAGTATAATTAAGTAAGAGTTGGGTTATTCATACCTTCTGAAAATGCAGCTTATGTTGCCCTCTTAATGGTAAATTGAAGAGGCTGTCATTAGCAGTATTTCACAGGTGGCCCCTTTTGCGTTACCTTTCCAGAGCTTGAGTCAGTTGAAAAATGAAAAGACTATGACAGTAACAGCAGTCACAGAAATAGGCAGAGAGATGGACAGGATGAATAGCCTAGAAATAGATCCTAGATAAGATAGAGCTGAAAAGGAAAAGAGAGGTTATTCAATAACTACTTCTGGGAAAATAGTGTTAGGAAAGTGGGTTTGTTATTTGGAAAAAGTGGTCAAGTTAGATATTCAATTCCTAGTGTAATAAGAAGAAATAAAGAGGAAGAAAAGAAATAGATGTAAAATAGAAATCTATTATTTAACCAACAGAAAACAGAAGAAACATAGAGGAGAGAATGAGTTATCTCTCGCTAAGAATTAAATAATGGGATAAACAACACAGAAAAATACTCCATATGTAAGTCTGTCAAATTAAGTAAAAGGAAAACAACAATTACAATAAATAAATGCCACAAACAGGACAGAAAAAGGCTTTATATAGAAAGATAATGTATAAATCAGTAAGGAAAATAGTGACAGCCTAATTTTAAATGGGAAATAATATGCACAATTCATAGGAGGACAATAAAAGCATGCAAAATATTTATCACTGCTAATGAGACTCAATAAGCTTTAACAACATGCCTGTTTGTATCAATTTAGCCAATATATTTAAATGACTTTACCTATTGTTGACAATTTATCCACAGTAATTGACACAGTAATTCTACTTCTAGGAATTATCCTTCAGAGATAAACAGAGCTAGAGGTGAAAGCTTTATTTTTAGAATATTTATCTCAGTGTTAATTTTAAACGGAAAATGAGAAACAACCTAAAACTTCAACACTAAACAGTGAAATAAAGTGTGGAATGTAGACTCAGGTCACAATAGGAAAAGAGCAGGCAAATAGTGGGCTGGGGACAGTCGTCTGTTCTTTTGTGCCTGGATTTTTATGTATTTCCAATGGCATTTTGCATAGTTAGAATTTGATGGTTGCGGAAAGGGTGACAGACATTCACACGGCAGAAGAGAAGTCAAGAATGTAAACTCTGGGGCTTCCCTGGTGGCGCAGTGGTTGGGAGTCCGCCTGCCGATGCAGGGAACACGGGTTCGTGCCCCGGTCCAGGAGGATCCCGCGTGCCGCGGAGCAGCTGGGCCCCTGAGCCGTGGCCGTTGGGCCTGCGCGTCCGGAGCCTGTGCTCCGCAACGGGAGAGGCCACAGCAGTGAGAGGCCCGCGACGCAAAAAAAAAAAAAAAAAAAAAAGAATGTAAACTCTGGGTCGGATTTCCACGGGTTCCCATTCAGTTCTGCTGCTTTATGATCTTATTCTGTGGGCAGTGAGGGAACCATTGCAGGCGTTTGTATTTATTAGGACAACCAATTTGAATTAGCTTAAACAAAAAGTGGTAAGCAATCAGCAAGTGCTTTTGTAGCCTAGATCATGTACAAGTGGATTGTCTTGGAGTACAATCCCAGGAGCAGGAATGAGAGGGAGGAATGAATCAGGGGAGGAGGGAAGGATAATAACGTGGACCCATGTTACAGGTCACTGGGGCTGGATACCATGGGGCCTTCGAGGTGTCGTATAAAGTGTGCTTCAGAACTGTCTGCCCAGGGAATAGAAAGCAGGACATATTTATCCACTGGATCCCACCCACCTTGATCAAGGTGGGCCCCTGGGCACTAATTCCCTCTGCAAGTCATTGTGTATATGACAGCTGAGAGAGCCCGTGGATGCTCCACTCCAAGGTGTCAGAGGAGCGAGTGAGACACACGAGGTGCCGCCAGGTTGCGTCTGAGGATGGTTGAAACCTACAAAGCGCTGGTGGCCACAGCAAGAGCTGGGGCTGAGAGGGTGTACCAGACGTGTCCCATACACAAGTCTTTGTGGCTCAAAGAAGAGTGAAGACGCAGAAAGGCAGGAATAGAGCTGAACCTCAGTGAAAATAACCAGAGGTTCCAGTTCATCTGGATTTTCTCAGTCTCAAATGTCTGTCTCTCTTTGGCTGAAAAGAGGCATCACCTTTTCTATACATGATAGAAAACTTGTCTCTTAATGGCTTCTACATTTTGTATCTAACAATTTCATCCTCAGGAAATAAACTGATGTAATTAGACCCGTATCTAATATGTCCTGAGGCAAAGCTTCATTGACTTATTTAAGGTCAGGCACCTTAAAGAGAGGTGTCATGTCAGGACATGAGGACACTGGTATTCAAGTATAAGCATTTATATAAAGTCCTTGGTATTCAAATTAATTTCTCCCTCCTCCAGGCTACCACATCACCTTCTCTCATGTTGGGCTGTAATTATTTGTTGATGTGTTTGTCTCTCTCCCTCTAGACTCTGAGTTCCTTGAGGGTAGGGACTTCATCTTATTTCTCTTTGTTTCCCCAGGACTAGCATGGTGCATGGTACATAGTAGGTTCTCCAGTTTGGAGGAGAAATAGATAATGAATTCAGCAAGTTTGTCCTTGTCAGGTTAACAATGCAGAGCTATTTGGTGTATGTCACTAAAGTTCTCACTGCTTATTCCCTCTAAATAAGCAAAAGAACCTTGAGATGTTTTCAGTGCAGCTAACTAGGATGTCATTGATATTTCAGATTCAGTGTACAACAGAAAGCACTACTGTTATTTGTCAAGGTTGTCAGCTCCTGTCAAAAAGTTTCCAAAGATCATAGCATCTGCAGGAGACCAACGTAAGAGATCTCCAGTGTAAGTCATGTTGTATATTATCATGATCTTTATTATTATTGTATTTTTTAGGAATAAGAGTCTCTGACCCCAGAGAAAATTGTGGTCTCTCTCATAGGAGGCCACCCCAAAAACGATACACAGTAAAAATAAAACATAAAATACAGAAAGCCTTCTGCAGAGGTGAGAGGTGATTTTTTCACACTTTTCTTTTCTAACCTGATAAGTGATAGGGCACACTGTTAAATCTCCTTTGAAGAGTGCTTCACATAATCTTGATTTAAACATGTTGTTACCTAGATTTCAGTCCTGAAGGCAAAGTAGCTCTGAACTACTCTGTTAAAAAAATAAGAACAAAAACAAAAAAACTGAATATAGTGCAATAATAGTTCAAAAGATCCATTTTCTAAAAGATACTCATCACAGTAACAATAGCTAGAATTCAGGAACAGCCTGCTTTGTGGCAGAAAGCATCAGTAAGGTTTGATATAGGTCATCTAACGCTCACATCAGTCATGCAGGGATAGTCTTATTGAGAAAACTGAGGCTCAGGTGGAGAATGACTTATCAAATGGAAATTAGACGTAGGAGAGGAGATGGGTAGGTCCATTCAACATGTGAATGAGTCTCTTAGCTTTCAAGTTGAACAAGAGCCAGATATGAAAGACTGCACACTGTATTATTACATTTATTAAAGTTCAAAAGCAGGCAAAACTAATAAATCCTCATAGAAGTCAAGAGAGTAGTTACTTTTGTGGGGTGGGGTTTGGATATGATGGGGTATCAGGGAACCTTCTAGATGATGAGAAATGTTTTATATCTTGACATGGATGGTGGTTCAAAAGTATGGACATATGTTAAAAACTCAGCTGCACAAATATTTGTGCCCTTTTCTGTATATAAGTTATATCGCAATAAAAAAAGTTAAAAAGAAGGGGAAATGGAATTAGAATTCAGCTCTGTTTAGTTCCAAAGGCCCTCTCCTTACACTACATACTCTTTCTGCAATGTTTCAAATGTTTATGTTCAACACAGAATCTGACCCATTTTCCTGGGATAGTTCACAGAATAGTCTCACAGATACTTTAATAAACAATTGCAAATAAGTTTATATAGCAGAAATTGCAGAGTACAGGAATGATTATGAAAGGATGATATAGTAGCTGGGACTAGTTTATAAAGAGTTTTGTGAGCTCGTTAAAGCAAATGGTTTTATTTGTACAGGGAACCACTGAAGGATTTGATATGACAAGTTTTATGATCATATTTGACTTTGAGGGTGAAATGGATTAGAGAGGATGGATGGGTGGGTGGAGGAAAGGCCTGGGGACAGAAAGCGAGGTAGAAAGCTGTTGTCATCATCTCTGCAAATGTGATCTTGGACTAAGAGTGATGACAGTGTGGTTGTAGAAGAAATAAAGGTTGAGTGGAAGTTGTGATCAGTTGGATATGGGCAATGAGGGGCGGACAGGAGCTCTGAAGTGGCTCAGAGGGCTGATCCTGAGTGAAAGGGGTCCTATTTAACCACCAGCGAAACAGGGACAAAGTATATTCCTCTGGGGAGAGGCTAACACTAGGCAGGTTGTCAGGGCTCCAGCCAAGTAATTTGGGATTCAGGGAAGACCTGTTATGGGCTGAATTGTGTCCCCACCAAATTAATATGTTGAATTCCTGAGTCCCAGTACCTCAGAATGTGACTTTATTTGGAGATACGGTCTTTCAAGAGGTAATTAAGTTAAACGAAGTTCATTAGGGTGGGCCCTAATCCAATACGACTGGTCTCCTGATGAGAAAAGGAAATTTGGACATAGACATACATTGAGGGAAGACCATGTGAAGACACAGGGAGAAGATAGCATCTACAACCAGGAAGAGAGACCTCAGCAGAAGCCAACCCTGCCAGCACCTTGATCTTGGGCTTCTAGCCTCCAACTGTAAGAATATAAATGTCTGTTGTTTAAGCCACCCAGCCTGTGGTACTTTGTAATGGCAGCCTTAGTGAACTAGTACAAGTACCAACCTGGACTTCAGGCCATTCAAATCGGAGAGGGCACAGGCCGTGGTGTTCCGGGAGCTAAATCACAGCTCAGAAAGCAGACAGGGCCACCAGCGACCCTCAGATAGAGATCTTCCTAACCAAGAACTAGTTCCAAAGTCTGTCTACTGGTAGGAACAGGGCTTCTAATATTCTTCCAAATTTAATTCTCAATGGCTCAAAGATAGGGCAGAGCAGAGCTATAGGTGGATTAAAAAGTATGGTCTTTCATGGAAACAACCTAAATGTCCATCAACAGATGAATGGATAAAGAAGATGTGGTACATATATACAATGGAATACCACTCAGCTATAAAAAGGAAATAATGCCATTTGCAGCAACATAGAGGAAACTAGAGATTGTCATACTAAGTGAAGTAAGTCAGAAAGAGAAAGACAAATACAGTATGATACCACTTATACATAGGATCTAAAATATGACACAAATGAACCTACGTGCAAAACAGAAACAGAATCACGGACATAGAGAACAGACTGGTGGTTGCCAAGGGGGAGTGTGTTGGGGGAGGGATGGAGTAGGAGTTTGGGGTTAGCAGATGTATGCTACTATATGTGGAATGGATAAACAACAAGGTCCTACTGATAGCACAGAGAACTGTATTCAGTATCCTATGATAAACCATAATGGAGAAGAATATTAAAAGAGAATGTATAACTGAATCACTTTGCTGTATAGCAGAAATTAAAACAATGTTGTAAATCAACTGTACTTCAAAAAAAAAATCACACACACAAAAAGGTATCGTCTTTGATTCAGAAGCTAGGCGGAGTTAGAAGCAAGCCAGGGCTGATTTACCATTTCAATTTCAAAACAATAACTGGATTTCAACTTAGAGCAGAAAGGAATGCTAGGGCTTCCCTGGTGGCGCAGTGGTTGAGAGTCCGCCTGCCAGTGCAGGGGATGCGGGTTCGTGCCCTGGTCCGGGAAGATCCCACATGCCGCGGAGCGGCTGGGCCCGTGAGCCATGGCTGCTGAGCCTGCGCGTCTGGAGCCTGTGGTCCGCAACGGGAGAGGCCACAACAGTGAGAGGCCCGCGTACCGGGAAAAAAAAAAAAAAAAGGAATGCTAGATCCAGTCAGAATTGACTTGATAAACAAGATATTTGTTTGTACTTGCACATTCCTTGGCTATTAGACTAAAAAATAAATATATATGTATACATATATATATGCACATACACAGACGTTTAGTCTACACACCTCACATGCTCTGCCATGGTTCAGCCGCTGTCCTCGCTCCCTTGTGTCCTGCATCTTCTCCCTGACTTCCCCTTGGTCTCAGTATTGCTCCCCAGTAATGAGGGTCAAGGGCAGATTGACCCTCAGGAATAAATCACCATGACTTTCTCATTGGTCTGTACACATTTGTCAAGGAATGGAATCACCTGGAAATCCTTCTCGACTCCTTTTCTACTAAGTACAATTAGGAAGTATAGATTCTCCCTTTGCAATTACTCTCACACTCACCCTTTCTTTGTACATTTCACACACCTCAGTTCAGGTTATCATCTGATTCTGCCTCAACGACTGCAATAGGCTCCTTACTGTTCTGCTCAACTGCTAGCTCTCTTCACACCCCCGAAATCTGTCCTACAGCAAAATCTTTGAAAAACATCACTTTGACCACAATGCCATTTTTCTACTTGTTAGCGTTCAGCTGCTTATAGCAACACATTCAAATCCTCTGCAACCTAATGTTTAAGGCTTTGGGAATCTGGGTTTTCTAATATTTTCAGTCTTATTTATAACCATCCTCGCTTCCCCATGTTCATCAATATGGTTTCGGGTGTCGCCCACCCCCGAGCCGCAGTGCAGCCTTGAGCTCCCCCTGCGCTCCTGCTCGTGTGTCCTTCTCTCTCTTCCCTCCCTCCTTTTCCACGCCCCCTCAAGAACAGCTCGAACCCCAGACACTTTTGCTCATTCTTCTAGCATGGCAAGCCTTCTTCTCTGCCTACCCGTGCCACCCATCTTTCAAGGCCAACCTTAATTTCTCCTCATCTTTGACGTCTTTTCTAACCGTCCTGGCACTCAATCTTCTGGGACAGCAACTGTGGGGCCGTTAGGGTCTCAATGCCTGAATCCCAGGATTGTGGCTGGATAACAATCGCTGCTCATTGCCAGGACTACGGACCCTCCTCCCTCTTCTGCTCCTATGGCGGTAAGCACCCCCAAATTGTCTATTCATCGTGTGATCCCTTAGGAAATTTCTTCCTTTTTGAATTGCCAATTGCCTTTTTATGATTTTGACTTCTCTTTCCCATGCAGATTGTAAAGACTGCCCCCACACGACCTAGTTTGATATGAGGGAGGAGAGGAATGCGCTATTGTGTACCAGGCAGTGATGTGCTGTTTTTGCCAGTGCTCCTAGTGTGATGGTCTAGCAGTCTGTTGCAGGAAGAGCTTCAAGACCCAAGAAAGGAGTCTGCCTGGAGTCAGCAACAGAGACATCAATGGTTTAATGGATGAGAGAGCTTACGTGTCTGAAGCAAGGTAGTGGACCAACATCCCACCGTATATGGCAGACACCGGGCAGGACCTGGGGCCTGGGGCAAGTACATAGGAAGGTCAGTCATGTGAGTAGGGTGTAGGTGAGGCAGGCACTGGCTGGGCAGGGGATGTACAGAGAGCAAGAGAACAGCCATTCTGAGTGGCCTGACCATACACTGATTTATGGGGCACACACCACCCATGATTTTACAGATATTCTTGCTTAGGATAAGGGCTAAAGTAGAGAGTATTCATTTAGGTTTTTTTTTTTTTAAGTGAGTTGATTAAAAAAACATTAAATAATAATGGTTCAAGTGATACTCAGTGATGGCAAAAACTGTGGAAGTGGTCCTTGAATGACTGAAAGAGTGTTAGATGGTATTACATTTATTTCTCACAACAACCTTGCAAATTAGAAACTAAAGTCAAGAGAAACGTTGGGACTTAGCCAACCTAGCAAGCTAACAGGTCATAAAGCAGGATTCAGGTGGAGGCATTTAGGTCTCTGATGCTTTCCAAGGATCCGCCTTTACCATGACACCCATTTGTATAAGGAAAATTTTGTTTAACTACTTAAGCGTGTCTGACTTGTGCTTTTATACCTCACCTCATCTCCTCAAAAAGAGTTACTTTCTACATTAAATTCTTCACCTCCAGAATGAATTTGGTGTGCTTCTAAACACATTTATAAACATACCCAGTTTCCTGCCTGGCTGAATGAAACATTAATTCTCCAGCTTGGCACCTCATCCTACAGCTGTAATAAGGGCCGTTATGCCCAAATAGGCCCTTAAACGGAAGACCTGCTGAGCAGAGACCCACTTTCCCAGCCCTGCTCCACCTCGTCAGCTTCTCTGCCAACTGACCAGGCGGAAGCAGCAGCAGGGGAGGAGGGCCTGCATGTAGGTGGGGAGGGGATCGTTTTGAAAGCCTTAAATCCCTCACAGGGAAGCAGCTGCTCCTTGTTTTTCTAACATCTGTCCCATCTGTCCCCATCCGCATCTGTCCCCATCCGCACCTCACCCTTCACCTCACCCTTCAGGGGCTGGAGCTAGCTATACCTAGATACGACAAGAGAGCCTTTCTGAAGGCTGGTTGGTGAGTGGGTATGAGCATCATTGCTACTCAGAAAGTTTCTTCTACTGAGAAGGGGACAGTTGGGGTTCGAGGACGATGGCTATCACCTTCCTTCATTTTTTTCTCACAAACATGCAGCTTTAATTGCCAGAGTGGGGATTTGTAGCATCACCCAAGTCGGACTGTGCGCCCTGAGGGTATCATTTCACGAGACAGAGGTACCCCTAACGCCCACTTCCTAATTGTAACCTCCAGGGGTGGCACAGGCTTCCGATCTGGGGCGGGGGTGCGGAATCAGGATGCTACTCACAGTGCAAGGATGCTGCACCGCCTTTAAGTGCCGCTCGCCGCATTTAGCAGCGTGCTGCTCATACCCGGGTTCCCCGCCAACACTGTGCGCCTCGGGACTTAAGGACCTTATTTTTATCCAGTTATTTCACTCTAGTATTCAGAACCGTGGCTGGAACCTAGCAGGCATGAAATAGACACTTATGAATGAATGAACGTTAACGAAGAAAAAACAAAGGAGCAGTCTGTTTCCTTTGGTTCGAAGGCGGGAGTGCAGGGAGAGGCTTGGACTTGAACCGAATCGCCCCGGGACGCGCATCCCCCGGGCACGCTACTTACAGGATGGGCCAGCAGGCGCTCCCTTTGGCCCCCAGCGCGCCTGCGCGGTCCAGGCGGCCCCCCCCCGACCCCGGGCGCGCAGCGACGCCCCCTCCCCGGTCCTTCCCTCCAAGTCCTCTCTCACTCGGGTCACGGGGTTGAGCGCGGGGTTAGGAGTGCGCAGGCGCAGTGGGCGGCGGAAGTCGCGACCAGGAAGTCAGAGGGGTAGGGGCCGCCCAGTTTTGCGTAGGGCCCCGCGCTCCTCCTCCTGATCCCGCGTGCCGCCCACCCCATCTCACGTGGGGCCCAACCCCGCCCCACCTGTGCGGGGGCCACGCGGCTGCCACCTCCCGCGCGCGGACATGGCCCTCGACCCCACAGGTACGGGGCGGGAGGCGGGGGTTGCGGAGCCTCGGGGGCGTGCGGCGGGCGTGGGGCAGGGGGCGGGCTGGAGGTGGCGCGGCGCAGAGGCCGCCCCGCCCTCCCGCGTCCCCGGCTCCCGGCCCGCCGGCCCTCGGCAGGAGGGTTCGGGGATGGCGGTCCGACTGTGGCTTGCGGACGTTTCCCCCCTAGCGCCTGCCTCCTTGTCATCATGCTCTTTGCACAGTTTGGGGCACAGGCTCCTTTAAATATCTGTGGTCCGACTTGAACACACCGGTCAGGACGAGGGCCCGTTTCTCTGGAAAGTGTTCCCGGACTCCCGGTCCCCTTGACTTCGGCGCGCCCTCCTGGTGCTGCGCGGCGTCAGTGCCCGCCTCCGACGCCGTCCTCAGAGGTCCCCTGCGGTACCCGGCGCGGAGGATGCTCGCAGAGTTGCGGGTCTGGGGGGAGTGCTGATTGGCTTTAGGACATTCCCTTCGTTTTATGGATGTGAAAACTCAAGGCGGTGGGAGGAGGAATGGCTTACGACCTTTGGAGAGCAAGAAGTGAAACAGCCCCTTTGGTGACTCAGGGAGAAGGAAATAGACGTAGCTGACGTCTTGTGACTGGGGGAGCCGAGTCCGGGTGGGACTTAGAATCCCACGTCCAGCCCGGGCTGCAGGCCGTGCTGCCGGCCCTGCCGCCGTTTGAGTCCTTATGGAGTAAACAGATACTTGTTGCCACCTCACTGTGTGTCGTGTCATGTTCTAGGCCCTAGGAAACTAGTGTATAGGACAGAAAGTCCCTGCTCTGTCTAGATCTGGTGTTCTGGTGGTGGAAGAAAGAAGGCAGCACCCCTCTCCCCGTACACACTTTTACAGATTGTGGTAAACGTGAAGAAAATAAGCGGTGACAGAGGTAGATGGTAAAGCGAGGACCACTGTAGGTGGAAGGGTCAGTGAAGAGCACTAGGAGGAAGTGTCATGTGAATTGGCATCTGAAGGACCAGAGAAAGCAGTCCTGTAAAGAGGTAAGGAACCAGTATGCTAAGGCGCTCCAAGGTGCAAGTGCTTAAATGATTTGATTGCAGTGAGGGCCAGAGTGTGGAGGAGATCTGTCAGGAAAGATGCTGGGAAGGTAGGCAGAACCTGGATGCTGCAGGGCTTGAGCGGTGATAAGTAAGCATTTGGACTTTTCCTGATGTTATCAAAAACGTGTGGAAGGTTTTAAAGAGGGCAGTGACATAATATGATACGTTATGCCTTTACTACCCTGGTAGCAGTGGTAGCATTGTAGAGGGGCCCTGAGAGGAAGGTTAAGATGGTAGCAGCAGTCCAGGCCAGATATGTTGGTATGTATTGGCCTGAGCTGGTATTAGGAAGACATGGAAAGAAAGACAAAGCTTCGGAAGATGTTTTGGAGGAGAAATTGACAGGACTTGCTGTTGAATAGAAGAAGAGTGGTGAGCGAAAGGGAGGCATGAAGAGTAATTCCTAGGCTCTTGACTTCAGCTGGGTGGCTGGTGATGGTCCAGTCTAACAACATGATGCTCATTGGAAATTCAGATGAAAGCAGACATGGAAACAAAATTGGAATGGAAAGTAAGAAAGTGGACTCAGCAAGTAGGACGATTTTTTAAATATTTCTTTGTTTAAATATCAGGATACAAATGTATTGAAGTCAGCTTTTTCCTTTTTAAACTTAATTTTTGTTTGGTTCATAGGTTGAAACATAGGTTCATATTTTGATATTCCTCTTGCTTCTTACAGTACACAGTGGTATGTTTCTGAGATGAGTAGATATGCCAAATGAAGCTTATATAGCAAAATCTGTTTTCTCATTGGTTTATGTTAGGTTTTAAAAAATCTTCATACAAGTTTGATTTTCATTTGGCAGCGGCTTTTAACTAACTGCCATTTTAACAAACTGTCCATTTTTCTCAAGAAATTCTGAACCCAACAATGAAATGCAGGTTGCATACTTATATGTAGTTTTATTTAAGCAATTTTCCTTTCTGTGAATGTAGAGGCAATACCAGCACTCTTTGGAAGCTTATCAGCCATAATTACGTTCCCTATTTTCTCTTACTATTTGAGTGCAAAGAGGAAAAGCTGGAGGAGAGTCCAAAACACCCAGGGAAAGTGTGAGGGAGAGAGAAATTTTAAAAAAATACTAGTTGCTGTTTGCACTTGCAGATGTTCAGAATTACTTTGCCCAAGGCTCTGGCGGTTTAAAATAGTCCAGGGGCAGTTCTAACTTGCAGAGAAACACAGCTCTGAAATCTCCCAGGTTTATTGACTTGATCTTCAGCTTTGTTTTCTTATCAGCCTAATCTCCCGGCTCCTAGGGAAGTTCTCCCTACATCTGTAGCTGTAAACAGGACCTTTGATCACATAGTAATGATTCAAGAAATATACAGTATAGTTCATTCTCCTATAAAAGGACTTAAGCAGTTAGTCTTATTCCAAGTTATAACTTTACCAATTTATAACTCTTTCTGCAAGTATTGTATTTATTTTAAAAATCCAGTCAAGCTTAGGTGATTGAAATTTTAGAGGTTGTTTATTGATCACTTATAGAAAGGGTGTTACAAGTGGAGCTTGTTGAAGTAGAATTTCCAGAAAGGTAAAATGATTACTTATGCTAATACAAAGTGAATATGTGTTGAAGATTTTCTTCAACTCAGTAATTAGTAAGGGAACCAGTAAAATGGAAAAAACACTCCAGAAAGCATTGAGAAGGTAGATACTAGAATATGTCACAGATTGTTGGCTTAGATAAAAACTGGTTAATTTAAATAGGGCCATAAACTGTCATTTTGGGCATTATCTTTCCCACTGGTCAGATATTATTTCTATCTCTGTTGGATAAAGTTCTAGAATTTAACCTCTGCCCTTAACAAGTTGTAAAATAGCCAAGTCATGGGAAGTCCAGCCCAGTGCTGTCCTGAAAGGACACCCAGTTAAGCCTTTGCTGCTTCCAGAGTCCAGAGAAATCATCTGACATTATTATATTCCAAGATGACAACTCACAGGAACCTGGGCCTGAGAAGTTTGATTTCTTACTTTTTCTAACAACTGGAAGAGATTCCCTTCTCCTCTGTTTTTCTTCTACCTTTTCCTCTTTGAGTAGGGTAGGAAGTTTCCCTGCCCCGTCTATTAGGGTGGATTCACAGTGGGGGCAGCAGGAGAGAAGTTCCGTTAAGTGTGTGCATGTGTCTCCCTTCATGGGTGTTTTCTTCCAGAAGTCTAATAAGGGGAAGAACGTGGGGAAGAATAAGAGGAATCCATGAGTAAGGTGTGTGTATCTTGGGAGGATGGCATTGTGGCGGCTCTTGGAATACTTAGGTTGCATGGGTTCTTTTAGTGGTTGCCAAGGAGATGGAGGTGGATGAGCTTTAGGTATACCAGCACCCTCAGTCACTGGAAGATTCTGCTTTTCAAGTTAGACATCTAAACGGTTGGGAGAATCCTTTTTTTTTTTTTCTGAGCATTGTGTGATTAATATGGAAAAATACTATAATGTAGTTGATTAGAAGATTTTTTATTTTATTGCTTCTGTGTTTTCACAGTATCTGGTTACACACAAATTATATTAAAGTTGAGAGCTAAAAATCTGACTTCCCACGTTTTATGTATTGCTAAGCTCAAATCATGTTTGCACTAGAAAATATATTGCTTTTGTCTCATTAGATTAACAACCTGAAATTGTTCTCTGAAATTTATTTATTTCGGCACGTGGGATCTTCGTTGCGGCATGCAGCATCTTTCATTGCGGCGAGCAGGCTCTAGAGCACATGGGCTCAGTAGTTGTGGCCCACGAGCTTAGTTGCCTGACCAGGGATCTAACCCGAGTCCCCTGCATTGGAAGGCGGATTCTTAACCACTGGACTGCCAGGAAAGTCCTCTGTTCTCCAAAATTTAAAAATGCTGGCATTAGCAGAGAGCACAGGAAAGAGAGAAGAATTGAAGTCAAAGAGGGATGTTTTTGGAGGCCCTGTGGGGTTTGGACTGTGATCAGGCAATGTCTCCTAAACCCATTGGTGGAGTTTGAATTTTATCCAAGAATAACAGGAAGACACTGCAAGCGCAAGAGAGTGACAGGTAGAACTTTCCTTCATTGTGTGTTGATCTGACTTTTATTCAGATCCCAAGCGAGATCTCAGCTGAACCATCTGCATCGGGGCATCACACCTGGAGGCATGGGAGGTCCGTGTCAGTGGTTGTAATTTTGACCACCCGGCCAAGGTCTTGTCCCATTTCTTTGCTATGTTTTTTCCTCTCTTGTAATTAATAAGTAATCAGTGGGGAGACCATTGAAGACCATGCAGATGTGCATTCCTCATCAAAAATCTCCCTTTGATTGAGCCTCCATTGATGATTTTTGCCTGATTCAGTCTTTCCTATGATGGTTACAGAATGATGGTTTTCTACCTCCAGTGCTCTCTCCACATTTATTAGATGGTTGTTGACATTTTGCTGTAGACAAGAAACTTACAGATTTGTTACTGGTGTGGACTCATGAATTTCTATCTTCTCCATGGTTCATCATTTGTTACTATGTATAATTATTTTGGTACTCACGTTTTCTCAGATTTGGCCAGTGAGAGTTTGTTCAAACCAGCTTCTGGGTCCTTGGGGTGTGCTCCCATCATTTTTTGAGCATTTCCTTTTTTTTTCTCACACAAGATATCTCTGGCTTCTGTAGGGCCTCCCCTGGCCCAGCCATAGAATTACTCATTTCTCAGACAAGCCGTGGTTCCTTTACTTGGGCACGGTATTGAGGAACGAGATTCGGGCACTTGGGCACCACTTGGGTGTTTTATGTGCAGGTGATTTATTCATGGAGTGTTCCTAGGAAAAACCTGCCAGGGAGGGAGGGGAACAGGAGCAGGAGGGGAGGAGGCTGAGTAAGGGTGTGCTGCAGGGCTTGTCCTGCTTTGGAGGCAAGGGAGCTGGGCTTTGTGATGCCTGTCAGCCCAGGCCTGCTGCAGGGGTAGGGAGAGGGGACCCTGAGAAGGAAAACTGCCAAGTGCTCCCATGCCCCAGGGCGGTGCTGGGAAGGTTGCAGGTGTGATGCTTCAGGTTCTCTCCTTCAGGAGGCACCTGTGTTCCCCACTACGGGAGGGATACCAGCTCCATCCTAAAAATAACTTATGTGTTAGGAACCTTAGTTTGGGTAGTGAGAGCTTGGATCAGGTAGGCAGGTCAGGTAGGAAGGGGTACCGTTGCACACATACATAAATACACATAGATGTGTGTACTGCGTCCAGGTGTAAAGTATCTCGGGGTTGTGGTAAAAAAGTTTAAATATACCTAACATATGCCAAATTGTTTTTGTTTTTCATCTAGGCCATTTGACATGCTGTTCCTTCTTTTTGGAATTTTTCCCTTTCTGCCCCACCCCCACACCTGTCCAAGTCTTGTTCATTTTTAAAAACAATTAATTTCAGAGGATGCTTTCCCTGATGGTCACCACCCTCCAGTGTTTTGCAATTTTTTTTTTAATATTTGGAAGTTTAAAAACCACCAAAATATCAAATAACCTGGGTATGGAGTTTCTTTCATTCTAATCTAGAGTTTTTTCCTTGAGAAATGGAATGAAACCTATAGACGGGGTATGTCTATATGTATCACATAACTTGAGAGATGAAGAAAAATCTGATGTGAAAATGGGAATATTTCCTTGCGTGGTGACCAGTAAATGTCTTTCATATGGTTCCATATCTTTATATTAGCGAAAGGATGATTAGAAAGGATAGGCCAGTTAATTACACCTAGACTGCAAGACATTCTCCACCAGCCCCAGGAGGCACTGTACTGTTATGCATTTAGCACCGAATTGAATTTGCGAATGAGTAGGACTGACTTGTTTCAGACTTTGCCAGTAACCTCAGGTCCTTTAAGAATTCTGAATGGCATAATCTGAGATTTGAGGATGAGGGGCAGGGAGAGTAATATGTATCAGAAGTTGAGGCTGCTTCAAGCCTTAAACTTGTATGTTTTTAAATACTTCCAGCTGGTCTCAAGGGGTTCTTGACTCAGCACAGAAAGTTCATGTTTCATTGACTCGATTAGTATGGTTATTTATCTCTAGGGGTGTTAATGCTATATTTGTAGGAAACTCTAGGTGTATAGATGTCAAAAACGCAAGTACCTTAGACTTGATAGAAGTGGGCCACACAAAGTGTGCCCAAATTTGATCCCTGGGTGGTGATGCAAGATTGCTTTGAGCTTTGTAAGCCTCAGGTTCATAATGCCTGCTCGTGCCTGTGATGGCGTTTGTAAAATGATCCCTTCTGCCACCACTTTTTCCTTTCTTCTGAAAATATTTATTGTGCTTTTTCTGTGTACTATATAAATCTAAGCTGGCTTTTTTTTTTTTTTAAGCTAAGAAGGAGAATATAACCACTGGGGTGGCAGAATAAAGATTTAAACTGTAGAAATTTTTTTTTTTTTTTGCCGAACGAGGGCCTTTCACTGTTGTGGCCTCTCCCGTTGCTGAGCATAGGCTCCGGACGCGCAGGCTCAGCGGCCATGGCTCACGGACCCAGCTGCTCTGCGGCATGTGGGATCTTCCCGGACCGGGGCACGAACCTGTGTCCCCTGCATCGGCAGGCGGACTCTCAACCACTGCGCCACCAGGGAAGCCCTAAACTATAGAAATTTTAAGTGGAAATTCTGATGCTGGTGGGACTTGGGAATTACTAACAGATACTTGAAAATGTGGGCCGAGTAGATTTGGAGATATAGACAAGCACTGAGAGCACAGCATAAAAAGTACCATTTTTAAGGTGGAGCCTTGTGGGATTGCCACGGGAGGAATAGGAGCAGAGCTTACCTAGGGAGTGTTTATACTTTTTTCAGTGTTACCATAGTTCAGAATATTTTTGAGACTCCTTTAGAGTTTGCTTTCAGCCTCTACAGTACACGTATCTTAATTATTTATCTTAATATCCTCATTTTGATAAATTTTTGTTCTGAAGGTGAACTTGAATTTCAGCCAAGGTTAGCCAGAGGCAGTCTGGTGAAGGTGGTAGGAAGAAAGTTGTATTGTGGAACTGTTTTTAACTCAGAACTTAGACTGGCTCTGTAGGCTATCCTGAGAAAGATGTGAGTGATTTGAGCAAGGGTTGAATCTTTGAAATAAGTAAATAAGGTCTCAATATAAAAATAATTCCCTTGCTGTGTTATCAAAGTGGTCCATGTGTTTTGTTAAATTTTATGAACAAGGTGGAGGGGAAGAACTGGTAGAGCTAGTGTGGCCAGAGGCATTGAGGAGCATTTGTAAGGATGCAAGTAGCCCACTGTGTTTCAGACAGACACCGGAGGGAAAATAAATCAGGAGTGTGTTGCTGGGAGGCCCAGGCATGCTGTCATTTATTCCTTCTGTTTCCTGTAATAACACGGCTGATTTTCTATTAGGTATCAATGGGAAATTGTGCTTGTAGCAAAAGACAGTCTTGAAGTTTTACCAAATAAAGTAAATGTGAAGCCTTTTCATTTAAGACATTATGGCCACAATGGAGATTGCAGTGCTTTTCTAAAATTGGCATGTCTTCTTGCATAAGTCGATTTCCTGCTTTGGTATACTTTTAGTCTTGTCCCTTTCTGGCCTCATCTTGGTTAAAGCAATGTGGGTGGAAGAGGAAGTTTTCACACCTAGCAATCTGCAGAATCTGAGGTCCAAGAAATAGGTGCTTTGGGGAAATGGGCACATGTGGTGTGAACGAGGTGGTTACTACCAGTGGAAGCTGATAGGACAGAGGAGTACAAATGTAGCACAATGATTGTGGGAAGTCCGTGATGTGTGACCCAGAAGCAGAGCAGAAATAGGCACATCTGCTTCATTGATGTGCTTTCTGGGTTTTGTAAGTTTGAGCTTATAAAAAGATTCTGTTGTTACTGACTGACCTGATATTTGATGTTTATTCTCTGTGAAGGTACTTTTCAGCCAACTGACAAATCAGTCCTTTTGCTTTTTTTTTTTTAAATAATTTTCTCCATGGTCAGAATCATTTAGCTTTACCTTCTGATTAAGAAATGTGAAGTTTTGAATTTTGCTTGTTCAAAACGATGCTTCTGAAACCAACAATCTTCTTGTCCAAGGGTTCTTTCAGGCTTCACCATGACTTTGGAAGCTCACGGGACCTTGTTTGCGGAAGTCCCCTGAAATAGGCCACTGCCCCAGGTGAGGGGTCGGGTTGTGGAAGAAGATTTGGGGCCTGCCCTTTTATCAGAGGCCTGGGTTATATCCCCTCTGTGAGTCTCCATGTTTTTATGTGCAAAACAGAATCCAAATACTTAACCTGAGGGGCCTTTAAGAAGACTAAAGGGTGTTCCTGGTCTTCATCTTGAGGTTTCATAGCCAGAGGCTGCCGGACTGTTGGGGGGAAAATCTTTCCTGCTATGGATTTTCTTTGTTTTGTCAATTCAAGTGTGGCTTGAAGGGAAGACGGTGGCAAAGGGACACTGATCTTCCCTGTTTTTGTTTTCCCAGTCTCCGTACCCCTGCCCACCCACCCCTTTTTCATATTACACTGTCGCTGTAGAAATGGGTATGACCGAGCTGGCAGACACAGGGAAGTCTGGTTGGGGCATCAGTGTCTTTGAGCACTGAGACCGGAGTCCTCCCGGGCTCCTGGTGTGAAGCACGCAGTGCAAAGGTACCAGTGGAGAGCTCTGGTCCTGCTGTATTGTACACAATGCTATCTGCCTGGGCCCTTCATTTGGAGATTCTTGGTAGCTGGTATAGAAGAGGGACTTAAAGTGGAAACCATTGCTAATAAGAACAGTTTTGCACATTTACTACAAACATTTTTCTTATTTTTCCTCCAGAGTAAACAGTAGCATGGAAATGTCTGCGGGAACAAGTAAGTGCAGCTAGGAGGTTCCAAAAAAGACCAAAAAAGTGGCACTATCTAAATAACAATTAAATTAATTAAATTAGAACATTTTCAGTGTTGAAAAGGCATTCCTTGCCCTTCCGGTGGTGTCACTTCTTTCCAGTGGAAGATTCTGTGATGCTCTGAGTTGCGTCACTGTTATTTTTGTGGATTCATGACAAGTGCTGCTGTCATTTGCCTTGTAATTGAGGATGGCATGTTGCAGGAACACGTGAGCCCCAGAGCAAAGTCTGAACTAACAAAGTCAGCTAGTGAAAAAGGTGAAAATTGACTTTCAGGTGATGATAGAATGTTGAGAAGTTAGAGCTTTGGAAATTTTCCCTGGTGGTGTTATCCTGATTCTTCATCTCAGTATAAATTCATGTGACTATAGAGTAGCAAATTCTCAAAATTTGATTTTTTTTGTAGGCTTTGGTGCAAATGTATAACATATGCATCATATTGACATTGAGGGAATCACCCTGTAATTTTGTGAATAAAAAGTGCCATATCTGTAATATTTGTAGTGTTGAGGGAAACTTTGAAATATGTATAAAATCATAATTAATTAAAAATTGACATTTAATGATCAGTGTGCTACCAAGTGGTATCAGAATTAATTATATATTTTTAAGTCTGTTTTTTTTTTGCGGGGGGAGCTGCATGGCATGCAGGATCTTAGTTCTTTGATTAGGGATAGAACCTGTGCCCCCTGCAGTGGAAGTGCAGAGTCCTAACCACTGGACCTCCAGGGAACTCTCAAGTCTGTTATTTCTGATTTAACACCAAGAGTATAGAAAATCTAAAGCAATATTTATATGATTCTAGAATTTTCTTTGCCATAGGTTTTAGAAGAATGATCAGAAGGAGTTCTTGCAAGCCATTTAAAAAATGTTTCTGGAGGAATATTATAACCTTGAATTTATAATATAGGTAAACTTAGGTAATCAGTATTATAATTTACTTATGGAAAAAATGGTTCAGTATCACAAAGCTATGTCTTTATTCAGGGAACTAATTTAAAAAATTAGTGCTTTATCTAAGACCACTGCAAGATGTGTAGAGAAAGAGTGGGTTCATCAGGACACATTATAGGTGAGTTGTATAGATTAAAACTGTATGAGTGAAAGGAAGAGATCACATTTTGAAATTGATTATATATAGTAGATCAGCATATCACAGTATTTCTTCTAATCTCTTCAGTAATAATACTGTCAATTACTGATGCCTAAATATGGTTTTCACTGTAGACAAGGAGAAAAGAAGTGTGTGGAGACTGCCCCAGTTTTATTGTCTTCCCTCCAAATAGATACCAGCTTTCCACTCACAGGATGTGTCACAGGCTCTTCAAATTCAGCTTGTCTACCCTGAAGCACCTGGGGTTTCTTTTGTCTCCCTGTCTCAGTGAGTGGTCACATCATTTCATTTGGAGCCAGAAAACTGGGAAGCTCGCCTTGACTCATCCTGGTTCCTTAGTCCCCTCAGGTCCCACCACTCCTCCAGAGCCTCCCTCTCAATCTTTCCTTTTCTCTCCACCCATACTTGCAGTTCCTTCTGTATGCTAGTGTTCTTTTTCTCATCTTATAGCAGCTCTGGCAAAGCTAAGGAAAAGGAGAAGGCATAAATCAATAGTGTAAGCCAGAGTTCAGCAATCTATACCCTGGGCAGAATCTGGTAAGGCCTGTAGGCTGTAAATGGTTAGTAACATTTTCAAAGGGTTGTTAAAAATAAATAAATAAATAAATAAAAGGAGTATACATGACTGAGATGGTTTGTAGCCTACAAAGCTTGAAGTATTTACACTCTGGTCCTTAACAGAAAAAGTTTGTTGACCCCCCTGGCATAGGTAGTGAAAATTGGGATACAGTTATAGGTGTAGTAAAGAGGAAGAAGTCATGTGAACGTCTTCATATCATTATTTTGAAATTTTAGATGAAATGGATAGTTTCCTTGAGAAATAGAAACTTACTAAAAACTGCAACTGACTCAAGAATAAATAGAAAGCCCTTAGAAAATTGTATCAGTAGTTAAAACTCTCTTTGTGTCTATCGCCCACAGGCATACATACTCCCAAAACCTGACTAAACCAGGTACACACACACATATACACATATACATGGCAGGATATTGGCTTATGTGATTGACTGTTGGGCAGGTCTGAAATGTGTAGGGCAGGGTTTCAGGAAGGGCAGCTCTGGAACTCTTGGTCATGAGCCAAAGCTATGGTCTGCAGGTGGAATTCTTTAGGAGAATCTCAAGTGCGCTCTGAAGGCTTTTCAACTGATTGAATCAGGCCTACTCAGATTTTCTAGGATGATCTTCCTAAAGTCAGCTGATTAAAGATGTTGATCACATCTGCAAAATACCCTCCCAGCAACAGTTTGTGTGAATACCTGGGGACTAGCACCTCACCAAATTGACCCATAAAGCTGACCATCACAGGTGGTTTCTACCAAACTTTCAAAGGACTGGTAATAATCTTGATTTTTATACAAAGGGTTCCAGAGAATACAAAAAGAAGTCCCTAATGTATTGTTTAAATAATGTGACTTTGATACCAAAACAACACAAAGATAGGAGAGTAAAGTCACAGGCAGATCTCAACATGAGGATAACTTCAAAAATTCTAAGCAGAATTTGAGCACTCAAGACAGGTGCTGCTGGTTACTACTCACTGTTCTTCTAAAAGACATAGAATTGAAAAAGAAAGGTACAGAGCTTTCCTGATGATTGTCTGTATAGAAATTGGAGGACTTCCCTGGTGGCGCAGTGGTTAAGAATCCGCCTGCCAATGCAGGGGAAACAGGTTTGAGCCCTGGTCCGGGAAGATCCCACATGCTGCAGAGCAACTAAGCCCGTGCACCACAACTACTGAGCCTATGTGCCACAACTGCTGAAGCCTGTGTGCCTAGAGACCACGCACCACAATGAAGAGTAGCCCTGCTTGCCGCAACTAGATAAAGCCCGTGTGCAGCAATGAATACCCAACGCAGCCAAAAATAAATAAATAAATTTATTTAAAAAAAAGGAAATTGGAAGATAATCTATTGATAGACTATTACAATTAATGAGAATTAAGTAAGGTTGTATTGGTTACAAGGACAATATAAAAAATTTAGTTGAACCTACGTACCAGCAATAAATAATTACATATTATTTATGAAAAGATACCTTTCCTGATAGAAATAAATCTAATAAAAGATGAATAGTATCTTGAAGGAGAAAGTTATAAAACTTCTTGTCTACTTAATTATTTAATTTCTGATAGTTAACTTGTTAAAATCACCCACTGAGTATAGATTCGTATCATGTTTTAATGTTAACATATTGTCAATTGAAGTAAAAAAATATATATATACAGTGAAATTTACAGATTGTGAGTTTTTTTTTAAAATGTATTTATGGCTGCTTTGGGTCTTCATTGCTGCATGAGGGCTTTCTCTAATTGCGGTGAGTGGGGCTACTCTTCATTGCGGTGTGCAGGCTTCTCGCTGTGGTGGAGTACGGGCTCTAGGCGCACGGGCTTCAGTAGTTGCGCACGTGGGCTTAGTTGCTGCGCGGCAGGTGGGATCTTCCCGGACCAGGGCTGGAACCCAAGTCCCCTGGGTTAGCAGGCAGATTCTTAACCACTGCGCCACCAGGGAAGCCCAGATTGTGAGTTTTGATAAATGCATATACCCCAAACAGGACATCCCTCAGAGAATATCCGTCTCAATGCCCATGGATAACTACTGTTCTAATTTTTATCATTGTAGATTAGTTTTGCATGTTCTTGAATCCTATGGTATGTACTCTTGTGCCTGGCTTCTTTTTCTCAACATAATTTTTGAGATTCACCCAAGTTGAGTAAACCAGTAGTTCATCCTTTTGTAGTGCTAAATAGTATTCAGTGGACATTTAGGTTGTTTCCAGTTTGGGGCTATCATGAATAATGCTTCTATAAACTGATTTGTACAGGTTGTTTTCTGGACATATATTTTCGTTTATCTTGGGTGAATGAACACCTAGGGAGTGGAAAATAGGCTGGGTGTATATTTAACTTTATAACTTAACAAGCAGGTTTCCAAAGAAGTTTATCATCTCACACTCCTGCCTGCATGTATGAAAGTTCCAGTTGCTCCATGTTTCTTCCTTACATTTGGTGTCATTACTGTTTTTCATTTTAGTCATTCTGGTGAGTGTGAAATGACATCATAGGTTTCATTTGCATTTTCTTAATGACTAATGATTTTGAGCACCTTTTCACGTATATATTTACAGTTTTGTGTATCTTCTTTTTGAAGTGTCCACTATAGCCTTTTGCCTCTTTTTTATTGGGTTGTTTCTATTTTTGTTATTGATAATTAGGAGTTTTTAAATATATTCTAGAGTCAAGTCCTTTGTTAGATCCATATATTTTGCCCGTTTCTAATTGGATTGTTTTCTTATGGTCGAGGGTAAGCAAGTCTAAATATTCTGCAAATACATAAAGATCTTATCCTATGATTTCTTCTAGCAGTTTTTTCCCCTTAACTTTTTATTTTGAAATAATTACAGACTCACAGAAGTTATAAAAAGTATTAATGGGTAGAGTCTCTTGTTCCCTTCACCTTGCTTCCTCCAACAGTGAAATCTTACGTAACTGTGGTACAAATATCAAAAGCAGGAAACTTGACGTTGGTACAATACTGTTAACTAGACAGTAGACCTTTTCGGTTTTCACCAGTTTTTATATACATGCATATATTTGTGTGTATGGGTCTATGCAGTTTTACTCCATGTTCCTCTTAAAGGGAAAGCGTTCAGTCTTTTACCATTAAGTATAATGTTAGCTATAGATTTTTTGCAGATTCTTTGTTAGATTGAAGAAGTTCCTTTCTAGTCCTAGTTTACTGAGTTTTGTTTGTTCATTTTTAATGAATAGCATTGAATTTTATGTTTTTTTTCTGCGTCAATTGATGTGATCTTATAGCTTTCCTTTTTTACACTGTTAATATGATAGGTCACATTGGTTGTTTTTCAAATAGTGAACCAACCTTGCATCCTTGGAATAAAGCTCACTTGGTGTGGTGTATTTTTCTTTTTATATATTGCCAGATTTGATTTGCTGATATTTTGTTGAGGATTTTTGCATCTGTATTCATGAAGGATATTAGGGCTTTTTTTTTTTTTAAATATTGCTTTGCTTTTGGTATCTGAGTAATGCTGTCCTAATAAAATGTGGTGGATTCAACCAACTGCCATTGTGTAATATTGTAGTACCCATGTATTGGAAAAAGTCTGCATATACGTGGACCCTCACAGTTCAAACCCGTGTTGTTCAAGGGTCAACTGTATTGGTTTGAGACTTTAAATATGAGCATTTATTGCTATAAATTTCCCTGTAAGCACTGCTTCAGCTTTGTCTTACAAATTTTGATATGTTATGCTTTCATTTTTATTCAGGTCAGTGTATTCTTTTACTTCCTCTTTCGACTTATGAATTATTTAGAAGCGTGTCATTTAATTTCCAGGTGTCAGGAGGTTTTCCTGCTATCTTTCTGTTACTACTGTTTGGTTAACTCCATTCCACTTGATTTATCTGTATGGTTTCTGAATTTATTTCTTAGTTTTTTTAAGTGGTTGTTCTAAAGATTACATTATGCATACATAGCTTATCACAGTCTACTAGCATCAACATTTTATCTTTCAAATAAAATGTAGGTATCTTACTACCACCGAAGTTGCTTTATCCTCTTTCCTTTATCTGGAAGTCATCTTTAATATTATCTCTATATACATTGAGAATGCTGTAATTTTTGCTTCTGTCAAAAATAATTTTTGAAATTCAAGAAAAGAATAGTTTATTACATTTATTCTTTGTGTTGCCCTTTCTTCATTCCTGTTGTTCTGAGTTTCCTTTTGTTAATATTTCCTTCCTGTCTGAATAACTTCCTCTAGCCATTCTTTTACAACAGGTCTGCTGGCAAGAAATTACCTTAGCTTCCTTTCCTCTGGGTTATCTTTATTCTATCTTCAATTCTGAAAAACATTTTTTCTGGTTATAGAATTTTTGATTGACAGGTCTTTTCTTTTAGTACTCGAAAATACTGTGACACTTCCTTCTGGCCTCTGGTTTCTGAAGAGAAAGCCTTTGTCTTTTGAATTTTTGTTCTGCTATATTTCTCTCTGATGCCTTGAAGATTTTTTTTTTTGAATTTTATTTTTTTATACAGCAGTTTCTTATTAGTCATCAATTTTATACACATCAGTGTATATATGTCAGTCCCAATCGTCCAATTCAGCACACCACCATCCCCTCCCCACCGTGGCTTTCCTCCCTTGGTGTCCATACCTTTGTTCTCTACATCTGTGTCTCAACTTCTGCCCTGCACCTTGAAGATTTTTCTTTCTCATTTTCCGAAGTATGATTATGATTTGTCTGGGTGTGTATTTCTTTAGGTTTTCAATTGTTTTCTTGAATTAATAGGTTTTTGTCTTTTGACTAGTTCGTAAAGGTGTCAGTCATTTCTTCAAATATTTTTTCAGCCCTGCATTCTTTTTACCTCTTTTTCTGAGACTGTGGTAAAATCAATGTTAGATCTTTTCTTGTCTTGCAGGTTCCTGAGCCCCAGCTCATTTTTTAAAAAGCTATTTTGTATTTTATAGATTGGAAGGTTATTATTGAATTATTTTCTAGTCCTCTGACTTTTTATTATGTCATTTCCATTTGATTTTTGTATATTAATCTTGTATCTGGAAGCCTTGCTAAACTCATGTACTAGTTCTAGTAACTTTTTGTAGATTCTATTGGATTTTCTATATAGATGATTATATGATCTTTGAGTAACTATGGTTTTATTTTTTCCTTTTCAATCTGGAAGTCTTTTATTTTTCTTGCCTTATTGCACTGGCTAGAACATCCAGTATAATGCTGAATAGAAATGGTAAGAGCAGACTTCTTTATCTTTTGTTCCCTGTTTTAGGAGGAAAACATTTCAGTGTTTCACCATTAAATATGATATCAGCAGTGGGTTTTTCTTTAGATGCCATTTATCCTGTTGAGGAAGTTTCCTTCTGTTCCTACTTTACTGAGGGTTTTAATTAGGAATGGATACTAGGTTTTTGTCAAATGTATTTTCTGTGGCTTGTTGTCATAACCACTTGTCTTTCCTTCTTTAGTTTTTTAATATGATGAATTACATTTCTTGACTTTTGAATATTAAGTGAAGCTTGCAATCCTGGGATAGACCCCACCTAGTCATGAGGTATTATCCTTTTTTGTATTGCTGAATTCAATTTGCTCATCTTTTGTAAAGAGTTTTACATCTGTATTCATGATGGGATATTGGACTGTAGTTTTCTTTTCTTGTAATGTCTTACCAGGTTTTGGTATCAGGGTAATGCTGGCTTCAGAGCAGTTTTCTGAAAGAGTTCGTATGGAATTGATATTATTTCTTTCTTAAATGTTTGGCCACATTCACCAGTGAGGCTCTCTGGGTCTGGAATTTTTTTGTGAGAAAGCTTTTAACTACAGATTCAATTTTCTTAATAGATATAGGGCTCTGCTGGTTATATGTCCTTTTGAGTTAGGTTTGGTTATTTGTGTTTTTCAAGGAATTTGTCCACTTCATCTTCGTTGTCAAATTTATTGACCTACATTTAAAGATCACTTAAATACATTATTATTATATAAAAATGTGTATCATTTCTGATCTTTGTGACCTCCTTTTTTACTGGCAAGGTGGTTTATCAGTTTTAATAATGTTTTCAAAGAACCAGTTTTGGTTTATTGCTTTTCTTTATCATTTTGCTTGTTTATTTTGGTTTCTATTTCATTGATTTATGCTTAGGTTTTATTATTTCTTTCCTTTGCTTTGTGTTTCTTTATTCTTTTTCAAATTTCTCAAGGTGGAAGATTAAGTCATTGATTTAAGACCATCCTTTTTTCCAATGTAAACTTTTAGTGCTATAAATTTTTCTATCAGTACTGTTTTAGCTGCATCACACAAATTTTGATATATTTTCTTTCATTTCAAAATACTTTCTAATTTCCCTTTTCATTTCTTCCTGACCCATGGGTTATTTTAAAGTGTGTTATTTAGTGTCAAATGTTTGAAGATTATCAAGAGATCCTTTTGTTACTGATTTCTACTTTAAATACACTGGTGTCAGGGAACATACTTTGTATGATTTGAATTCTTTTACACTTATTAAGATTTGTTTCCTAGCCCAGACTATAGTTTATGTTGGTAAATATTCAGCTGTTATTGAGTGGAGTATTCTATAAACGTTAGGTCAAGTTAGTTGATGATGTTTTTCAAGTACTCTACAGTTTTAACATGTAAATTTAAATGTATGTTTTCTATTATGCCTTATATATTTACACTTGTACATCATGGATTCATTTTATTTGATCAGAATACATTCTCTATTACTTCTTGTGGCAGATTTTATTTTACAAAGAAGGTTACAACAGTATCTTCCCTCCCTCAGGCTCTGTGTGATGTGGCCCTCCCTCCACTGGAGTGTAGGCTGAGCCCAGTGACTTGAAATCAACATATAAGGTAGCAGGAACAAGGCTGCACGGCTTCCACAACAGAAAAGGCCACCTACCCACTGTACCCTGTGTAGGTGATTTGGCCTTTCCAGTCCACACATCAGATAAATATGTGAAGAAAGAAGTCTTCTTGGCAGTAAATCCTCCAGCCCCAGCTTTTGTGGCTATTGAAGTCAGGGCCTGTGGCTGGAGTCTTCCCAGATGAGCCCCAGACACAGAAGCAGAGAAGAGTCACTTCTGCTCTACCTGCCTGAACTCCTGCCCATGTGCTCCCTGTGCATACAGAAGGATTCTTGTTTTCCATCACCACATTGGATTAGTGGCTTGGTTTGTCACACTATGATAAAGATCATTTCTTTTTTGGTGGGGTTGAAAGAGAGAAACTTTTCAGTTCTTACATATCTGAAAATATCTTTAATTTCACTCCTAATTGGCTCTGGAATTCTTGGATATAAAGTAATTCTTTCTGAGAACTTTGATGTTATTTCGTCATTATCTTCTTGCATCCACATCTTGCCTGTGAAACACGATGTAAATCTGGTCCTGTTCCTCTGTGTGGTGATTTTTTTTTTCCCTTTAGAAGCTTTTAGGATTTTTGAGCTTCAGATATTTCATCAAAGTGCATTTAGGTGACCTATGATTTGTTTCTTTCTGAGGACTCATGTCTTTTTATTTGCTTCAGTATATTATATTTATTTGAAAATCTTATTTTCTTTATTCTTTTCACCCTCTTAGGAGTTGTTTACTTCTTGATTAATTACAGTTGGGTTCTCCTTTTCACTGTGTTGTCCTTCAACAAATTTAGGTGATTCTTGGCTGTTTGGTTATTGCTGATTTTGTTTGCTTTTTGAGATGCCCTCTTACCCTCTCTACAAATACTGTATCACTTCATAGCTGCATCCAGAGGATGTTGGGAACCAGGAAAAGTTTAGGGGTTCCTGGTCTTAAGTGTCACTAGATAGATACTGAGAGACTTTCTGATCTTATGGAGATAAGTGCCTGTATTTACTTATTTTACCTGTCTGTGGTCTGAAGGCAGCAGAAGAGTGACCTCCTTTGGCTCCTGCTGTGGTATTTCGACCACTAATGCTTTGGTTTCCTCTAGGGATGTCTCCTCCCCATTTCTCCTGCTTCAGAGCGTGGAGCATGCTTCCTACTTTTTTTTTTTTTTTTTTTTTTTCTTTTATGCATTTCGCGGGCCTCTCACTGCTGTGGCTTCTCCCGTTGTGGAGCACAGGCTCCGGACGCGCAGGCTCAGTGGCCATGGCTCACGGGCCCAGCCACTCCGTGGCATGTGGGATCTTCCCGGACTGGGGCACAAACCCGTGTTCCCTGCATCAGCAGGCGGACTCTCAACCATTGCGCCACCAGGGAAGCCCACTTCCTACTTTTGGTATCAGTTTTTTCCTGGGAAAAAACTCTGGGGATAAGATTGCCTCCTTTAATCTGATCTCATCTGCCTTTTGCCTTTCAGAATTCCTGATCATTTGGAGGATACTTACCCCTTTGGATTTCAGGGTTCTCTAGGAATTTGAGGAGCAGGTGGGAGTCTGGAGCAGGTGCTCCGGCTGCTGTGTTAGTCTAACTGAGGTAGTTCTATTTAAAGTGCATAGAAACCTCCTGTAGTTTGTTTTTCTATGCACACGAGTTCCACTTTTTCTTCTTCTGCCAGCTCTTTCTTAAGCTACTCTTGTTACTGGGTAGAGAAACTACTCACATGTCTCTTAATCTTGGATCTCTTCATCTATCGTTGGATCTCAGTACTGTATTGTTAAAATCCTCTTTTTGTGGATTATATGAATTAAAAAATTATAACACTTTATGACTTTAATTTTGCCAAGACTACATGGAATGTGTTATCAAATAAAAGTGTTGCAACATAGTTTGCAGAATGTTTTAAAAGATGTTGCCTACACCCTCACATTTTTTCTTTTGTATATAAAACAATATTTAGAATGATTTTCAGCGACTGAAGAGTCACAATTTCATGAGGTCATAGAAGAGTCACTTTTTAATATATTTGCCTAGGCTTTTATTTTAAGTAGACCAGAGTGCTCATTTTTCCCCAAACTGGTGATTTACCTGAGACTTTACTATATTAAAGGAAGGTCTTTTTTTTTTTTCAGAGCAGCATCTCAGACATGTCGAAAAAGATGTTTTGATCCCCAAAATAATGAGAGAAAAGGCCCGAGAGAGATGTTCTGAACAAGTTCAAGGTAAGATTCAAATATTCATATGAAGATCAAATACGTTTTTTATATCATGATCTGAATTTAATCCTTAGCCTTGGAATCAAGTAGTCAATGAATTAATATGTATGAATTGCTTCTTATCCTTTCACTCAGATACCAGTATTTCAGCTTTCAGAACTTCCAGGCAGTGTTCAATTCATTTACAATTTAAAAATATTCTCCCAGATTCCTAGTAAAAAGCATTTTTTCCCAGATGTACAGTTATATAGAGAGAAAAACTTGTATTCATATTTTGGAGAAACAAGTTATTCTGGTGATTCTGATAGGGAAAGAAGAAACATCAAATGTAATGTGTGCCTGTTTTTCCTCTATCAACATATTCATATAGGAATATAGTCTAAGATGATTTTCTTTGGCGTTGTTGTCTATTATTGAATTGTTAATGGAATCTCAGTAGTACTTACAAGTCTTTTTAAAAACTTTTCTATATTCTACATTTCTGAGCAGAAGATATCTATGTAAATGCATGCACTAGACACCCACATATGCATGTATTCTTTGAAAAATGTTTTAGTATAAAATATGCCTGTATTCTATAAATCTAGATATATGTTGATTAATATGTAATATTATAGTGAAAAATACAAAGGCGTAGAAGATGAAAAATGAGGCCATAAATGATGGGTAATTAGAAAAGCAGATAGCAGTATTATTGTAGAAATGTTTTTTTAATAAAAATCTTCCTCTTGGAATGTCCATGGCAAAGAAACAGTGGTAAAATTGTGCTGATGTGGACTGTTTTCCCAGCATCCCTTGTAGCCTTCGTTGAGGGACCACAGTAATGCTTAGTGAGGCTGATGGGCTGCAGTGCCCGGCAAGTTTCTCCGCAGGAAGCCAGGCTGTGTCAGCTGTAGTTTGGGGACTGTGTCAATAACATTTGGGTGCTAGGCACATTTCTGTCCCTTAGATGCTATCTCCTTAGAGAATGACCTCTGGGACTGATGGACAAAGCCAATAAAAGAATAGTTCCTCAGAATTGACATTGTGTGATGGTAATTTCTTTTTCTTAAATGATTTATCATGAGCTATTCCCATTTTAAATCCACCTATAAATCAGGTTTGAATTAAATCCATCTGTAAATAAATTTATTAACAAGTTATCAGTAATTTATTTTTATCATTTGATGGTCTTGCTTTCATTATGAATTAGTTGTATAATCAGAGCACCTTCCTTTCCCCCACCCCCAGATGTCAGGAGAAGTTACTCCGTTGGCACCTGCGGGTAGGGTTCAGTGCACACCTGGCGTCAGCAGGTGTCATGCTGATGGTCTCAAGAGGTAACCCTCCACCTGCCTCATAGGACTTTAAAAAAATATCCTGATTCAGGTGAGGGAGGATAAAACTTAAAAATGGATAATAAAATTATAGGGTTTTGTAACATGTTATTCTGATATCTAGAATGAAAGAAAGCTAGATAACTCAATTATAGACTTCTTACATGATTCAGGTGAAAATGTGAAATGGTCGAGTTTGGGTTTCAGAACTACCTTTGCTTTGCTCTTAGACAATGAAACTTTGGTCTTTGAAATGAAAGAAATAGAGTATAACTTTAAAATATTTGTGTTACACACCTATTACTTTGTAATGGTACAGAAAAGAAAATGTTTAGTTTTTGCTTCTTTATAAAAACTTAAGTTGCTTAGGATGTTGATCTTTTTTTTTTTTTTTTTACCATACTTAAAATCTTCTGAAGACTGAAAGCATCTTAAAATTTGAAATCCATTTGAGTGATTTCAATGCATTTGTCCCTACTAGAACACGTTATAACAAATGATCTTTGAGTATTTGAATTTTTATAGATGTCATATATTGATTTTTTGTCAGGCCATATGGTCCAAAACAGTGTTTTAGAATCTAAAATTGATTGTTTTATAAAAGAATGATCTTCCTGTTTAACCATGTGAACTAGGATAGAACATAAACTGGCATTGCTCAAGTGGGAGCAGAACAGCTACATTTAAACTGAACAATAAGACGGAATTTAGAATCAGAACACTTCCATTGTGGTTTATTTACTGTTTATAGCCTTTGTTTTATTAAATAATTACAGGATTTTACATAAAAGCATTATGCATCCTAATTGTACAGTTCTTGAGTAAAGATATAGGAATTCTAATAAGTGATCTGATTTTCTGTTAAATGCCTGAAACATGATTATGTAGGAAAGCTTTTCTGTTTGATTTTATTTTATTTTTTCATGTCATTTCAACCTGGCTGATCATAAGAACTGGGTCAGGCTGCCAGCAACTTAGGTTTGTGAAGGGAATGGAACAGCTTTTCCAGTGACAAAGAGAAATGAAATCACTTTCAATGAAAAAAAGGATGCCTCATTATAGTCACCAACAGCAGTTATTGACAGCTACACTTCCTATTAACAAGGAGCATTTAACTAAGAGTTTGGCTGTTGGATCTTTGGACTTGATCTAATTTGCTAGCATTAATTAGTTTCTTTTGAGCACAGACACTTGGTGCTCACAGCTATAGATTTGGAGGGCTAATTAGGATAGAAAATTGAACAGAATGGGGTAAGGCATTAACCTTCAACCATTACCAGCTGGGACACTGATAAAGACCACAGCATCCAAATGCTCCCTATTGATGTGAGGGTACCCTAATGAATATCAATTTCAGCCAGGTTGCTATATTCTTACTAGTTCTCTCTTCATTATAAGTTTTAACCAGCTTCCCTGATCCCTTCATTATCTATATGTACACTATTGGGTTTTTACTCTACACTGATTTAGTCTGCATTGCACATTTCACCTTATGTTTAAACACACTTAAAATTTGTCTTAAGTAGTGGATAATGTTTAGAATGTTTCATTGTTATAGCCCCTGATACTAATAAAATTTAACTTTTATCTATAATTACAAGATTCTAATTCTACAGTTAATTTTTATGAAGTCATGGTAACCTTGCCGTTTCCATATAATGAAAATTATAACCTGAAACAAGAAAGTCTCAGCTTTTGGGTGACAGTTAAGCAGTGTTGTAGTAAACTGGTGTCAACTTGAGAATCTTTGTCTTTATAAAATAGATTTTTTTTGTTTCCTTTTGAAGAGAAAAAGAATGCTCATCACTTTTTTCCTTTATAGCTTAGTTTTGATTTGATGAGTAAAGATGGCTTGACTTGGTGATTAGATACAGAATTGAGAATCTGGATCTCACTACTACATAAACTTTCACAAGATTATAAACTCTGTTGGTAAAGCATACATCAAAAGAAAGGCAGTTGAACAATGGATTTAAATAGAAAACTTCATAATGTTCTTCTTTTGCCAGTGGTATTAGTGGCAGTGAGTAGAGCCACTAAAATAAACGACCAAAGTAACACAATGAATGCTGAATACACTGGGAATGGTACAGAAGAAAAATTCTAGAATGGCCAGTCTCTGCCTTTCTCCCCTCAATCTCCCCACCTCCCAAAAGCCAAAACAGAAGTCCCCTTCCATCAAGTGTGATGGTGGAATCATTGCTTTTTCTTGAATCGGGGACTTACCAATGTGTATAGTGTTTTAGGAGGATGGTTTGATGACCTCTGGAGGCTACTTCCCGCTCTGTGACTTTTCCCATGTGTTTGACTCTTCACTAATTTAATGATTTATATTTTCTGTGTTAGTAATATTTTTAAAAATATTGTTTGTTCATACATAATGGTAAAGTATGCATTCTAGTGCTATAATTTTTTTTCTGGAAATAGAGCCTTCATAAGAAAAAGAGTCACCGAATTGCTGTGTTTTGTAAAAATTCATTGTATTTCTTTGCTTTTTTGAAATGCATAATTGGCATTTGATATAACATCTCTATGCTGAGTAAAGAAGTTTGCCTTAAAAATAGTAAGAACCTTTTTTGCTTTTTGTTATGACAGATCAAGACCAGAAAAGTACTTTGACATCAGGGGTGGCCTGGAAATTTCTTTAACCTGGATATATTCTCCAACTCACTCCTTTCATCCCTTGGGCCTTCTTTTATCATATTTCAGTGTTTCTTTTTTATCAGTGATTTCTGTGGCAGTCTTTTTGATCTACTGGCCAATAGGTAGGATTGGTTCTAAAGGAATTGTATCAAGTATAAGGAAGCATGGATTGTTTATTTGACACATCACAGAACTGTCGTTAAATAACACAGAAGCTTGATAAAATGCCTGCCGTCTTTATCAGTCACACACAACTGAAATATGTTATATTTTGCTAAATTCCAAAGATGGATGAATTAACAAAAAAAGAAATTCAAATTAAGAATGCTTAGGATATTCTTTTTTTTTTTTTTTTTTTTTTGCGGTTCGCAGGCCTCTCACTGTTGTGGCCTCTCCCGTTGCGGAGCACAGGCTCTGGACATGCAGGCTCAGTGGCCATGGCTCACGGGCCCAGCCACTCCGTGGCATGTGGGATCTTCCCGGACCGGGGCACGAACCTGTGTCCCCTGCATCGGCAGGTGGACTCTCAACCACTGCGCCACCGGGGAAGCCCCAGGATCTTCTTTAGGATATTTGCAGGCAGAGAACTATCAAGACATCATTAAAACAAATTGGATGGCTGCAGACTGTAAATGGTCAAAGTAATCAATCTTCTAACCAACTCTGTTACTTGAACCTGCCCAAAGCTTTTCCTTTGTTGTTTGAATTGTACTTGTATTATCACATGTATTTTTGCCATTTAACCGGTTCACCAATGTTAAGTTACACTGATGTAGAGATTCAACACATCTTTAGACTGGTTTGGATATGTTAGGAGGATAATATATAAAATCACAAAATATGAGTATCTTTTATGTATAGGAGTATGTTATATATTCTAAGAAATATAAAGAGATTTAAAGCACAAGTCCTCTTCTTTGGACCTACACGGGTCTGTGTCAGGGTTCGCAAGACCACCCCTGAGTTTGGTGATTTCCTACAAAGACTCATAGTACTAAGCATATAGTCATACTGATGGCTAAGATTTATTAGAGCAAAACCAGCAAAGGGAAGAAGCACATGGGACGAAGTCCAGAGGAAACCAGGTGCAAGCTTCCTAGAGTTCTCTCCTGGTAGAGTCACTCAGCGTGAGTTTAATTCCACCATGGTTGAATTGTGACAACGTGTGAAATGTCTCCGGGGGAACTCGTTAGAGACTCGGTCCTCAGACTTTTAACTGGGAGTCAGTCAATGTGGCAGCCTCTGCATAGCATGTACCAAAATTCCAGACTCCCAGAAGGAAAGCAGGTGTTGAACACAAACTACGTGGTTTACCCAGACAGTTTAGGCGCAGTGAGCAGCTCTCATCAATTAGGGAATGGTGGGAATTCTTCCCAAATCCAGGTTCTGACACCAGCTAAGGGCCAGCCTTGTAAGCAGGCCTTTCTAAGGAGAGCGGTGTCAGGCCTGCCATGGTAACTCTTTTCTGCACATGGACACAGTAAAAGTTATTATGTATTTAATAACTTTACAATACTTAATTAAATAATTGTGTTCAATCAAAGTTATTATGTATGTCTGTTGGGCTGATGTCATGCCAGTGGCATCACGAATAATAGACCTCTGTCAGTCACAAGTACAGCTGAATGATTTTTAAAACTGAACAAAGTATATGATATGGTCATTGCTCATTGACTTAGTAGTTCTCAGTTACATTTATTAATTCACACTTCTGTTGTAGGACTTAATGATTGTCTTGACTTATTGGTCTTGTTTCTGAATAATGGCAGTTTTGTAATAAAATTATCTGTAATTGGACATTAGTACTCCTCTTGAATAAAATGGCTAGTTCTTCTTTCACAAAGGTGCAGTATGTTTTAATTTTAGAAGTTAAGTTAAAATTTTTTTTGAATTTTATTTTATTTTTTTTATACAGCAGGTTCTTATTAGTTATCCATTTTATACATATTAGTGTATAAATTTCCCAGTTCATCACCCACCCCCCCACTTTCAGCTAAATCTTTAATTGGCTAAATTAGCAGGGAATATTGTCAGAGCAGATGAATCTAGTGTTTTTAACAACTGATTTATGCAACTCATCTCTGAAGGTATAAGAGTGAAAAGTCTACATTTGAACACAAAACCAAAAAATTACATGGCTTGAAACTTAGAAATATTTGTTAAAATGAGTAAATATTCTTAATAAAAATGTGTTATAACTTCTATCAGTATTAACAAGTTTGTATTATTTTCCTAGTTTCCTAGCTATTTGACTTTCAATTACTTTGCTACTGTAATAGACTTAAATCCTTTCATCTTATGAGCAATTAATCCAAAACTAAGTGTCATCTTTAAACAGTACCATGCCCTTGTATGTAAAATCTGAGTACGAGATCACACTTCATTTAAGCTATCTGATGATCCTTGAGTTGTGATTGGGATTCTAATCAGAGCCTGTGACTGGTAAACTTCTTGCAAATACACACAAATAGTTATATTTTTACTAAATACATTCTTAGAGAAATCTTGTATGTCTGTGGAAAATAAAGGGGAAGTTTGGTTTGTACAGAACCCTGGAATGCACTAGACTGGTAGGTTTAGAACTATTTAAAAAATAATCAGTTCTTTTTGGGATGGGGCTAGAATTTGTTTCAAACTGTAATGTCTAAAACAGATAAAAGCAGTATTTTTGTGTGTATCATTACAAGTTACTGATTTTGTTACATTTACAGAGTCAGTACATGAAAACAATTATTTTCAGGAAGCAAATTTGAAATCAGATGTTATAACAGTTGTTGCCTAGTATGTATCTCCCAGTTAATTTTTGTGGTTCAGTTTTTTGAGGGAAGCAAAATATAGAGTAAATCTGAAATCACATAAGGAAGTAGTTCTAAATAGTAATGATTTCTTATGATTTACTCAGATTTTCAGAGTATTGTTCAATTAAATAGATATAATAGAAAAATTTTGTTCTGAGGCCCATAAACAAGTTTTTCTGGCATCATATTTTACTATATTGGCTGTCTCCAAAGTGTTAGCATTTGATAATACTATTTGCATATGTTTTAGTGTTGGTCAATTATTACATGACTAAAAATATATTTTTACAAAGCCAAAATGGAATTTTCAGATTCTCTTAGGCACTTGAATGGACCCTTAGGGTTATATGGAACGTGGTCATTCAAAAACATTTACTGAGTATTTCCCACTTAGTAGTCACCATTATATGAACAGTGAATAAAACAGACAAAGACATTTGCCATGATAGCCCTTAGGTTTCAGGAAAGGAGGGAGATAAATATTGTAAGTTATTATAAGTAAATACAAGTGACCTGGAGAATAATAAAGTTGGGTAAGGCCGTGGGGAGGGTGCTGGTGTTAGAAGGGGCTGCAGTTTTTTGTTTGTTGTTTTTTGTGGTACACAGGCCTCTCACTGTTGTGGCCTCTCCCGCTGCGGAGCACAGGCTCCTGACGCGTAGGCTCAGCGGCCATGGCTCACGGGCCCAGCCGCTCCGCGGCATGTGGGATCTTCCCGGACCGGGGCAGGAACCTGCGTCCCCTGCGTCAGCAGGCAGACTCTCAACCACTGCACCACCAGGGAATCCCCGGGGCTGCAGTTTTTAGTAGGTGGTCAGCATGGGTCTCACTAAGATGGTGACATTTGAACAGAATTCTTGTAGGAGGTGAAGGAGTGAGATGTGCAGTATCTCTGGGAGGAATGATGTGAACAGGAGTAGCACGTGAAAAGATGCTGAGGCACTGGATGCGGCTGGCATGTTTGAGCACCAGAAAGGTCCCTGTGGTTAGGGTGGGATGAGTTGAGGAGGAGAGTGGGAAGTGAGTGTTCAGGAGGGTGACAGTGGATAGAATCAGGGTCTTGTGGGCACTGAGGAGCCAAATGAAAGGTAGTGATGGCTTAGAGCAGTGGAAGGAGACGGGGTCTGATCTGCAATGTGCTAGCATCACTCGCCGCTGCGTTAAGAGTAGATGCCCTGGCAAGGGCAGACCAGGGGCGCCAGTTTAGGGATATTACCATGATGGTCCACCTGATAGAGGGTGGTGAAGTGGAGGGGTGGTAATGGTGGAGATGGTGAGACTGAGCACACCCAGGGTGTATTTTGAAGACAGAGTTAAGAGAGAAAAAGACGACTCCCTGTTACTTGTCCTGAGCAAGTAATGGATGGAGTTGTGGTTAACAGAGACGGGGAAGCCTGTGTGTGGAGAAATTTTATTATTTTATTTTAGTTTTTGGCGATCGATAGATCAGGAGTCTAGTTCTGGACGTGAACTTTGAGGTGTCTGGTAGACGTCTAAGTTTGAAGCCACTGTATTGGACAGTAATAAAAATTCGTCATTGTTTTCAAGGGAAACAAAGGAGGTGAATGTTTATCCAATTGTGGTGGTTCTGGTATTTTTCTAATATTTTTGTGTAAGTGTCAATTCTCTTGGTTTGTGTTTGATGCACGTCGATTTGGACAGTGATAAAGACTGACATTTTTGTTCCTTGGTTTTAAGGTTCTACCTGGACCACTTTCATTCCAGAATTAATTCATGATTACATTGATTTGTTAATTCATCAAACTGTCCTTCAGTACTGCTGGCTGCAGTATCTGGTGCTGGGTACCTGGTCTCACACCACAGTGAAGAGGCTGAATTAGCCATTTGTGTCAAATGACGCGTGGTCAAAGGCAGCAAATACCATTTCTCTATGCCGACTCTGATGAGTTGGAAGTGGCTGCCCAGCACACTGGTGCTGTGTCAGACGTGAGTGGTGGATTTGGTAGGTGATGATATGCTTTGTCTAGTACTTGTCCTTTCAGCCTACGTGCTAGTTTATTTGTAGTTAACTGCTTTTTAGTTACGGATCTTGTTTGCTGTGTATTATTTATCCCTGCCTTCACCTAGATTAAAAAGTTACTTTCTTCCAATAGCTTAAGCAGTTTTTATTATTCACTTCATTTTCTGGGAAGACCTCTAAGGCTGTTTTCTGTAACAGTCTTTTTGGAGGCTGTAGCCCTAACATATATACACTGTAGACCATTCACTCATTAAAAATGTGGTCATACTCACATAGCATAATAATTTGAGGTACATGTTGAACTTAAATGTTTATTTTCATAATTTACAAAACGACAATGAGGTATCACCTCACACCGGTCAGAATGGCCATTATCAAAAAATCTACAAACAATAAATGCTGGAGAGGGTGTGGAGAAAAGGGAACCCTCTTGCACTGTTGGTGGGAATGTAAATTGATACAGCCACTATGGAGAACAGTATGGAGGTTCCTAAAAAAAACTAAAAATAGAATTATCATATGACCCAGCAATCCCACTACTGGTTACATACCCAGAGAAAACCATAATTCAAAAAGACACATGCACCCCAACGTTCATCGCAGCATCATTTATGATAGCCAGGTCATGGAAGCAACCTAAATGCCCATAGACAGTTGCATGGATAAAGATGTGGTACATATATACAATGGAATATTACTCAGCCATAAAAAGGAATGAAATTGGGTCATGTGTAGAGATGTGGATGGACCTAGAGACTGTCATACAGAGTGAAGTAAGTCAGAGAGAGAAAAACAAATATTATATATTAACACGTACATGTGGAATCTAGAAAAATGGTACAGATGAACCAGTTTGTGAGGCAGAAGTAGAGAACAAACGTATGGACACCAAGCGGGTAAGGGGGGAGCAGGATGAATTGGGAGATTGGGATTGACATATATACACTAATATGTATAAAATAGGTAACTAATAAGAACCTGCTGTATAACATGGGAGCTCTACTCAATGCTCAGTGGTGACCTAAATGAGAAGGAAATCTGAAAAAGAGGGGATATATGTATACATATAGCTGATTCACTTCGCTGTACAGTAGAAACTAACACAACATTGTAAAACAACTATACCCCAATTAAAAAAAAAAACAATACTTTCTGATGTTTAGTTTTTAGTGAAATTGAGTCTTCTTGATTTTTATTAACCTTGTTAATCATATGAAAAATACACTCAAAATATTATGTGGTAATTACTAGTTGATTTTATGAAGGATCATTAACAAATCTGAACACGTTCATAATGCTGAGTTTAAAAAAGCATGATATAAAATTGTATACCTAGTATTATACTAATTATAACAAAATGATAGATTCATATAGAAAAAAATATATTCAAAATTTAATAATAAGGGGCTTCCCTGGTGGCGCAGTGGTTGAGAGTCCTCCTGCCGATGCAGAGGACACGGGATCGTGCCCTGATCCAGGAAGATCCCATATGCCGCGGAGCGGCTGGGCCCGTGAGCCATGGCCGCTAAGCCGGCGCGTCTGGAGCCTGTGCTTCACGACGGGAGAAGCCACAACAGTGAGAGGCCCGCGTACAGCAAAAAAAAAAAAAAAAAAAAAAATTAATACCTGGAAATGTGGGAAGGAAAAAGGTGGATCATAGGTTATTTGTTTTCCTACGTGTAGTTTTTTTCATATTCTCCAAAATGAAAACATTACTTTTTTTTTTTTAAAGGGATATGGGAGGAAGAGTGTGGATTATGGGTGATTTTTTTTATTTTTATAGATTGTTCTTCATAATGAACATATAAGAATCATGTTATATTTTATAATACAACAAAACTATAAATATGGAAAAAGTAAATTTTTCTGTATGTTACATTCTATAAACATAATAGAAAGATCACAAACTAGGAAAATATTTCTAACATATGTGACAAAGATTTGATATCCTTAGTATATAAATATTTACTATCTGTAAGGAATCAGTGAATATCCAGTTTAAAAAATGAGCAAAGGACACAAAGTTTCTTCCTGATAAATTACATATTATTAAGTATATTATTAAACATGCTCTCACTTTCAGTGGGTTAATTGCAAACCACACCCATATTACTATATTATACATATAGTATACACCCATATACAGTATATTATACATATTACTATATGTAACCTGTAAACTTGATATGATTTAAAAATTCATAATGGAGACTTTCTGCTTCTGACCTGGCCTACTAGCTCTTATCACACACATCCTTCTGTAGAAAAAAATATATTCAAGACAACTACCTGAAGGCATTGGAGGGTAAGCAAAAGCAGATGGAAATCATAGGAGAGTCAAACGTTGAAGGAAGGGAGTAGGACTGGGTGACTCTCTGCCCTGTAGGGTGGCTGAGACTGACCAAAACAAAAACAAAAACATGTTGGTCTTGATGGTTTGAAGAACCAAGCACAGGGTTTGGTGTAACTGCAGGCCCTGGCAAATTTGTATTTATACATGGAGGGAAGGGGAAGAGCATAAATCCCAACAAGGATCAAGCCAGAGAAGAGGAGCATCAAATTCTGTGCATAAACCCTGGCTCAGTCCATGTATGTGGCACATGACAGGTAGCTTAGTTAAGGCTAAAAGAACTGAACCAAAATTTGAGCTGCTACCCACTATACATTGCCAGGGAGACAGGCTTCTGCATTTGAGTTCAGCAAAGAAAATTGACTGCTTAAGGGAAAAAGGAAAAAAAATTCTTGAGAAACAACAGAATCCAGACTTTTTACATGATATCATTCACAATATTCACGATCAATGCCAGGTTATTCAGTGTACACAGAAACAGGAAAATATGACCCATTCTTAAAATAAAATCATCAGAGGCTAACTTCAAGATTACTAAGATGTTGGAATTAGCAGGCAAGGATTTTATCTCAGACATTGTAATTGTTTAAGAATGTAAAGGAAAATATGATTGCAATGAATACAAAGACAAGAAATCTTAAGAGAATCTGAAACAATAAAAAAGACCCAAATCAAACTTCTAGGACTGAAAATATACAATATCTGGTGTAAAAACTTTAGAATAAAAATGGCAGAAGAAGTCATGAATCTAGAGATAGATCAATAGAAATAGTCAATCTAAAGAACAGAGAAAAAAAGATTGAAAGTGAACCGAATTGCAGGGACCTGTAGGAAGATATCATGAAGATAGTAACCTTTACGTAATTGGAATTGCATACCTACCGGAATGGCTACTATGAAAACACTGATAGCATTCACTAAACATACACTTGCCTGCTGACCTGGCAACTCTACCCAGAAGAAATGAAACTGATGTTTCATTTCTGTACAATTAATACTTATAGTAGCTTATTCAAATAGCCAAAAATTAAAAATAACCTAGGTATCTTTCCAAAGGAGAAGGGGTAGACTGTGGTATACTCACGCAGTGGATACTAGTCAGCAGTAAAATGGAATAAACTAGTGTTATAGTGTTAATAGCAGAGATGAATCTCAAAACTGTCTCTCTGGGTGGAATGTAAATATGAAGGAAATAGAGTACATACTTTTAAAAAATATTATATTTTAGAACAGGCAACATTTACATGGTGCTCTAGAATAGGCTGCACTAATCCAAACGATGGTGGCACTGTTGGGGTGCTAGTGGGACAGGTAGTGATTGGAAAGGGACTTTAAAGGAACTTTCTGGAATGATTTTAATGTTCTGTATTTTGATTTGTGTTGCACAGGTGTATGCTTTTGTTGAGTGCTTATTTAAGATTTGTTTATTTCACTGTATATAAATGTCATCTAATAAGAAAAAGTAAATATAGAACTCTAATCATGTGCATAATAAAGTATTTGTGGGTAAGAAAACATATATGATGTATAACGTTGATGAGGCTTTGGAGAAGCAGGTATTTACACTGCTGGCTTGGAATATAGATGAGCATGATGTCAGGAAAGGGGTTTATGAGTATTTTAAGTAATTAACAAAAATTCATAAATGTGGCTACTGTTTCACCTAGCAACTCTATTGGTAGGAATGTGTTGTAAGGAAATTATCAGAGATGTGACATAGCATTGTATATAATATAAAATATTGTCAAAAACTTTGATGTCAACAGAGTCTGGTTTTAAAAATTATGGTACTAGAAATGATGATATACACAAACTTGTGATAATAATGATGCATTACTCATATGAGAGACTAGCATAATGTATCATTTTCACCCAGGGTTGTTGGTCTACAGTGGTCAAATCCTTCCCTCTGCTTGTCTCTCTTTTATTGGAGCACAGCCATGGCCATTTACCTAGATGTTGCCTGTGGCTGCTCTCATGCTGCTATAGTAGATGTGAGTAGTTGCAGCAGAGACAACATAGCTCACAAAGCCTAAAATATTCACCATATACCTCTTTACTGAAAAAATTTCCTGATCCCTAGTTTAATTAAATTAAGTTTTTAAAAAATACAGAAGAGCTTACCAAAATTAACTAATTCCATAAATTCTTATGGGCACTTACTGTGTACCTAGCACTGTTCTGTGTACATAAGCATGACTGAAACCAAGTCAGTCTGCATCCTTATGGAGTTTAAGTATGGTAGGGGGATAGTTACGAAATAAATGTTTAAACCAAAATTATGACTAATAGTATGGAGAGAGAGCTATGAAGAAATGTTAACAGAAGTTGTTTCTGAGTGTTGGGTATATTGGTGATTTAAAATATCAAATGTAACAAATATCCATACCTTTGGATATACTACTGTGAAAAATCTGAACTGTTTGTTTTTCTCTTATTTTGGCCTCAACAGACCATATTGTTGAATGTATTAAGGAACTCTCTGTTAGTACCCTGTGATTTTCAGAGTGGGCCTATTTGTCCAGTGCCTCAGTGATAAAGGCTTCATGTGAGTTCTTCTGTGTTATCTTTTCCTTCCATATCTTCCCTGGTCAGATCTATTTAGATGATGAAATTCAACTCATCATATTCTTACAGTGGAACCTCTGCTCTGCCCTGCTGATTGAAGTGCATTTGATCGTCATCTGTCACATAGGCCAGATCAGTGGTCCTCAACCCCTGCTGTACATCAGAATTATCTGGGAATCTTTTTTAAAATACCAATGCACAGGTTTCTCTCTTCAAAGAAAAGTGTTAGTATTTTTTTTTTTTTAAGCTCCCAAGGTGATTTCAATGTGCAGCCAAGGTTGAGAAACAGGGATTAGCCAAAGGCACAGACTTGTCCCTTAAAGCAGCGTATAGTAATTAGCCATATGGGTTTTACTCTGTTCTCAGGTCATTTTGAATATACTAAAATTACCTACTTCACTGCCTGGGGTACTCTTTTTTGTATTAACTATATATGTTTTGGTTGTTCTGTTGTTGTAGCTATTCTTAGTTTTTGTGTGTATGTTTTCTATTTCCTGAATCTTTATTTCCCTTACTTCCATCATGGAGGTCGAGCCCCAAATTATGTAGGCCAGCGTTCAAATTCTTTTCCAGAGCGCCAAAGATTCTTAGCAAACTCATCTTAGGAAGTGATAAACCCAAGTATACTTTTTTTTTTTTTTTTTTTTTTTTTTTTTTTAACATCTTTATTGGGGTATAATTGCTTTACAATGGTGTGTTAGTTTCTGATTTATAACAAAGTGAATCAGCTATACATATACATGTGCTCCCATGTGTCTTCCCTCCTGCATCTCCCTCCCTCCCACTCTCCCCCTCCCACCCCTCCAGGCTGTCCCAAAGCCCCGAGCTAATATCCCTGTGCCTTGCGGCTGCTTCCCCCCCAGCTATCCACCCCACCACGTTTGTTAGTGTGTATATGTCCATGACTCTCTCTCGCCCTGTCAAAACTCACCCTTCCCCCTCCCCATATCCCCAAGTCCGCTCTCCAGTAGGTCTGCGCCTCCATTCCTGTCTTATCCCTAGGTTCTTCATGACATTTTTTCCCCTCAAATTCCATATATATGTGTTAGCATACGGTATCTGTCTTTGTCTTTCTGACTTACTTCACTCTGTATGACAGACTCTAGGTCTATCCATCTCATTACAAATATCTCAATTTCATTTCTTTTTAAGGCTGAGTAATATTCCATTGTGTATATGTGCCACATCTTCTTTATCCATTCGTCCGATGATGGGCGCTTAGGTTCTTTCCAATTCCGGGCTATTGTAAATAGAGCTGCAATGAACATTTTGGTACATGACTCCTTTTGAATTTTGGTTTTCTCAGGGTATATGCCCAGTAGTGGGATTGCTGGGTCATATGGTAATTCTATTTGTAGTTTTTTAAGGAACCTCCATACTGTTCTCCATAGTGGCTGAACCAATTCACATTCCCACCAGCAGTGCAAGAGTGTCCCCTTTTCTCCACACCCTCTCCAGCATTTATTGTTTCTAGATTTTTTGATGATGGCCATTCTGACTGGTGTGAGATGATATCTCATTGTAGTTTTGATTTGCATTTCTCTAATGATTAATGAGGTTGAGCATTCTTTCATGTGTTTGTTGGCATTCTGTATATCTTCTTTGGAGAAATGTCTGTTTAGGTCTTCTGCCCATTTTTGGATGGGGTTGTTTGTTTTTTTGTTATTGAGCTGCATGAGCTGCTTGTAAATTTTGGAGATTAATCCTTTGTCAGTTGCTTCATTTGCAAATGTTTTCTCCCATTCTGAGGGTTGTCTTTTGGTCTTGATTATGGTTTCCTTTGCTGTGCAAAAGCTTTGAAGTTTCATTAGGTCCCATTTGTTTATTTTTGTTTTTATTTCCATTACTCTAGGAGGTGGGTCAGAAAGGATCTTGCTGTGATTTATGTCATAGAGTGTTCTTCCTATGTTTTCCTCTAAGAGTTTGATAGTTTCTGGCCTTACATTTAGGTCTTTAATCCATTTTGAGCTTATTTTTGTGTATGGTGTTAGGGAGTGATCTAATCTCATACTTTTACATGTACCTGTCCAGTTTTCCCAGCACCATTTATTGAAGAGGCTGTCCTTTCTCCACTGTACATTCCTGCCTCCTTTATCAAAGATAAGGTGTCCATATGTGCATGGGTTTATCTCTGGGCTTTCTATCCTGTTCCACTGATCTATCTTTCTGTTTTTGTGCCAGTACCATACTGTCTTGATTACTGTTGCTTTGTAGTATAGTCTGAAGTCAGGGAGCCTGATTCCTCCAGCTCCTTTTTTCGTTCTCAAAATTGCTTTGGCTATTCGGGGTCTTTTGTGTTTCCATACAAATTGCGAAATTTTTTGTTCTAGTTCTGTGAAAAATGCCAGTGGTAGTTTGATAGGGATTGCATTGAATCTGTAGATTGCTTTGGGTAGTAGAGTCATTTTCACAATGTTGATTCTTCCCATCCAAGAACATGGTATATCTCTCCATCTATTTGTATCATCTTTAATTTCTTTCATCAGTGTCTTATAATTTTCTGCATACAGGTCTTTCGTATCCTTAGGTAGGTTTATTCCTAGATATTTTATTCGTTTTGTTGCAATGGTAAATGGGAGTGTTTTCTTGATTTCACTTTCAGATTTTTCATCATTAGTATATAGGAATGCCAGAGATTTCTGTGCATTAATTTTGTATCCTGCTACTTTACCAAATTCATTGATTAGCTCTAGTAGTTTTCTGGTAGCATCTTTAGGATTCTCTATGTATAGTATCATGTCATCTGCAAACAGTGACAGCTTTACTTCTTCTTTTCCGATGTGGATTCCTTTTATTTCCTTTTCTTCTCTGATTGCTGTGGCTAAAACTTCCAAAACTATGTTGAATAAGAGTGGTGAGAGTGGGCAACCTTGTCTTGTTCCTGATCTTAGTGGAAATGCTTTCAGTTTTTCACCATTGAGGATGATGTTTGCTGTGGGCTTGTCATATATGGCCTTTATTATGTTGAGGAAAGTTCCCTCTATGCCCACTTTCTGGAGGGTTTTTATCATAAATGGGTGTTGAATTTTGTCAAAAGCTTTCTCTGCATCTATTGAGATGATCATATGGTTTTTCTCCTTCAATTTGTTAATATGGTTTATCACATTGATAGATTTGCGTATATTGAAGAATCCTTGCATTCCTGGAATAAACCCCACTTGATCATGGTGTATGATCCTTTTAATGTGCTGTTGGATTCTGTTTGCTAGTATTTTGTTGAGGATTTTTGCATCTATGTTCATCAGTGATATTGGCCTGTAGTTTTCTTTCTTTGTGACATCCTTGTCTGGTTTTGGTATCAAGGTGATGGTGGCCTCGTAGAAGGAATTTGGGAGTGTTCCTCCCTCTGCTATATTTTGGAAGAGTTCGAGAAGGATAGGTGTTAGCTCTTCTCTAAACGTTTGATAGAATTCACCTGTGAAGCCATCTGGTCCTGGGCTTTTGTTTGTTGGAAGATTTTTAATCACACTTTCAATTTCAGTGCTTGTGATTGGTCTGTTCATATTTTCTATTTCTTCCTGATTCAGTCTTGGCAGGTTGTGCATTTCTAAGAATTTGTCCATTTCTTCCAGATTGTCCATTTTATTGGCATAGAGTTGCTTGTAGTAATCTCTCATGATTTTTTTTATTTCTGCAGTGTCAGTTGTTATTTCTCCTTTCTCATTTCTAATTCTATTGATTTGAGTCTTCTCCCTTTTTTTCTTGATGAGTCTAGCTAGTGGTTTATCTATTTTGTTTATCTTCTCAAAGAACCAGCTTTTAGTTTTATTGATCTTTGCTATCGTTTCCTTCATTTCTTTTTCATTTATTTCTGATCTGATTTTTATGATTTCTTTCCTTCTGCTAGCTTTGGGGCTTTTTTGTTCTTCTTTCTCTAATTGCTTGAGGTGCAAGGTTAGGTTGTTTATTCGAGATGTTTCCTGCTTCTTAAGGTGGGCTTGTATTGCTATAAACTTCCCCCTTAGAACTGCTTTTGCTGCATCCCATAGGTTTTGGGTCGTTGTGTCTCCATTGTCATTTGTTTCTAGGTATTTTTTTATTTCCTCTTTAATTTCTTCAGTGATCACTTCATTATTAAGTAGTGTATTGTTTAGCCTCCATGTGCTTGTATATTTTACAGATCTTTTCCTGTAATTGATATCTAGTCTCATGGCGTTGTGGTCAGAAAAGATACTTGATACAATTTCAATTTTCTTAAATTTACCAAGGCTTGATTTGTGACCCAAGATATGATCTATCCTGGAGAATGTTCCATGAGCACTTGAGAAAAATGTGTAATCTGTTGTTTTTGGATGGAGTGTCCTATAAATATCAATTAAGTCCATCTTGTTTAATGTATCATTTAAAGCTTGTGTTTCCTTATTTATTTTCATTTTGGATGATCTGTCCATGGGTGAAAGTGGGGTGTTAAAGTCCCCTACTATGAATGTGTTACTGTCTATTTCCCCTTTTATGGCTGTTAGTATTTGCCTTACGTATTGAGGTGCTCCTATGTTGGGTGCATAAATATTTACAATTGTTATATCTTCTTCTTGGATCGATCCCTTGATCATTATGTAGTGTCCTTCTTTATCCCTTTTAATAGTCCTTATTTTAAAGTCTATTTTGTCTGATATGAGAATTGCTACTCCAGCTTTCTTTTGGTTTCCATTTGCATGGAATATCTTTTTCCATCCCCTTACTTTCAGTCTGTATGTGTCTCTAGGTCTGAGGTGGGTCTCTTGTAGACAGCATATATAAGGGTCTTGTTTTTGTATCCATTCAGCCAATCTGTGTCTTTTGGTGGGAGCATTTAGTCCATTTACATTTAAGGTAATTATCGATATGTATGTTCCTATTCCCATTTTCTATATTGTTTTGGGTTCGTTATTATAGGTCGTTTCCTTCTTTTGCATTTCTTATCTAGAGGAGTTCCTTTAGCATTTGTTGTAAAGCTGGTTTGGTGGTGCTGAACTCTCTCAGCTTTTGCTTGTCTGTAAAGGTTTTAATTTCTCCATCAAATCTGAATGAGATCCTTGCTGGGTAGAGTAGTCTTGGTTGCAGGTTTTTCTCCTTCATCACTTTCAGTATGTCCTGCCACTCCCTTCTGGCTTGTAGGGTTTCTGCTGAGAGATCAGCTGTTAACCTTATGGGGATTCCCTTGTGTGTTATTTGTTGTTTTTCCCTTGCTGCTTTTAATATGCTTTCTTTGTATTTAATTTTTGATAGTTTGATTAATATGTGTCTTGGCGTATTTCTCCTTGTATTTATCCTGTATGGGACTCTCTGTGCTTCCTGGACTTGATTAACTATTTCCTTTCCCATATTAGGGAAGTTTTCAACTATAATCTCTTCAAATATTTTCTCAGTCCCTTTCTTTTTTTCTTCTTCTTCTGGAACCCCTATAATTCGAATGTTGGTGCGTTTAATGTTGTCCCAGCGCTCTCTGAGACTGTCCTCAGTTCTTTTCATTCTTTTTTCTTTATTCTGCTCTGCAGTAGTTATTTCCACTACTTTATCTTCCAGGTCACTTATCCGTTCTTCTGCCTCAGTTATTCTGCTATTGATCCTATCTAGAGTACTTTTAATTTCATTTATTGCGTTGTTCATCGTTGCTTGTTTCATCTTTATGTCTTCTAGGTCCTTGTTAACTGTTTCTTGCATTTTCCAAGTATACTTTTGCAGTCTTCAACCCTAACCCCTTTTATCCTGTAAATTACATGGCTACCCCCTTTCCCTCTTTCCTGTTAAGAAAGTCGCTAACCCACAAACTTCACCCTACGTAATGGTCCCTTCTCTGTGTTTCATCAGCACAGTCTTTGGTTTGTCAAATTGCAAATCTAGATTCTAATCTACGTGAGCAGAGATTTGATTTGTGGTTGTCTAAGATCCCTGAATTCATAGGATATCATGTGAGTAATCAGTTTTCAACTTCAGTTAAGACACTTATTGTGACTTGGAGATGTGGTCCTTAACCAACCTGTGCCTGTCCTCTGCCCTCCCCACTGTGGTGGTCCTGGCCCTGAGCACAGCAGGTGAGGAGCCCCCAGTGATGCCCTGCTGGAAGGCAGGCCTTGTGTGACGACACATTTACACTCAAAAACTGTCTACAGGAGGAGCTTCAAGATGGCGGAAGAGTAAGATGTGGAGATCACCTCCCTCCCCACAGTTACATCAGAAATACATCTACACGTGGAACACCTCCTAGAGAACACCTGCTGAACGCTGGCAGAAGACCTCAGACCTCCCAAAAGGCAAGAAACTCCCCACGTACCTGGGTAGGGCAAAAGAAAAAACAGACAAAAGAATAGGGACGGAACCTGCACCAGTGGGAGGGAGCTGTGAAGGAGGAAAGTTTCTGCACACTACGAAGCCCCTTCACTAGTAGAGACGGGGTGTTGGGGGGGTGGGAAACTTGGGAGCCATGGAGGAGAGCTCAGCAACAGCGGGGCAGAGGGCAAAGCGGAGAGATTCCTGCACAGAGGATCAGTGCCGACCAGCACTCACCAGCCCGAGAGGCTTGTCTGCTCACCTGCTGGGACAGGGTGGGTGGCTGGGAGCTGAGACTCTGGCTTTGGTCAGATCCCAGGGAGGACTGGGGTTGGCTGTGTGAACACAGCCTGAAGGGGGCTAGTGTGCCACAGGTAGCCGGAAGGGAGTCCGGGAAAAGGTCTGGGACTGCCAAAGAGGCGAGAGACTTCTTCTTGCCTCTTTGTTTCCTGGTGCGCGAGGAGAGGAGATTAAGAGCACTGCTTAAAGGAGTTCCAGACACTGGCGTGAGCCGCGGCTATCAGCGTGGACCCCAGAGACGGGCATGAGACGCTAAGGCTGCTGCTGCAGCCACCAAGAAGCCTGTGTGCGAGCACAGGTCACTATCCACACCTCCCCTCCCGGAAGCCTGTGCAGCTCGCCACAGCCAGGGTCCTGTGATCCAGGGACAACTTCCCTGGGAGAGCACACAGCACGCCTCAGGCTGGTGCAATGTCATGCTGACCTCTGCCGCCGCAGGCTCGCCCCGCACTCTGTACCCTCCCTCCCCACAGCCTGAGTGAGCCAGAGCCCCCGAAGCAGCTGCCCCTTTCACCCCGTCCTGTGAGTGAAGAACAGACGCCCTCAGGCGACCTAAGTGCAGAGGCAGGGCCAAATCCAAAGCTGAATCCCAGGAGCTGTGCGAACAAAGAAGAGAAAGGGAAATTTCTCCCAGCAGCCTCAGGAGCAGCAGATTAAATCTCCACAGTCAACTTGATGTACCCAGCATCTGTGGAATACCTGAATAGACAACGAATCATCCCAAATTGAGGAGGTGGACTTTGGGAGCAATGATATATGTGTATATATATATATTTTTTCCCCCTTTTTCTGTTTTTGTGAATGTGTATGCGTATGCTTCTGTGTATGATTTTGTCTGTATAACTTTGCTTTTACCATTTGTTCTAGGGTTCTGTCTGTCCATTTTTCTTTCTTCAGTATACTTTTCAGCGCTTGTTACCGTTGGTGGATTTGTTTTTTAGTTTGTTCTTTCTTACTTTCTTTTTTATTAATTACCTAAACAAATTTTTTTTAAATAATTATTTTGTGTTGTATTTTAATAACTTATTTTATTTTACCTCTTTCTTTTCTTTCTTTCTTTCTTTCTTCTTTCTTTCTTTCTTTCTTTCTTTCTTTCTTTCTTTCTTTCTTCCTTTCTTCCTTTCTTTCTTTCTTCCTTCGTTCCTTCCTTTCTTCCTTCCTTTCTTTTCTTTCTTCATTTCTTCCTTCCTTCCTTTCTTTCTCTCTCTTTTTCTTTCTTTCTTTCTTTGTTTCTTTGTTCATTTCTTCCTTCTGTTCTTCCTTCCTTCCTTTCTTTCTTTCTCCCTCCTTTGTTTCTTTCTTTTCCTCCCTCCCTCCCTCCCTTCCTTCCTTTCTCTCCTTTGCCGTGTGGATGAAAGGCTCTTGGTGCTCCAGCCAGGCGCCAGGGCTGTGCCTCTGAGGTGGGAGAGCCAAGTTCAGAACATTGGTCCCCCAGAGACCTACCAGCTCCCTGTAATATCAAGTGGCGAAAATCTCCCAGAGATCTCCATCCCAACGCCAGAACTCAGCTCCACTCAACGACCAGCAAGCTCTACTGCTGGACACCGTATGCCAAACAACTAGCAAGACAGGAACATAACCCCACCCATTAGCAGAGAGTCGGCCTAAAATCATAATAAGGTCACAGACACCCCCAAAATCACCACCAGACGTGGACCTGCCCACCAGAAAGACAAGATCCAGCCTCATCCACCAGAACACAGACACTAGTCCCCTACACCAGGAAGCCTACACAACCCACTGAACCAACTTTACCCACTGGGGGCAGACACAAAAAACAACGAGAACTACGAACCTGCAGCCTGCGAAAATGAGACCCCAAACACAGTAAGTTAAGCAAAATGAGAAGACAGAGAAACACACAGCAGAGGAAGGAGCAAGGAAAAAACCCACCAGACCTAACAAATGAAGAGGAAATAGGCAGTCTACCTGAAAAAGAATTCAGAATAATGATAGTAAAGATGATCCAATATCTTGGAAAATAGAATGGAAAAAATACAAGAAACGTTTTAATAAGGACCTAGAAGAACTAAAGAGAAAACAAACATTCATGAACAACACAATAAATGAAATCAAAAATTCTCTAGAAGGAATGCATAGCAGAATAGCTGAGGCAGAAGAATGGATAAGTGACCTGGAAGATAAAATAGTGGAAATAACTACTGCAGAGCAGAATAAAGAAAAAAGAATGAAAAGAATTGAGGACAGTCTCAGAGACCTCTGGGACAATATTCAACGCACCAACATTCGAATTATAGGGGTCCCAGAAGAAGAAGAGAAAAAGAAAGGGACTGAGAAAATATTTGAAGAGATTATAGTTGAAAACTTCCCTAATATGGGAAGGGAAATAGTCAAGTCCAGGAAGTGCATAGAGTCCCATATAGGATAAATCCAAGGAGAAACACGCCAAGACACATATTAATCAAACTACCGAAAATTAAATACAATGAAAAAATATTAAAAGCAGCAAGGGAAAAACAACAAATAACATGCAAGGGAATCCCCATAAAGTTAACAGCTGATCTTTCAGCAGAAACTCTGCAAGCCAGGAGGGACGGGCAGGACATATTTAAAGTGATAAAGTAGAAAAACCTACAAGCAAGATAACTCTACCCAGCAAGGATCTCATTCAGATTTGATGGAGAAATTAAAACCTTTACAGACAAGCAAAAGCTGAGAAAATTCAGCACAACCCAACCAGCTTGTATTACAACAAATGCTAAAGGAGCTTCTCTAGGCAGGAAACAAAAGAGAAGGTAAAGACCTAACGTAACAAACCCAAAACAATTAAGAAAATGATAATAGGAACATACATATCAATAATTAGCTTAAATGTAAATGGATTACATGCTCCAACCAAAAGACATAGATTGGCTGAATGGATAGAAAGACAAGACCCATATGTATGGTGTCTTCAAGAGACCAATTTCAGACCCAGGAACATGTACAGACTGAAAGTGAGGGGATGGAAAAAGATATTCCGTGCAAATGAAATCAAAAGAAAGCTGGAGTAGCAATTCTCATTTCAGACAAAATATACTTTAAAACAAAGACTATTACAAGAGACAAAGAAGGACACTACATAATGATCTAGGGATCAATCCAAGGAAAAGATATAACAGTTGTAAATATTTATGCACCCAGCATAGGAGCACCTCAGTACATAAGGCAGATTCTAATAGCAATAAAAGTGAAATCGACAGTAACACAATAATAGTAGGGGACTTTAACACCCCACTTTCACCCATGGACAGATCATCCAAAATGAAAATAGGAAACACAAGCTTTAAATGATACATTAAACAAGACGGACTTAATTGATATTTATAGGACACTCCATCCAAAAACAACAGAATACACTTTATTCTCAAGTGCTCATGGAACATTCTCCAGGGTAGATCATATATTGGGTCACAGATTAAGCCTTGGTAAATTTAAGAAGATTGAAATCGCATCAAGGATCTTTTCTGACCAAAATGCTATGAGACTACATAAAAATGACAGGAAAAACTCTGTAAAAAATACAAACACATGGTTGCTAAACAGTACACTACTTAATAACCAAGAGATCACTGAAAAAATCAAAGAGGAAATCAAAAAATACCTAAAAACAAACGACAAGGAATACACAATGACCCAAAACCTATGGGATGCAACAAAAGCAGTTCTAAGAGGGAAGTTTATAGTAATACAATCCTACCTTAAGAAACAAGAAATATCTCAAATAAACAACCTAACCTTACACCTAAAGCAATTAGAGAAAGAAGAAGAAAAAAACCCCAAAGTTAGCAGAAGGAAAGAAATCATAAAGATTAGATCAGAAATAAATGAAAAAGAAATTAGGGAAATGACAGCAAGGATCAGTAATACTAAAAACTGGTTGTTTGAGAAGATAAACAAAATTGATAAACCATTAGCCAGACTCATCAAGAAAAAAAGGGAGAAGACTCAAATCAATAGAATTAGAAATGAAAAAGGAGAAGTAACAACTGACACTGCAGAAATACAAAGGATCATGAGAGATTACTACAAGCAACTCTGTGCCAATAAAATGGACAACCTGGAAGAAATGGACAAATTCTTAGAAAAGCACAACCTTCCAAGACTGAACCAGGAAGAAATAGAAAATATGAACAGACCAATCATGACAGATTACTACAAGCAACTCAGTGCCAATAAAATGGAGAACCTGGACGAAATGGACAAATTCTTAGAAAAGAACAACCTTCCAAGACTGAACCAGGAAGAAATAGAAAATATGAACAGACCAATCAGAAGCACTGAAATTGAAACTGTGATTAAAAATCCTCCAACAAACAAAAGCCCAGGACCAGATGGCTTCACAGGTGAATTCTATCAAACACTTAGAGAAGAGCTACACCTATCCTTCTCAAACTCTTCCAAAATATAGCACATGGAGGAGCAGTTCCAAACTCATTCTTCGAGGCCACCATCACCCTGATACCAAAACCAGACAAAGATGTCACAAAAAAAGAAAACTACATGCTAATATCACTGATGAACATAGATGCAAAAATCCTCAACAAAATACTAGCAAACAGAATCCAGCAGCACATTAAAAGGATCATACAATATGATCAGGTGGGATTTATCCCAGGAATGCAAGGATTCTTCAATATACACAAATCAATCTATGTGATACACCATACTAACAAATTGAAGGAGAAAAACCATATGATCATCTCAATAGATGCAGAGAAAGCTTTCAAAAAAATTCAGCACCCATTTATGATAAAAGCTCTCCAGAAAGTAGGCATAAAGGGGACTTACCTCAACCTAATAAAGGCCATATATGACAAACCCACAGCCAACATCATCCTCAGGAACAAGACAAGGTTGCTCACTCTCACCACTATTATTCAACACAGTTTTGGAAGTTTTAGCCACAGCAATCAGAGATGAAAAAGAAATAAAAGGAATCCAAATCGGAAAAGAAGTAAAGCTGTCACTGTTTGCAGATGATATGATATTATACATAGAGAATCCTAAAGATGCTACCAGAAAACTACTAGAGCTAATCAATGAATTTGATAAAGTAGCAGGATACAAAATTAATGCAGAGAAATCTCTGGCATTCCTATACGCTAATGATGAAAAGTCTGAAAATGAAATTAAGAAAACACTCCCATTTACCATTGCAACAAAAATAATAAAATACCTAGGAATAAACCTACCTAAGGAGACAAAAGACCTGTATGCAGAAAATTATAAGACACTGATGAAAGAAATTAAAGATGATACAAATAGATGGAGAGATATACCATGTTCTTGGATTGGAAGAATCAAAATTGTGAATATGACTATACTACCCAAAGCAATCTACAGATTGAATACAATCCCTGTCAAAGTACCACTGGCATTTTTCACAGAACTAGAACAAAGTATTTCACAATTTGTATGGAAACACAAAAGACCCTGTATAGCCAAAGCCATCTTGCAAAAGAAAAGTGAAGCTGGAGGAATCAGGCTCCCTGACTTCAGACTATACTACAAAGCTACAGTAATCAAGACTGTATGGTACCGGCACAAAAACAGAAATATACATAAATAGAACAGGATAGAAAGCTCAGAGATAAACCCACGCACATATGGTCACCTTATCTTTGATAAAGGAGGCAAGAATATACAATGGAGAAAAGACAGCCTCTTCAATAAGTGGTGCTGGGAAAACTGGACAGCTACATGTAAAAGAATGAGAATAGAACAGTCCCTAACACCATATACAAAAATAAACTCAAAATGGATTAAGGACCTAAATGTGAGGCCAGACGCTATCAAACTCTTAGAGGAAGACATAGGCAGAACACTCTATTTTTGACCCAGCTCCTAGAGAAATGGAAATAAAAACAGACATAAACAAATGGAACCTAATGAAACTTCAAAGCTTTTGCACAGCAAAGGCAACCGTAAACAAGACGAAAAGACAACCCTCAGAATGGGAGAAAATATTTGCAAATGAAGCAAGTGACAGAGGATTAATCTCCAAAATTTACAAGCAGCTCATGCAGCTCAATCGCAAAAAAAACAAACAATGCAATACAGAAATGGGCAGAAGATTTAAATAGATATTTCTCCAAAGAATATATACAGATTACCAACAAACACATGGAACAATGCTGAACGTCATTAATCATTAGAGAAATGCGAATCAAAACTACTATGCAATATCACCTCACATCTGTTAGTATGGGCATCATCAAAAAATCTAGAAACAATAACTGCTGGAGAGGGTGTGGAAATAAGGGAACCCTTTTGCACTGTTGTTGGGAATGTAAATTGATACAGCCACTATGGAGAACATTATGGAGGTTCCTTAAAAACTAAAAGTAGAACTACCATATGACCCAGGAATCCCACTACTGGGCATATACCCTGAGCAAACCATAATTCAAAAAGAGTCATGTACCACAGCGTTCATTGCAGCTCTATTTACAATAGCCAGGACATGGAAGCAACCTAAGTGTCCTGGCGACAGATGAATGGATACAGAAGATGTGGCACATATATACAATGGAATATTACTTAGCCATAAAAAGAAATGAAACGGAGTTATTTGTAGTGAGGTGGATGGACCTAGAGTCTGTCATACAGAGTGAAGTAAGTCAGAAAGAGAAAAACACATACCATGTGCTAAACATATATATATGGAATCTAAAAAAAAAAGGTCAGAAAGGGAAAAACACATACCATGTGCTAAACACATATATATGGAATCTAAAAAAAAAAAGGTCATTAAGAACCCACGGGCAAGGTGGGAATAAAGACGCAGACCTACTAGAGAATGAACTTGAGGTCATGGGGAGGGAGAAGGGTAAGCTGGGACAAAGAGAGTGGGAGTGTATATATGGACATATATACACTACCAAATGTAAAATAGATAGCTAGTGGGTAGCAGTCACATAGCACAGCGAGATCAGCTTGGTGCTTTGTGACCAGGTAGAAAGGTGGGATAGGGAGGGTGGGAGGGAGACGCAAGAGGGAGAGGAGATATGGGGATATATGTATATGTATAACTGATTCACTTTGTTATAAAACAGAAACTAACACACCATTGTGAAGCAATTATACTCCAATAAAAATGTTAAAAAAAAACTGTCTACAAATTGAGTTAAAATTTTATTCTAGTTAGTGAGTATGTATTATAGAGTATATATACAAGCATGAGAGTTGGTCCTTTAAAAATCTTATTTGTATTAAAAAACACACATATATGACTTATCAAGTTATTACGTTATTATTGTAATCCTGTATATCATCCAGGGAAACTCTCAGCTCATTCTGTTAACTCTGGTCATAGATGTATATTAGACTTGTATATGCCCAGTTTCTGAGTTTCACTAAAAAGAGGCTGAGTCCAATATACCATTGTTGAGTTTTATAGGTTAGTTAGTGTCCTTGGTGGGTAATATTCTTTTCACATTGATACGATGACTCTTTCTTTTGCTATGTCAGTATTTTGAGTGGGCCTATTTGAATATAAACACTTCTGCCTCACAATGCAGAGTCAGTTTAGATGGGCAGCCAGCAAACCTCTTCATGTTTTTGACCTTGAAGGAACGTTGGTTTTCCTATACATAGTGGTTTATACTGGGTAATTTATAGGGTTAATTGTTATTGAGATTGGATTCTTCACCTTTTTCCCTACACATTTTAACGTGCAATTTAATGAATGTAAAGTTATGCAAAGCATTCATATTAAATAGACTTGTTAAGTATGTCTTTCCTATCTGCTACATGGTTCCTACTGAGAGTGTTAATATTCAAATATTCATTTGTGATGGGGGTTATTCGGGAATATGCCTAATAAAAATATACCATATTCTTCACCTTCAAATTATCACTGTTAAAGAATACATTCCGTAATGATATTTTTCAGTAGTAGATGGAATATCTCAGTTTTCTTCTATTTCCCTTTCGTTTTAAAGGAAAAGTTCCAAGGTCATGGCATCTATAAACTGGTTAGGAACTGACGTATACTATGGAGTAAAAATTGAAGCTGAGTTGCCCTCTAGGGGTTCAGTTTTGACACAACACATTTTGAAATAAGTAATGAGATCTTTGGGGGAGGGGTCCGTTTGCTGAATGGGGAGTCTGTTCATTTTCTGTGTCCTGTGACTAGTCAGAGTAAGCTGACTTCGCTAGTTAAAATGAGAATGTCCCTGTTTTGTAACCTACAGGCAGTTTAATCAAACATCCTTTTTGGGATTTTTTGGTTTGCTTTTAAAGTCAGAGCATATGGGCCAGACTAATCCAGCCATCAACGTACTTTCAAGAATTATTTGGTGATTGATCCACGAATTCTTTTCTGATACTCCTTTGCCTCCTCAGTGTCACCTCTTAAGCACTTTTAGGTCGGCTGCCTTCCCTCTTCTGCCCAGACCCAGTGTAGACCCTAGTGAAGTGGTTTAATTGTGAATCTTAATTCTCTGAGGATGTGATAATGAGATTTGAGTGGCATCTTTGTGGACTGGGTCTCCAGCCTAAATGGTGCCCAGCTTTATATTGCTTGAGGTCCAGTTCTCTTTGGACTCTGTCTCTGGCACAAAGTGCTCTACTGTGTAATTGTAGAGTTAGGCTCTTTACTGTTTAGAAAGAGGGAGCAATTTTTTTTTCCGTTATTGAAAGTGTTAACTGAACTTGGACTTGAGTAAATGGTAAATATGGAGTTTATTTTGTGTGTAGATATTTAAATGTTCTGTATATTTCAGCACATTTGTATATCAAATATAAAAATTCACATGGTTATTGATATATTTTTAAATCGTTAGTGTGTATTGTGTGTGTGTGTGTGTGCACATGTATGTTTTAATAATGCTCTTTGATTCCCTTTGGGAAGGGTGCTATAAAACTTTACTTCTTTAAATATATATTTTTCACCTCTGTAGTTATATTGAGATTTTCCATTCTTTTTCTCATGGTTATGGAAAAACCTTGATTACTAACCATCAGAACCTTTATTTTATCATTAATTTGTAATTATTTTTAAAGTTTGGGTTTTATCTGTTAATTATTTTAATACCTGAAAACTCATTGGATTTTGATATATATTAAAATATTAAATTGGCTGTGGTGTAGATTTGTGCTGTCCAGTTTAGTAGTCACTAGTCACAGGAGCTACTTCATTTTTCTTAGTGACACTACCCACACTTCACATGCTCACTAGCCACATGTGGACTGTGGCTGCCATACTGTATAATCCAGACACTAATCATCACCACCACTGCAGAAAGTTTTATGGGACAGCATCTTCTTCAGTGTATTTTTTAAAACATCTTAATATTGGTAGCCCCCTGTGTAAAATGAACTGAAACGTATAAACATTATATGCCTTTATATTTTCTTCTCTTTAATCAAAAGAATATTTTGGAAATAACTAATTGAAACGGATCACACATGAAATACTTTTACCTTTCTATTTATCTTAAAGATCAGCCTTTATTACAAGCTAAGTGATATCAAATGCTGTAATAAAAATTATGTATTTTTGAAATATGTAAATGTATCTACTTTATCTCCATCTTGTGGTAGAAATATATGGAAATCCTGTTCTTAAGAATATAGTTAAACTGTATACATCTTTACACTGACTTACCCTGCTCTTTCTCATTACTGTAAATGAATTAAGTGTTTATTAACAAAGTTTTAGGTCTTATTCAAGGAGCCAGTTAAAAATAATTTCAGATTTTATAATTACTATTAAGGGGGAAATCCAGAACTACAGCTGCCATTCGAATATGTTGGAATATTAAAACAAAGAATACAAACATTTTAGTCATGGTTGAGAGAAAAACAAATATGAGAGCTTTAGCTGCTTATGTGCAGATGTAGTTTTTTTATTGTTAAAGAGGATTATGGTAAATATGTTTCTGTGATAAATCTATGAAGTTCCATGAATTGTTTCTTACTGCCAAATAGTTTTTTTAAAAATACTTTTGATTTTTAAAGTTTCTAGTTTTTGAATGTACTCAGCGGTTTTGTGGATAATTATCATTGTAAAATTATTTTTGGAAGTAAATTTTAAAATGAGCATTAAAACAATTTGTAAACTATAGCATTCCATATAAATGCATAAAATTATCTTTTTAAATCCTAGTATGAAATATCAAAGGTTTAAGAACATACTTTTTTTTTTTGCGGTACGCGGGCCTCTCACTGTTGTGGCCTCTCCCGTTGCGGAGCACAGGCTCCGGATGCGCAGGCTCAGCGGCCATGGCTCACGGGCCCAGCTGCTCCGCGGCATGTGGAATCTTCCTGGACCCGGGCACGAACCTTGTGTCCCTGCATCGGCAGGCGGACTCTCAACCACTGCGCCACCAGGGAAGCCCTAAGAACATACTTTAAAATCAGATTTATTTGAATCAGATTTATTTAAAATATTTTAAATTAAATAATTAAAAATATTTCTAAAAAATTTTTTTAACAGATTATATTTAACCTAATATTCTTAATTTTTATATTCTTTTAGCTTAAGTGTTTTTTTTTTAGTTAACTAATTAATTTACAAAGCAACATTAATTTAGAGTTAAGTTTTTATGTGGGAAAGTATGAATGCTCTAGGAATTCTGAAAGAAAATTTTAGTTAAATTCCAAGAATTTAGGAAGAATTTTATGCAACAAATAGACTTTGAAGCTAGGTTAGATTTAGATAGATTTTTTTTTTCCTTTCTAAACTCCGTTTGTTTATCTTATTAACTATTAGGGAAGAAATAGCCTATAAATGGGTAACATCTAAATAACCTATTTAGAAGGTGTCCCGAATAGGAGTTAAAACATGAGAGCTGAATACAATGTAGCATTTTTTGGGACAGTGACCAGAGATTAGCCTAATTATAAGACTAGTTTAGGACCCTGTTTTGGAGCTCCTTGAAAGCCTAGCAAAAAAGTCTAGACCTAATATAATAGAAAACAGGGATTTCCATGTAGCAAAGCTTTTTATTTAGGGAAACTCTGTGATCTTAGAAACTTAGCATTAGATGGAGCTTTTGAGGTTAACTAGTCCCAGTTCAGGAATCTTTCCAACAATATATGAGACTTTCCGTTTTCAATAGCTCTGCTCCAATTCAGACTTTTATTATTTACCTCCTCCTGCATCTGATTGTTAGTTTTTTAGAAAACATCATTCTTTCAATAAAAATTATAAATTCTCAATTTATATAATGTAAGGAATATCGAAAGTATGAAACCCCCTCCACAAAATTACCCTAAATGTCAACATTTACAAATACAGGTATCTCTCTGTGAACATATATGGAAGGGATAACATAAAATACATGATTTTTAAAAGTTGAATTTAGCAAAACAAAACTAAACTGAAAGATTTGCTGAAGTTCAGGTAAAATTTTCTGGATTAAAAAATGTATTACTTCCAAATTTGCCTCAGATCTTAAGAAAAGATTATATAAAAACCATTCATAAACTTGAGTCATTGTGTTTTTTAAATTTCATATTCTAGTTATGAACAGTATTGAAAATAGTATTATACTCCCTCCACATCCTGACTTTTAGGGTCCCGGTTTTTGTAAGTTGTATTTTTACATGGTCTCAATTTATAATACTTCTTTTCTATAACTATGAATTCATTGCTCACCACATCTTCTCCTAGTTGTATTTCTTTGTTTTGATCCATTGCTTGATGGGCTGGATTTCATTGTCACATAGTTTATTTAAGAAGAATCTTTGGGGTCTAGAATCCTTACTATCATGTTTGGAAATGACTACTTGTTGCCTTATACGTGTGTGACATGTAGGGTGGGTGTAAAATTGTCAGGTCATGTTTTTCCCCTCAGAACTTTGCACATGTTGCATTCATGTTTTATGACATTGGATGTTGCTCTGGGAAGTCAGAGGCCAGCCTGACTTTGGTCCCCGCTCCACCTTGCAACCATCTTGCCATAGATGATTTGACTTTTTGTGTTTGGATAGTAGAAAAATTCTTTCTTTACCCCTGAATTTGGCATCTCGGGTGTTCTGCTTTGTAGATTCAATTCTTCATGTCAGAGAACTTTTCTTAAATTGTCATTTAAAATATCTTTTTTTCTTTTCCTTTTTTGAATTCTCTACCTCTAAGATGCCAGTCATCCTTTGACATGAACTTTGACATGGGATTAACACTTGATGTTATTTGCTGCATCACAAATTACACCAAACTCAGTGGCCTCAAACAGCACACATTTATCTTCTCTCTGTTTCTGTGGGTCAGGACTCAAACAGGGCGTGGGTGCCAGGAGGCTGGGGTCTTTCCAGGCCACCTTAGAATCTGCCTACAGTAATTGCCTACCACACCTTGGTTTTCTCTACCTTTACATGACCTTTTTAAATTTTCCTCTGTATTTATGGTGATTATCCTAAGTCATTCTTGTAAAATCTCTCACTTGAATTTTAGCTGTGTCTACTCTATTCCCTATTATTTATTACCACTATTATGGGTTTGTTTTGGTCTTCAGTCTATATTTTTATCTCTTCTTTCATCTCACTCTGTTTTATCAGCCATTCCTTGAAGTCTAGCTTTCTTGAATTTATGTTTTATGCAGTTCCTATGTAGTGTGACATCTGAGATGAATCTTCTTTTCCTTAGGGTGTGTTTGCAGAGTTTCCCTGCTGTTTCTTTGAAAAGTTATGGGCTAATTCTCTCTAACACTCCTGCCACCTTTTTCTGATGTTTCTCATCCCTAGTGGGAGCCTGGAGGGAAGGGAGAAGGAGCTCGCAGGCCAGTGCAGTGTTTCTGTTAAATAGCCCTTGGGGCTGTGTCCTCTTTCCTATGGGGTTGCCTCTGGGTGCCCATCTCTGTTAACTGGGGAGCCTGGGGAATGGCAGCCCTGGGGGCTCTTCTTCCCCTGCTGGGTCCTCTGAGGGGCTGAAGGCTTTTATTCTAGAATTTTTGTTTTGTTTTTTTCCTTTTCTCTAGGATTCCCGTTTATGCCCTTAGTCTGCTTCTCTCAAGGATGAGGGGTGCTAGTAGTGTGAATTCTCAGGACTTTCTTAGCTCATTTTCTCTTCCCAGTGTATTCTGGGGGTAAAGTGGGGGTGGAAGCTGGGCTGAGCCTTGCCAGAATCTTTTCTTTCTCAACTATTCCTTTTTAAATTATGGTATAAGACCATAGCTATACCTTTTTACTTTATTGTGGAAGCTAGCCAATGTTTCCTTTTTTAAAACAACTTTTGTTTACTTTTTTTGAGGAAGAGTTTATGAACTTGAAATATCCTGCAGTTTGTAGCCAGAACTATCCCCAGTATCTGTTGCCTGAATTGTTTTCTTAGTGTATAGACTAGATTTCTCTTTCTAGAAAATTTCCTTTCCTTCCCCAACTTTACCCTAACTAAGTATTGCTGCTGGGTAGAGCTTGCTGAAGGGTACTGTTTGGTCCATGTCATTCTCCACTGCCTGTAGGGTCCAGTCTAAACTCTTACATTTAAGGTCTTCCAGGATGTTACTTAAGCCTGCTCTACTAGTCACAGTCTTGCTTTTTTTCTTGAGCTTCGGCTCTGGCTAAATTTAAGTATTTCCAGTTTCCCATACATACCCTGGGTCGGTTTCCAAGACATGGCCAGTCCATAACATGGCCTGTGTACCCCTGCGGTTTTTAGACCTCCCAGTCTTCTGATCCCTTTCTCTAGGAACATGCTCATTTGTCCAGATCCATCTCAATGTGTGGTCCCCAGAGAAGAGCACAGATAGGCTGTGAGCTGCCACTGCAACTGTGACACTGATTTTAATACGAGTGGTCCAGGTGTCCTGTTGTTTTTCATATCATGGGATCACATTGACTTTATCTGTCATTCTCTTCTAAAATTTGAATGTTGTTTTAAAATGTAAATGCAGGAATTTGTATTTATTCCTGAGAAATTTCACCTTTTTCTTTTTTTTTTTTACAAGATTTCTGTAACTGTAGATTGATTATTTATTTATGGCTGTGTTGGGTCTTCGTTTCTGTGCGAGGGCTTTCTCTAGTTGCGGCAAGTGGGGGCCACTCTTCCTCGCGGTGTGTGGGCCTCTCACTATGGCAGCCTCTCTTGTTGCGGAGCACAGGCTCCAGATGCGCAGGCTCAGTAGTTGTGGCTCACGGGCCTAGTTGCTCCGCGGCATGTGGGATCTTCCCAGACCAGGGCTCGAACCCGTGTCCCCTGCATTGGCAGGCAGATTCTCAACCACTGTGCCACCAGGGAAGCCCAGAAATTTCACCTTTAATCAGAGGAGACATTAGCAGGAATTGATGATTGAAGAGGCCCCTGAAGAGAGGTCTGATGACACTTAACAAAAGTTTGGTTTCATATGATTCTCCAGAAGCAGTGAACTTGGACGCCTTAGGTCTGAGGTAGATGGTTGTAACATATCCAGCAAGATACCCAGCTTTTAGCAGAAATTTGCTTTAGTCTTAGGTTTCTAATGTAAGGCATTACAATAAGGTTTTAAAGCAAAACAAACACCTTTTCAAAGTATTCTTTTTCTTAACTCAAAACCTTGTTTTGAGTCCTGTAAAATCTGTGTTCATTTTTTCCCTAAGACCTTTTATATTTTGTATGTATGATTAAATTTGAACTGTGTGGATTTCAACTAAGGGAAGAGAATTGTTTTTTAAGAACTCATTTTGATTGGGTAAAATAATTCTACGTATTTATAAGCTGAAATAAAATATTGTCCACATCTTTAAAAAAATTGGGTAAAATAAATGTAAAGTTAGTAATTTTTTTTTTAAAAAAGTCTTTATGGGCTTCCCTGGTGGCGCAGTGGTTGAGAGTCCGCCTGCTGATGCAGGGGACACGGATTCATGCCCCGGTCCGGGAAGATCCCACATGCCGCGGAGCGGCTGGGCCCATGAGCCATGGCCGCTGAGCCTGTGCGTCCGGAGCCTGTGCTCCGCAACGGGAGAGGCCACAACAGTGAGAGGCCCAAATACCGAAAAAAAAAAAAGGTCTTTACAATAGTAATGCCCAGTTATGTAGAAAGGGCTGCCCCAGGATCTTCTGTTTACCATAGCACGATGTATGCCCATTAGTGATTCTGCCAGTGCCGGCTGTGGGGCAATGACGTAAATGAATTCCATCAAAAAAATTATAGATAGAACGAGCATTACAGTTTTGAGAGCCTTACTCGAGTGTTATGATTGCAAAGAGACATGCTTGTTTCCCACTGATATACAAAAATTTCTGTAATTGCTTTATTTTCTTACTGAACAGCTTTCTAGTGTTGCACATATGGAGTTATATAGCAAAATTGGGAGAAAGTATTTTCTTTCTTTTTTTTTTTAGCATTAAAAAAAATATTTGCTTGTTTGTTTGGCTGTGCCGGGTTTTAGTTGTGGCATGCGGGATCTTATAGTTGCGGCATGCTGGATCTTTAGTTGTGGCATGCAGAATCTTTAGTTGTGGCATGCAAACTCTTAGGTGTGGCATGTGGGATCTAGTTCCCTGACCAGGGATCAGGCCCAGGCCCCCTGCATTGGGAGTGCAGAGTCTTAGCCACTGGACTACCAGGGAAGTCCCAGTATTTTCTTTTTCTTATATGAAATAAATTTCTTCCATCTACAATATATGACAAGCAAACTTTTATTAACCATTTCAGATGTCAGATGGATTTAGGAGAGTTTTTCACAGGCTTTTGCAAAGTAAGTAAGATAAAGAACTTGTATGGCTGCATGGACAGTAGTGAATAGCAGAAGTTAACTACTAAACTGCTTGTGTTTCATAAATAAAAAGAAAGAAAACTCTGTATTTACAAGTTAAAAACTCATTTTAACCTGACATCCTTTCATCTTATTTTTCCCATCTTCTCTTCAGGAAATCTGTCTGTGTTCATTGACTTACACAAAATAGAGGACTTAAGTTCTTAGTGGATGCTAGTAGGGTAACGTCTAGATTTATCATTCCAAAACATCAGCCAGTACTCACATTCCCTGTTATTCAGGGCACTAGTTATATTAGAAATCAGGCTTGGGTTAATTAGCCAAACTTATTTCTTCGTTGTTTTGTTACCGTGGTAGAAGTTGCAGAGATGTTTACTGTATGTTACTGATTTTTTAGCAAAACAAAGATAAAGAATCTAACTCTGGAAGGCATAGAGAATGCACTTTTCACACTTTGCTGCCCTAGAAATACTGTTACTGAATGTTTCTTCAATAGATGTGTTTTAATCTGAGCTCAGTTTGCTTTAAGATTTTAAATCAGTTTTTATGTATTTCTTTTGTCTTGAGTCTTTACCTTCATTTTCATGGCATCTTAAAATTAAGCCCTGGGGCTTCCCTGGTGGCGCAGTGGTTGAGAGTCCGCCTGCCGATGCAGGGGACACGGGTTCGTGCCCTGGTCTGGGAAGATCCCACATGCCGCGGAGCGGCTGGGCCCGTGAGCCATGGCCACTGAGCCTGCGCGTCCGGAGCCTGTGCTCCGCGACGGGAGAGGCCATGACAGTGAGAGGCCCGCGTACGGCAAAAAAAAAAAAAAAAAAGATGGAAAAAAAAAAAAATTAAGCCCTGCCTGATTTCCACAAGAGCCATGTAGTTGGCATTAGCAGCTATGCCTTCTCTTTGGTGGTTGGTGGAGGGGGCACCTGCCTTGTGTTTAGGAATCCAGTTCTGGAAATTTAGTCTTATCTACAGTTATTCTTTCCTCATGTCCATTTTCCTTATAGATATTTTTTGAGCTCTCATGTGTGGAATTAGAAACTACAGTATTTGTATTATGCTATCATTGGGTATACAAATGTTATTGATTCCTTTACTCGCTTTAAGTTTTCCCCCCGAAATTGTCAGAGGGTCCTACTTCAACGATCCTACATAAAACGGATCCTCTCTCTCCTTTTTTTCCTATAACTTTGTCTACATTCTAGCCTGCTGTACAATATTGTATTTCTTGCCTGTCTTGTTCTTTTGAGTAAGCTTCACAAGGACAGAGAGTCTGGTTTGTTTTACTCATTTATTCCAAGTACCTAGAATAGGTACATATAGAAATGGTAAATATTTAACAAAAGAATGAAGTCAGAATATGTTGTCTGAGTTCTTTTTCTACTGCTGTAGAAGATAAGAATTAGCGTGGACTAGGCCAGTGGCTTTCAAAATATTTTTTCACCCGGCTGATGGTAAGAAATACATTTTAAAGTACAACCCAGTGTATACAGACATATGCACTTTTGTGTTTATGTATGTGTTTATATAGATGAAATGCACGGTGTACATTATTTCCTCTTCTCTTTCATTTTTAAAAACAAATGTTGTTTGCAATCTGCTAACTTTTCATGATCCACTAAAGGGGTACAGACTTCAGTTTGCGTTAGGCAATAGATAAACCTAAAAAATTTTTGTGTAAGTAGAACCTGGTTTTCCCTCTTTGTCTTACGTGACTGTTTGGAAGTGTTTTTTTTTTTTCATTTCAAATTGGTCCTTAAGAGTATTTTTCATGTTTCTATATTACTGCTGTTTTGAGAAACTGATTCTTAAAAAACCATGGATAAATTATTTAGTAAAAATGAACTTAATTTGTAATATATGCAGTTCCTCTAAAGTGTGTTTGTTTTTTTACGTTTGGGTTCATTTCTTTTTGAAGGAGGAAGAGTTCCTTCCCCATAAACAGAGCCAGTAGTTCAGAGACAGAAATGAAACTGCAGTGGAGTGGAAAGCAACGATAGATTCATTTCGAGATCTGAATAGAATCCAGGACCAAGTGGCTTAGGAGCAGACTGTTAGAAATCTAAATTCCTATCTCCCCCAGCTGTCCCAAGACTCAACAGGCCAGGAATAATGCATATATTCAGTTAACTAGAATGTGACAGATATGCCCCATGAAAAACGTAATGGGGAGACTCCTTAAGTGGTTGGTCGATTACCATTGTAACCGTGTATTATTTTACACTAAAACCAGAAGACCCAGGAAATAACTCTTTCTATTTGACATTAAAAAATATGATGATTCTCTAGTTTTAAAGTTTGTACATTTTGCCAAAGCTCTTTTTAGCTTAATGTCAGCAAATCAGCTGCTGTTTGAATTTACTTTGCAAAACACTGAATTATTCATTTCCATAAACAAAACTTCCTTAGTAATTATTTAGCATTAATTTATTTCTCTTTATTTCAATCAACCCTGTTGACATTCTATTTTAAAATTAAAAATATTCTTTGTGGAATTTAACAAATAAAACTCTGTGACAGCCACTTTCTCTACTTTCTTCTGTTCTTATGACAGAAAATTACCAAATCCTTTATTTTTATACTTTGAATATTTTATATTTTAATTTAATTTTCACTGTTTATTTTTATTATTTTAATGAAAGTTGCTAATAAGATATAGACCAAAAGTAAAAGTCTTATTTAGCAGTATCTTATGTAAAGTAGCTTCTTAAGACCAAGCCCCATGTATATGACCTGTTAGATTTCGCCATAATGCATGAATATAATGAACAGCTATTATATTGGATTCTGACAGTGTAAAATTATTAGAAATATTTAAAATAATTATTCATTTCATCATTTGTACTCACAGACTGTTTAATAGACTATTTAGTAGGAGAAGAAAGGTAAAGATTGTAGTTTTGCATTTCTTGGGACTCTTCCATCCATCTTTGCAAACATAGGGACAGCCCTTTAAATTTCCTGCTTCCTCTCTGCAGTCGTGGTGAGGGCTCCCCGCGCCCCCCCCCCGCCCTTCAGACTCTTATTATAGTCAGTGCACTTGCCCTCCTGGGCGATCACCGTGTGATGTTTGTTGTATTTTTCCATAATTGCTGTTTAGTTTTACATGTCATTGCTCTGCTGCTCCATTGGAAACTTCTGGAGGACAGCAAACAAACTACTTGTTAGCTTACTAAATGTCTGGTAATATAATAGAGGACGAAAAGAATCCCCATATTTATTTTATAAAGTAGTGTCCATCCAACTGAAGCACCCTTCTTAGCTCAGGTGCTTCTTGGAGCTCACAGTCAGAGAGGTTCAGCAACCCACACGGAATCCCTCCAGCCCAGGCTTGGAGGGAATGTAGACTTTCAGTGAAGGGCCCATTTCGATGCCCTGTTTTTTCGTTCCCAAAAGGAATGTTCTCCATCCATCACAGCCTTGCGGGACCGTAGAAAGGCTGAGGTCTGTAGAATAGGAGGTGGGGGAGTTAGTTAATTCCTCTGTTTCTAGGGCTGCGATGCTATTTAGCATTATTAGGAGACTTCTGCTTTAGTGGTTGTTGAATGCGTGATGGTAGGATTTGAGGGGATTACCACATGTGCGTATTTATTCTGGAGTTGAAGTGTTCATGAGAGTCTTTCAAGCTGGTGACACAGACCATCAGCCTTCACCAGGAGCCACTATGCAGACATACGTGTTTTGTATTTTGTGTTTCCTGTGCATGGTGTCTTAGAAAACAAAGTTAACCGAGCTACTTAAGATTGTGAGATTTTACATAAAACAAAAATTCTAGCTTTAAAAAAACATGAATCCTCAGATCTGGGATTCTGTTGCCATTCCTGCAAGGCAGACAGTATCTGGAATAAAGCAACAGCTGCCCCTTTAAACATGGGGCATGTACACTGGTTTAGTAGTCTTTGTGCTTGCACTGTGATTTTATATACATATGAAATATTTTATATTATAAATATACTGTTTGATATTATACATATATAATACATTATACGTATATAATGTTTATATTAGAAAAATATTTCTCTGAAAATACGCTTCAGTTGTAAGAAAATCCAACTGACATGTCTGTGTGGTTCAAGAAAAATAGGACAGAGTCTTTCATGAAAGTCAAGAATATTCTTTTGTGTCTGACATGCAGATGGTCCACCTTCCATGCTGCACAGGCAGCCCCAGCCTCAAATTCTACAAGTCTTTGGAGAGTGTCATATCTTAACAAATTTTGATTTTCATGCCCCTAGTTAGGGTCTATAAGTAACTTGTTTGGTTGTTTCTCATGGGATATGAGTTTTGGAAATATAAATTTCCAGGTTAATTTACATAGTTCTTTGGCTCCTCAAATTCTTTCCTATGACACGGTATCTAAGACACGAGAAAAGGTACACCTAAGGTAAGTAATACCTGTGAATTATTTAGTACGTAGTAATAACCTACTTTGTGAGGTTTAAATATAATAGATAATAAATATATACTTCATATATTTTATATAAAATCTAATATTTTACATATTATATATAACATAATATATATAATGAGCAATGTTTGACATGCCTTAAGTACTCTAAATCATATTGTTTTCAGTTCTAATAAATAGTACATTTAGCTGTGATTTTGCTTTGTTAAATGTATTGTTTAAAATTTGCAATTTTTCTGTCATTTTCATCTGAATTGTTGAGTTTGCTAACAAACAAAACAATACTTTCTGTTCAGTTAACCCAACAAATGGGCTTTCCTCTTCTCCCGTCTTGGATTTGAAGAGTGTTCAAGAGTGAAAGGGAAGGAGGATCTATCTCATGTTCTCTTTAGTTGTGTAAGTTACAGATGTGCCAGCCTTTTGTCATTTTAGGATTCACTCATTTTTACCCTGCTCAGTACATCCTGCTTTTTCTAGAAAAGTCATAAAAGTAATCTGGTGGTTTTTAGGTGTGTGCATGCTTTTTGGAGGTGGCTGTCATGGAAAGAGGATGACCTGAAAAGAACTGTTTCTTTTCTTTGCCCACCTTGTAAATATCTGTGCCCGAAACAAGACTCCTCTTTGAGAGCAATCAGTCTGTAATAAAAGCACATTCCTAACTATTTGAGATGATAAATAGTGAAGTTTGTTTTTAAGAAGTCAAGTTTACTTTATGTCAATTTTCTATTTGCCCTGTATAAGATATATTTAATTACTTTATTCCATCTCTGTGTTCAAATTAATCAGATTCTGACTACATATTCGTGCTCAAATTAGAATAATTCTTTAATCAACTGTGTCATCCATGCCATGGTAGACTAGAATAGAAAAGCTACTCTTGGCATATTGAAGACGTGCACATTTTATTTCTATTGTAATTTAAAAGTAAAATCAGAAATATTGATTTCTACTTGACTGGAGAGATGATTTAGTTTGAATATCAGTCTGATCTTAATCAGGTGAGAATTAATTGAGTTGGAGGTATTAGATATTCAGTGATGTTAAGCGAACCATGGTCAATCTAGAGAGAAGCTTTCTTTTGTGCTGTGTTAGAATTATCAAATAGCTCATGCACCACCATGTTAAATCATCTTTCCATGTTCATCCTCTACTTGCTTGTCTCATTAAATGCACCACTAAATTCATTCTGTACCCAGTCTAATGTTTAAAGTAGCAAGCTAATAAATCACAATTTAATAGAAAATTAAAAGCATAATAATTTTGTCATAAAATGCTTTTGTCAGAATTTTCTAATGATATATTTTCTAGTACCTAATTTAAAAATCCAAGTGATAAAACCTCTGCTTTTCAAGTAATACCTGGGACTTAAAAAAAAAAACTTAGCTTTACTCTTTTTTTTTTTTAATATTCAACATTGCAAGAATCAAGTGAGCAATACAGAAAAATTTTAATGTTTATTTCCAGAAATAAAAATAGAGTATGTAACATTATATTGGTCTACGACATGGCATGGGCTTTTTATTTATTTTAAGAGTGTGATAGCAATATCATAAGTGTTGTGAAAATATAAATGGTGAGATAACACCTCCATAGGACTCTCCCTTAAGTAGTAAAATTGTAAAGTCTTTAAATAAACTGCAGCCAGAACGGAAAGGATGGATTTGCCTTGTTAAGTAGGGATACTACACTTATTAAATGCCTAATTAAATTTAGCATCACATGTCTTCTATTCTTTTTTTCCTCTTTAAAACTGAGAATTGGGACCGATTTATTAGCAAGGGAGCACGTGTTATCAGTGTCAGATTTCTTCCATTTTGGCGGTTGGTGTGACTGTGTTAAATTAAAATAAAACCAGGAGTGTGACTTTTGATGGTGTCATTTTACCTTGGACGACTGCTTCACTTAGCATCCGTGGGATGGAAATAGTTGGATCTCTGCAGCTCTATATTTTGCAAAAAGGAATGACCACATTTGTATTTGCGAACAGTTAGCATCTAATGAAATTAAGCCATCCAGGTAGAAGTATCCGTTGAGTGTGATGAACGGGGTGTTCTTGGTGAGAGAAAGAGGGGTCTCCACCCTGTTGTCGGTAAGCAGCAATTCCAGGAAAAGGGAAAAGGGTTGTTTAAGAAAAAAATCAAGAGATGACCTTTCACTCTGCGCATCAAAGTCAAAGCTCCTTTCTCCCCTCTCCTCTACCCAAAGGTGTTACTTTCTTCTCTTTCTTTTTTTTAAATTACATTTTGTAAGGTTGACACATGGACAAACTACCAAAATACAGTAGGAACGTATTTCTGAAGTTCTTCCCACAGGCCCCAGGTTTCTTCCTAAGACCACCACCACCACCAGTCTCATATCCTCCCCCACAACCCACCCAGCCGTTCTGTGTTACACAAGCATCTGTCTGTATAGGTGCACATATGTACACATGTGTGTGTGTGTGTCCTTGCTGTTTTCACTTTGAGTCTTGGAGATCATCCCTGATCAGTGCACTTTCTTTAGCAGCCAGATAGTGCTTTGTGGTTTAGTATTTCTACTCTGGCTGTTGGTGTGACTGTTAGATTAAAAGAAAGCTGATAAGTGGCTTTGAATGGTGCCAAATGCTATTTTTTACTTATGTGAAGGTATTTTTTGCCTCAGCTAAGAGAACACAGGATGAGGAATGGCTAGTGATATGCCATTCTTTTAATGATTCTCTGCAAATGATTTTTGCTATGTATTTATTTATGTATTTATTTTCATTAAGAAAGACATAGCCTGGTGTGATGAATTGGGAGATTGGGACTGACATATATACACTTATATGTATAAAATGGATAACTAATAAGAATCTGCTGTATAAAAAAAATAAATTAAAATTCAAAAAAAAAGGCATAACCATAGTAATTTTTATATTTTAGTTGTCTCCTGTGTTTGGATATGAAGAACTTACCGTCTTTTCAAATGCTGTGTCTTAAGGGAAATGTCAGGCTGTTTCAAATCCTTTTTTGGAGCAAAGCAAAGGTGTTAGATACATCAGTAAACTTGACAAACCAGCAGACTAGGAAGAGGGTGAGCAGGTTTTGTCAATAGTGTGGAAACTACATCCGACAAGGAGGGAGCAGTGTTCACATTGGTTCTGAGCCAGGAAAAGGAAGAGATAGGAATGCTATTGTCTGTAGTATTTGACAGGAAGGCAGCAGCAGGAGACTTAACTCTAGTTTTCCAGGCTATAAATCCCCCCCTCCATGCACACACACACCCCAATGAAACTGGCTACCTTGTGAGATAAGGAGTTTTCTGTCCCCACAGTGTTTGCACAGTGAGATGATTAGAAAGGACTTTCTGAATTGAGGAAGGGTTTATGGTTTCTAAGTCCTTCCTCCTCTGGCCATTTCCACCCCAGAAGTCTAGAACAAGGTCCTTTCCTGGACCCTCCATGAGTGGTGGTGAATGGTCCCCATTGACCCATGCTTATCCCCAGAATAGTCTGTAAAGCCATCTCCTGGAATGGGAAGGTACAACAGGCTGGTTTATTGCTTGCATTATTTGTGTTACTTATAGCATTGATACTGCTTCTGTGTAATCCTGCTTCTTATTAGGGGATGGCAAGGAAGCCCGGAAATCTCCATGTTCAGAAAGGGGCTGGCTTCCTTGTTGGTTGCTCTGATGGGTGTGTATTCATGAATAGGTCTTTAACTTTGGAGGCTGGGGGCAGGCAAAGAGGGAACATGTAGCAAAAATGTGTGGTGTAAACCAGACTCATTCACTTAATTTCTCTTGCTTTGTCACTTTCTAAATCCTCCTCCTCTGTCATTGTCAGTAATATGCATGGATTTTCTTATCAGGGGAGACTGAAAGCCTTTCTCATGTGCAGTTTTTTTTAGGAGATGGGGTGATTTGGTGCTTTCCTTGGGCACACTAGGCTGTGCTAACGTCTACCTTTCCAATTCTGATAGCACTTAGAATCCCAAGCACAGAATTTAGCATTTCATTGTCTACTGTTTGGAGAAGCCACTTTCTAATGTGTAAAATCCTTATTTGAAATATTTAAATGTTTTATTTGAAATATTTAAATATGTTTTATTTTACATATTTACAAGTTTTATTTTACATATTTAAAAGTTTTATTTTAAGTATTTACAAGTTTTATTTTAAATATTTAAATATCTTTTATAGGCATTCTGGAAAAGGAGGTGTGGAGCCAGAGGGTGAGGTATCCGGTGTTATTTTATTTTAGGTGATTGCTCAGGAGCAAGAAATCAGAGCCATAAGCTGTATCTTTTTTTTTTGCGGTACACGGGCCAATGCAGGGGACACAGGTTCAATCCCTAGTTGGGGAACTAAGATCCCACGTGCCACGGTGCAACTAAGCCCGCGCCACACAACTACTGAGCTCATGCGCCTCAACTAGAGAGCCCATGTGCTGCAAACTACAGAGCTCACGCACCCTGGAGCCTGCCTACCACAACTAGAGAAGAGAAAACCCGCATGCCACAACTAGAGAGAAGCCCGAGTGCCATGACAAAGAGCCCGCACGCTGCAGCTAAGACCCAATGCAGCCAAAAACACACAAAAAATAGAAAGTAAAAATAAATAAATAAATAATTAAAAAAAAAAAGGATGTTGGCAGAGCTGCATTCCCTTCTGGAGGCTCTACGGGAACATCCATTTCTTTGCCTTTTTCAGTTTCTAGAGGCCTGTCTTACTTAGCAGAGCTGCTCTAACAAAAATAACAAATGGAGGACTCATGAACAACAAGACTTCATTTCTCACAGCTTTAGAGGCTGGAAGTCCTAGAGTAGAGTGCCAGCACAGTTGGGTTCCTCTTCCGGGCTGCAGACCTTTGTGTCCTCACATGGTGGAGAGCAGAGAGCAAGCCAGCTCTCTCCCTTGACTCTTATCAGGACATTAACCCCATTTATGAGGACACCACCCTCCTGACCGTATCTCATCCTAACTACCTCCCAAAGGCCCCACCTCCTAATATCATCATGTGGCAGGGTCGTGGGGGTGCAGTGGGGTTTCAACACATGGATTTTGTGGGGACACCAACATTCAGTCTGTTGCAAGGCACCCAGTTTTTTGACTGGTGTTCCTCTTTTTCCATTGTTACAGCCAGCAGGATAACCTCCCTCTGACCCTGCCTCCATCATCACGTCTCTTTCTCTTCATCTGTGCCTCCCTCTTCAACTTTCCAGGACCCTTGTGATTACTTGGGCCCTGCCTGGATAATCCAGGATAATCTTACTTGAAGGTCAGCTGCTTAGTAACCTTAATTCCCCTTTGCCATGTAACCTAACATTCACCAGTTCCAGGGATTAGGATTTGGACATTTTGGGGGGCTATTCTATCTAACATAATCAGAAAGTGAAAAAAAAATCTCAAATCTCAACTGTGTTCAAGGAAAGCAAAAACCAAAAGACTACTCATGTATTCATGACTGTTGATGTAATACATCAAGCAGTACAATAAAAAAACTGAGAAAATAATGGTTTATTTCACTGTGGCATCATTTTTCTAGGTGATTCCATCATTTTGTTTTCATATTATTTTAGCCTTTTTTAGCATAGTTGGGAATAATTGCTGAGTCATGATGAAATAAGTTCTAGGATAATATAGTAAAATGTTTTATTAAGATCATTAGGAGTCTATATTGTGTCTTAGCCTTATACAAAGATGCAATGAACCTCTATGATAATTGCAAGATAGAAATGAGTTTTGGTTGCTCTGATGGGTGTACTTGGATATTTCAAAGGTCCCCCAGCTGTTTGTGTCTGAAACTCGTTCTCGTCTGCTCCCCATCTCCCTCCACGGGCTGCAGCCAAAACAGAACAATGTCATATGTGTTTCTTTTCTGGTGTTTTGAGTCATCAGACTGAGCCGTCTGCTCCCAGTGAAAAGTGCAAGCCAGTGGTCCCCAACCTTTTTTGGCACGAGGGACCGGTTTCGTGGAAGACAATTTTTCCATGGGCTGGGGGGCAGTGGGGGGGTGGGGGTGGGGATGTGATGGTTCAGGTGGTGATGCGAGCAATGGGGAGCAGCAGATGAAGCTTCGCTCGCCCGCCCGCTGCTCGCCCCCTGCTGTGAGGCCGGGTTTCTAACAGGCACGGCCCGGGGGTTGGGGCCTCCTGGTATAGGCATTATCCCTGACTCCTTGTCTGTTACCCCCTGAACTGATGCTTCTACTCCTCTGCCTTTTACCCCCTTGCCATCTCTTGCTCAGATTATTGTACTCACATCTTAACCAGTTTCCCTGTTATTCCCACTCCTGCCTCCCTGCCAGCTCCTATAGTTCTCTGCAGAAGAAAATCTGATGGTGGCATTTCACTGTGTAAAACCCTTCTAAGGATTTCCCTTCCCCTCAGGACAAAGCCTAAACATTGAGCACTGCCTGCTGGTCATAGTGGTACATGCCTGTCCTCCTCTACCTCCCGTCCACCAGCTGACTCAGTGTAGATCATAGCTTACAAGGATGGTAAGCCCCTCTTGGATGGGTTTGGAGTCCCAATTCTGTGCTTCCACAGCACCCTCCCTGCCTTCCCCTGAGTGGGTACCACACTCGCCCGGTAGCACTTTTTAATTGTCTGTCTTCCTCAGGGACTGTTGGTTCCCTCTGTCTTGTTCAGCGTGGAAACCACAGAACCTAGCATAGTGCTGGGCGTATAGTAAGTACTTGGAAAATGTTTGTTGAATGAATGAATGACTGATATTTTATGAGCCTATGGGATAAGTACTGAAAGAATATTTGAAAAAATTTTAAATTTTAATTTATTGAATCAGTTAATAACTGAAAGCCTGAATTAACTCATTGGATAGTGCCTGGGTTGTAATGAGTACAATGTTAGCTATTATTGTTGTTGTTACTATTATGAGGCAGGAATGTAAGTGACTTTTTTCTTTTTCATTCTACTCTGATAATTTAAGAAAAAAATAAATGATTTGGGATTAACATATATACACTACTATATTTAAGGTAGGTAACCAACAAGGAGCTGTATAGCTACTGTATAGCACAGGGAACTCTACTCAGTACTCTGTAATAACCTGTATGGGAAAAGAATCTGAAAAGGAATGAATACATGTATATGTATAACTGATTCACTTTGCTGTACACCTGAAACTAACACAACATTGTAAATCAACTATATTCCAATATAAAATAAAAAATAAAAAGAAATGAAATATTTGCAGTTGGATCTCTTCTTAAACATTAAGGTGATGGCATGATTTGGTGATTTCCCACCTGCAGTTTTTTTTTTTTTTTGCGGTACGCGGGCCTCTCCCTGTTGTGGCCTCTCCCGTTGCGGAGCACAGGCTCCGGACGCACAGGCTCAGCAGCCATGGCTTATGGGCCCAGCCGCTCCGCGGCATGTGGGATCTTCCCGGACCGGGGCACGAACCCGTGTCCCCTGCATCGGCAGGCGGCCTCTCAACCACTGTGCCACCAGGGAAGCCCCAGTATTTTTGATTTACCTTTGGAAATGGAAACATTTTGAGGTGTGAGTGCAGTGAAGAAACCAGTGTTTCAGTGAATGTGTCTCATAAAAGATGAGGTGGCTTCTGCGTGTTATGTTTTCCATTGAAGGGTTAGTTTTATGGATCTCTTGAAAAATTGTCTATGGAATTTTGTTGTTGTTACAGTGTTTGCCGGCAGATACTCACTAATACACTTTTTGCAACTAAATTGAGCTTGTCCTAAGTAGCTTCTCACCCAGTCTAGAATTATTTATAATATTTGGCTTTTTTGTAGGTTGGATTGGGTTGAATTCTTTCCAGAAGCCATACTACTGGTATCATGGACTCAGAGGTTGTGAAGAGCTCTTACAGTTTCATTACTAAATTTTATAAACAAATGTATTCATAAAGTCAGAGCTGTTTACAAACTATTTCCCATGAACTTCATGAAATACTGTTGATTATATAGATAATGTGCTTTGTGGCCTGTGGCCATGGCTGCCCTCTCTGAGCAGCCATTAGGAGGGAGAGGACACATGCCTTGGTTCGGGTCTTCACCCCTGCACGAGACGCTGGTGAGCTCAGCACCCAGGGCCCTCTGCCTCCACAGCTTGAGGAGGCTCTGCACACAGGCCTTCACTTAGAAGATAGCTTCTCCTGGGAAAATTAGCTTTAGATTTCAATTTCTATTATAAATCTAAAACTCACAGACACCTTTGTCTGAAGTGAAATCTTAAGAAAAGTTGACACCTACCTAGACTGTCCCCAAATTGTATCATTTAAAAACCTCTTCTGATTCAGTAACTGGTCAACAGATCATTTATACATTGTATCAAGTACATCTCTGTTTTTATTATCTAGCTCACTATAAGGAAGCCGTTTTATGCGTAAGATTTCCAGTTGTAGAGTCGATTATATGTTTTGAATTTAGGGTGATTTAAAAATCTGCCTACTACATTTCTTTAATAAGCAAGACCTCCTAAATGTCTTTCCTTTAGATTAAATTGAAGTTCCAGATTTAAAAGTGAAACCATCAAGATGGTGGTGTAGTCATGGAAATATTACACAGAGCTTATATGTTAAAATTCTAAATTACGTTGGTACCCAAATAGAGCTCTGCTTTTTGTAATGCTGGAAACAAAATAGGTACTCTATAAGTACTTTACTGATTGAGGAAATAAAAGTACTAGAAAGTTAGAAGTAAGTGCTATGTCTAAAGATGGTTGTGTAAAAATTCATAAGCTCAGGATTTTTTAGAAAATATAAGTTAGTGGAATCATAAAAGGAGTGGTTCTGGTCAGAGATATGAAACATTGGAATTACTTCTTTTAATATCATATGTTTTTAAATTGTCATTTCTCATTGAATGCTTTAGTTCTACCTGTATGACTGCCTTTGCAAAATAATACGTTGCTTGAAACTGACTAAATGAAACGTGTGGAAGGTAAGCGTTTCTGCTCCCACGCACAGCCTTGCCCTTCATCCTTTGGCTTAATCAAGAAACCTTATTATTGGAGGTTATTTAAATATTAAAATACATTCAGAAGTTCCATAAATTAAATGTGTGAAAAGCAATGAATTCCAGACCATTTCTTTCTCTTACTGCTTTTATATGGAGGTTCCCCAAGTTTTTTCTTATATAAACTGGAAATTATATGGACTTCTTGTATTTAATCACAGTATGATTATTTTGCCTATTATCCTAGACTAATAGGAGACAACTTTATGTCTTTCTGTTTTCCCTAGCTTCACTTGATCCAAATTTTATCATGCCCACAGAATATTTTTACCCATAGTTTATTTATTAGGTGGTTTCTTTCAGAGAAATGAGTGTTTACAGAAGAAGGATAGACTTTCATGTTCTTGATATTTTGAAGAAAAAAGTCTTGAGTGCTATCTTTAAGCACATTTCTTTAAAGTTTGGAATAACTTTTAATCATCTCTCTCACTGTTTATTGATATTTATTTGCATTACCTTAAGATATATGTAAGTGAATGAAAGTTCATTTTCATAGTCTTTAATGGTGAATAATTTATATACAGGTATACAAGCTCTTTAACACTTAATATTGAGAGACAGAAGAGATTTAAATTGGGCTTGTTTCAGAATACCATCCTAGGAATCTGGCAGCATCACTGATATATGAATGTTTGCTAATGTGGTTTGAAAGAAGGATCCTCATTAAAATCTTGTTGCTAAACAAGTGACAGAAACCTTACAAACAGCTTGAGGCTTCAGGCCAGTCACAGTTACTCCTGAAGAGATCTGGACAAGTGTGAAAATACAGAGACTGTGCCTTTATTGTAATCAGAACACATAAATGCTATCTGGAGGCAGGTCCCTACTTGAGGACATTTTTAGTCATATTAGGGAAAACAAATCTTAGCATATTTCAATGCCTAAGCCTTCTGTTGTGAATTTGTCAAGTGTAAAGGTATTGGGTGTGTTAAATTCAGAAAGTGTACTTTTGGTAATAGCCCTTGTATTCATGTTTTCCTGCAAGGGATTGGGGTTTGGTCAACTAGCATATGTTCATGAGGTAAAGTTCACAATGCTCATGACCTTTCTGTAGATGATACTTGAGTGCGCTGGTTGATCCAGGTCTCTGAGTGATGGTGAGGCTGCGAAGAGTCAGCCCACGGTTTGTCACCACCATCTAACATTTAGTCACTTCTGGATTAACTTTATGTTCACATTCCCTTTGAGGGTTGCTCCTGTCTTAATTCTTATTTAGGATCATAACCCTTGCCTCTAGAAAGGCAGGTCTTAACATCAGGCTGTACGAAGAGCAGTTCATATGTAGGGATGCTAATGGCTTTCCAGAGTGGAAGTTAGTGGACTTTTCAATAACCTTGTGGCCCCCCATTCAGGACCTTTGATGAGAACGAGCTGATTGTAAGTCTGCTCTGCCTTTTTGAGTCATAGGGGATCCTCATCAAAGGACACAGGAAGTCCCCTTGCTCTGATTTGGCCCACGTGCCCAGCTCATCAGTGAAGAGATGACAAGAACATTTGTAGTTGAGTGAAAAAGATGCCTGATTTGGTTCAGGACTCAGTAAACAGTGGCAGTTCTGAGACTGGTGAACAGCAAGCTGAAGGAGCCCATGCTCTGAGCTAGAGCATCCCTGCCCCGCTGTGTGTGACCAGACACACACACCGTTTGAAGTCAGGTCTTCTCCCACATCAGCTGTCCTCACTCCCATCTCCCCTCATCCTGCAGACTGTGCAGTGGACTTGGACGTCCGTGCCATAGGCCTCTTGGTCTGGCACAGCCCCTCGAAGGAGTTTCTTGTGCATTTACAAATCTCAATCATTTTCAGTTTGCTTGTGGTTTAAAATTTCACTTTTGTTACACATTTTGTGTCTTCATGGAGACTCCTGAAATTACTTGCTTGCTTTAAGATGATTATAAATTTTATTTCTTAGTAGCTGAAAGGGTAATACAGAGCTCAAGCAAAGAGGGGAATCCTGATAATTTTGTACTAAAAGAGTTATAAAAGCTATTCTCCAGCTTCTCTGTGAGGATGATGTCATATTTTAAGGTCTGACATGGACATGGTTGGTTACAGACTGGAGGCGGCCGGGGCTGGGACTAGAACCCCCAGTGGGTAGGAGAAGGACCAGAAGAGTTCAGGAGAGTTGCTGCCCAAGCAGGGGAACCCCACACACTGTCCTGAGGAGGGACCTGGTCTGACCCAAAGCAGACGCAGTAGAGAAGCAGAGGGCCCCACTGTGGCTGGCCTCTGGCACCTGGGTTTTCTGGGTTGGTGGTCCTGAGAAGGCAGGATGCCAAGGGGCCAGTACAATTTAAAAGGGAAACTACCAGAATGGAAATGTGATAGAAAGCCGTTTGGATTTTCTGGGGCATTTCAGAGTTGACTCAGGAATGGGATGGGAGCCCTATTATCAGAAGTGAAGGACCATGGCAGGTTGTGTGAAAGAAAGAGGGTAACTTGATGCCATCAGAAGACACACAGAAACTGGCCCCCAGAGGCCTGTGTCTGGACACAACTCCCCTTTTACTCTTCCTATTCATCTCTTCTAGAATATACTCTTTTTGTTTTTAAATTGAAGTATAGTTGATTTACAATGTGTTAACTTCTGCTGTACAGCAAAGTGATTCAGTTACACATATATATACATTCTTTTTTTAATATTCTTTTCCATTATGGTTTATCACAGGATTTTGAATATAGTTCTCTGTGTTATACAGTAGAACCTTGTTGTTCATCCATAGAATATACTCTTTTTCTCTGTAGGGAGACCTTGGAGATGCTGCAGGTTTGGTTTCAGACCACTACAATACAGTAAATATCATAATAGAGTGAGTCACACGAATTCATTGGTCTCCTGGTGCATTTAAAAGTTATGTTCACACTATATTAAAGTGTGCAATAGCCTTATGTCCAAAAAAAGAATGTACATGCCTTAACTAAACAATAGTTTATTGCTAAAAAATGCTAACCATCATTTGAGCCTTCAGTGAGTCGTAATCTTTTTGCTGATGGAGGATCTGGCTCTGATGTTGGTGGCTGCTGACTGATCAGGGTGGGGTTGCTGAAGGTTGGGGTGAATTTCTTAAAATAAGACAACAATGAAGTTTGTTGCATCGAAGGACTCTTCCTTTCATGAATGATTGCTCTGCAGCCTGCAGTGCTGTGTGATAGCATTTTGCCCACAGTAGAACTGCTTTCAAAACTGGAGTTAGTCCACTCAAACCCTGCTGCTGCCTTATCAACTAAGTTTATATAATATTCTAAGTCCTTTGTTGTCATTTCAACAAGTTTTATAGCATCTTCACCAGGAGTAGACTCCATCTCAAGACCACTGTCTTTGCTCATCCATAAGAAGCGACTTCCCCTCTGTTCAAGTCTTATCAGGAGATGCGGCAATTCAGTCCCATTGTCAGGCTCCACTTCCAATTCCAGTTCTCTCGCTATCTTCTCTGTGTTGGCAGTTACAATAGTAACATCAAAGATCACTGATCACAGGTCACCGTAACAATTATATTAATACTGAAAAAGTTTGAAATATTTCAAGAATTATCAAAATATGACACAGAGACATGAAGTGAGGAAATGCTGTTGGAAAAATGGTGCCGATAGACTTGCTTGAAGAAGTATTGCCACAAACCTTCAATTTGTAAAAAAAATGCAGTGTCTGCACAGTAGTAAAATGCAATACAATGAAGTCTGTCTGAATTAGAAATCCTACTTACTCTCTACATTCTGCCTCTGTGAAGTCCCTTCACTCTTCACCTCAGAGGTCTCCTCTGCCCCTTTCAAATCTACAGAGTAAAGGACTTTTAATCTGCCTTTTATCCATGTACACGTCTTTCGTGGAGCATGTCCTGTGAGCCAAGCACAGTCTAGGTAATAGATGTTAAATGAGTGAATATTTTAGAGCTGTTAACGATTACAGTGATGAAATTACAAGTCATTTTTTTTCTTCCAAATTTTTTATTTCAGATTTCACTAAATGTTGCAAGGACTCTGGAATCCTTATGGTAGTAAAATGCCGCAAAGAAAATTCTGCATTGAAAGAATGTCTAACTGCTTAGTAAGTAGTTACCTCAGCGTTTGTGCTCCTGTGTATAATGTGTGTGTGTAGTATGTGTAGTAGATAAGAGTATGTTATTTAACTCATTACATGTAATCTCTACTTCTCCCCACCAAATTTGTCATATAGTTGGCTGAGTCTAAAATTTTAATTTGTTAAAGATTCTTCTAAGAAAAACGATACAACATATTTATGAAGGGTCTTTTCAAGTTTTGTGTGTTTGTCAGCATTTTATCTGATTAAAATACATGATTTTTCATATGATTTAATAAATTCCTTTTCATGAACAGAAAATAGAATATGTTTATCTCTTCTAATGAAAAGGTACTTTTGCCAGCCTTGGGATCTTTTGGACTAATGTAATTTAACTTCTAGGAGAGTTGCAATAAATCAAATGAAGGCTACAAAGGTAAATTTAGATTTCTGAAGTTAAATTACTTTGAAAAATAATTCTTAAATATCATGTTCACTGATATTCTGTTGTAGTTCCTTGAATCTTAAAGTAAAAATATGCAGAGGTCTTTGAATGCAGCTGCTTTCTGCTCATCTCCCCACATGTTTTATCACCCACATTATTGACAGGCAGTGTTGTGGATATAGTGCTTTAGTGAGTAGGGAGTTGGTAGTTGTCCGTGAGATCTTAGTTTTGGCGAACCCTTACTTCCTTCTGTACTCTGCTCCCCTAGCCTGTGAAGCATCTATGTCAGGATTGTTTGATACTTCTTAGGCAATTACATAAAATGTGGTGATTATCTGAATCTTAAATTGTTTTCAATAACAAATAATGTACACATGAGTTTATAGACTCTTTCAGAATACTGAACCTTTACATTTATAGATGAGGAAACATACTCCAAGTCCGCATGTCTTTGCTCAAGTCAATAAACAATTCTAATAGCTGCTCTTTTTTATAAGCCCAGACCTGCACTAAGTGTTTAACTGTGGAGAAGTAAGAGTTCTGGTCCCTAGAGCTGCCAAGAGATGTTGAATGAATAGATGAACCTCTTTCACATTTGTGTGACTGAATTTGTTAAATTCCCTTTTGTACATTGATTGAAGGATTTTGACACCTCGGTTTCAGTCATCATATCATAGGGACTCATTATTCTTAGTTGGGACAGGGCAGCACTGGAGCCAGGAGCAGGGACCGTGGGGAAGGCAGCGAGCTGGTGTCTCCTGGGTACCCCGGGGCGTAGCTCCCCCTGCAACCCATGCAGGGTCCTCACTGTCAGGTGGGGTGATTCTTCCTCACGTGGAAACACGTCACCCCAGCGCTGGCACATAGGAGATACTATGTACTCAGTAATTGTTAGCTCTTTTTAAAAGTTTGTCTGTGTTATTTGTTAGCTTTTGTTATCTGGATATTAATCATTGGCATATCCTGCCATCTCTCGCCCCCTAGAGATGGAGAAGATAACAGGTCCCAGTCCATCCTGGGGGGCAGGGGGAGGCTGTAACTGCTTAGAAGAGAGGGGAGCAAACCAAGAGGAGTGACTGACATTTGTGGGAAAGAAATGAGAGCTATTAGGAAGAATTCTACTTGACCTCAAGTCTCAACATACTCTAAGAAATACTGCTTTTTTGTCTTTGCTTGAGTGGGGGCTCTGCTTTACTTACTGTCAACATTCCATGGGTGGAACCACTACCCTCTCTCATCTCCGCCTGGTGACACCCTGAGTCAGTTTTGTGTTCTATTATTTCTCCCCGTCTCTTCTCACTCATCCTTCAGTAAACTGCCGTCTGGCTTCTGCCCTCACGACACTGGAACTGCTTTTCCCGGAGGTTCCATCTTTTCTCTGATACTTGACCCCTCTCTGGAAGCCCTTGGAAGTCCCTTCCATCTGGCTTCCCTCTTTAAGCTCTTCCCTGTCTCCTCGGCATCTCTACCTATTTCTTCTCCACCTTTTCTTCCTTAACCTCTTCCTTAAAGCTGGTTCCCCAGGTTCTCTTCTCCGTTTTAAATCTGAGAAAGCTCAGTTTGCACCCGTGGAATTCAGCTGCTTCCTATGGGTCATGCCATGTCTCCACTTCCCTTTGCCGGTCCGAAACCGAACTGAGCTCCTTTGACTCCTGCCTCGTGTCTTTGTGAATTATAGTTGTCTTGGATCTAGAATCTTCCTGATCTCCTGTTGATTTCATCTCGTCATTCTCCCCCAGATCCACTTCATCCTTTCCATCAGAACTGTGCTTCCTTTGGCTTAGGTCCTCCTCATTTCTTGTCTGGATTATTGTAATAGCTTATTTATTGGACACCCTTGCTGCCCACCTTTAGCCTATCTGCCACATGCTGTCAGAGTCATCTAAGGCAGTGGTCCCAACCTTTTTGGCACGAGGGACCAGTTTCGAGGAAGAGTTTTTCCACGGTGGGGGCGGGGAGGGGATGGTTCAGGCGGTAATGCGAGCGATGGGGAGCGGCAGATGAAGCTTTGCTCCTTGCCCGTTGCTTACCTCCTGCTGTGCAGCCCAGTTCCTAACAGGCCGCAGACCAGTACCGGCCCGTGGCCCAGGGGTTGGGGGCCCCCGATCTAAGGCACAGAACTAATCTTACAGTTGCTTTGTGAATAGTGCCCGTTCAGGGTAGATTTGACTTCTCAGTGGGGCATGAATGAATCGCCATGATTTGGCCCTCCCCATTCCAGCATCTCATGCCCTTTCTCCTGCACATGATCTGCTATGGTGGTACTAATCTACTTGTACTTCTTCATGCATCACAGTTTTTCCTCATCTGTGGGATTTTCCACATGTGCCTTCTATGTGGGTTTCTGTTGGTCCTTCAAAATGCAACTCAAACGTCTCCCCCTGACAGCTCCCCTTTTTCCACTCTGCCCCATGTTTCGGGCCACAACTGCCGTAGTACTTTGTGTACATAATTGTGATGCAGTCTTGTCTGCTCTCGTGGATACCTGAGGATGGGTGTCCTGACTTCCCATTGTCCTATCCTGGGACATTGGTATTCAGAAAAGAACCATTAGGTCTTTTTTTCCTTTAATTTGGTAGCCTAATGTTTACAATGAATTTATGACCATTACTAAAAGCCTGCTTCTAAAGGTTGTGCCTGATGAACCGGATGTCTGAATTTATTGTTAAAATAAGCTTATATGCTTACAAAGTGATTCACTTTAAAAGATTTTCATTTTCTTTCTCATAGCTATAATGATCCAGCCTTTTATGAAGAATGCAAAATGGAATACCTGAAGGAAAGGGAAGAATTCAGAAAAACTGGAATTCCTACCAAGAAAAGGCTGCAGAAGCTTCCCACAAGCATGTAGGCAAATATTCAAATGATACTCAGTAATGCCAATGTTCGTGGAAATCAGTCACCTGAAATGATGGACTCAAAGAAGTGTTTGCTTTATCCTTAATTATGGAAATAATTTTATCTGAAATAAAGGTTTTTTTTAAACTTCAAAGTTGAGTTTATTGAATGGGATAGGAGTAAGTGGGGAATTGGCACATGGTTTACCTGGGCATAATGGGTTTATCCTTAATTATGGAAATAATTTTATCTAAAATAAATATTTTTTTTTTAAACTTCAAAGTTGAGTTTATTGAATGGCATAGGAATAAGCAGGGAAATGGGACATGGTTTGCCTGGGTTGTAATGGGGTTTTTCATATAGAGAACAGCTATAGTTCTCTAACAGTGATACCAGTCTTTAGGCTTCCACATGAATCTTACTCTTCAATCTATAGACTAATCATGGGGCCAGAAGTAACTAAAGGAAAGCAGGAATGGACAGCCTTCAAAGGAGTTAAAAACTTGGCAGTATAGCAGGATGGTCATGAACCTGGCTCCACCACTGAGGATTAACTGAGTAGGTAAGTAGAGTATGTACTTGGACATACTTGGAGTCTTGGACGTGGTAAATGCGCTTTAATGGTTATTAGTAGAAGTAAAGGCTTATTTGGAAACATAGATGAGGAGATAAGTGCTTGTACATGAATTAGTTTTACTTATATCTTTAATAGAAAATTTCCTAAAATGTAGTGGCATTCCTTGACCTGTTAATTCTGCTACTGAAAATATTTTAATCTTTTAAAAAGTCTTCTTTATAAGGATGAATGACCATTTTGTAACATAGTAGTGGTTTCAGGAACTAGTGTAAAAAATTTCTGCCCCGATGTAATAATTTGATCCCAGGTTCAGCTTTTATATTAAAAGTTGCTTTTTTTCCTATGAGCTGTTAACTCTTCACCATAGCCATTGCAACTAGTTTCCAGGTAAGTAAAGTTTTTATGTATTTACATAGTTTTTATTAAAATCACAAATAGAAATTCCTGCCTACTAGGACAAGATTTAACTTAGGCCATCGAGTTAAAAGTGAATAGGACCCTAAAGAACCATGCGATGTTCAAGTTCCACACTTTGCTCTTGAGTAGACCACTCAAAGGAACTACTTGACTCTTACTTGAAACCCAGAGAGACCACATTTTCCAGGTATACAGATCAAAAGGAGGGAGACAGCAGGAGCAGACAAGCAAAGAAGATACAGCCACAGAGAACACACGGCATGGGGGTAAACAAGCCCACGCTCTCTGGGGGCCTTTTGATTTCCTAGAGCACAGGAATTAGCTTGTTTTCAATGACTTAAGTGAGGAAAGGGCAAAATGGTTACTTTAAAAAGCTACTAAAAATATACAACTTGTGGTTATTTTATAATTATTTTAATTAGAATTAGAGGGGCCAGCTTCATTTTTATGTGGAAAACTCATCTATGTAGATGTTGCTTCCCAACAAGTGCTAGACAGACTAGGTTATAGAGTATAAAAATGTCCACTGCATGCATGGTACTCTGGGGAATCCATCCCCGTCCACTCGGCTCTTCCTCTGGCTGGTACCCCTGCACCTCTGCTGACCCTCTCCTGTTCAGTTACAGGCCACAGATCTTCTACCCGTACGATCTGCCTTCTCCAGACAGCGTTTCTGCATGAGACCATGACTGTTTTCACAGGATTCAGTCCTTTAGTGCTTGAAGCCTGAACTCTCCCCTCTACTTTGGTTCTTGTGTTCCACAGAGGTACATCCCTGCTCTAGTTATGAATTAGGTTCCACTTTAGCAGAACATCAGTTTCCTTTTAGAGAAGATGTAACTGCTATTTTAGCTAATGGGGAGGATTGAGAGGCTTTTGTTGTTGTTATCCGTGTTCTTTTCACTCTGTTGAGTTATGGATGTGCTGAATTGGGTTATCCTTATGAAAATCTGGAGGTTAAAGAAATTTTCAAGGGAAGTCCTTTGGAGCAAGCTTCAACTAGTATGAAACAAGTCAACAAAATTTTCCATTTTAAATAAGCTACAAATGGGCCATTCTCTCACTTCTCTTTGAATCTTACCAATAACAGAAATGATCATAAAATACATTTAAAAATTTATGACTGGGAAAATTTCTTTTGGTTACCCTTTCCTAAATCGTTTTACATCATTTGTTTAGCACTCTAAACTGTCAAGAACATCTAGCATACCTGTTTGATAGCTACCCTATTGTTTAGATGCAAAAGCATTGTCTCCATTCAGAAGTTGGTTTAACAAGACAAATGTCTGTTACATGAATCAGATTAACAACCTATAATTAGTACATGACCCTGGAATATTTAGGCAAGGACAATATTTCCACTTCAATTTCAAACAAAAATAATTTATTTTAAGTAATGTCTTGGCATTGTTCAAAACATTAATCAAGCCATTATGTCATATGACTTATTTTCTTTACAAAGGAAAATACTCAATCTTGGTTTTAAAAAAGGCAAACCAGTAAGCTACATTAGAGATTAGATATAATGTACAGCCTATGCAGCCACATGACAAATAGTTTCTGCTGCTTTGTTATTACACAGGTAGTTGCTTCCTTCAGCTAAAGCCTGGGGTCTTGTATTTGTTTTATGCATATTGGGTTTTGTTCTATTACTTGGCAGGAGATTGTACTCCCTCGAGTCAGCTGTGTTCATTGGTTAGAATAAATTCCAGCATCTGACACCAACTCCATTAATCACAGACAAGCTTGAGTAAGTGAGTAAGATAATAGAAAGACAAATATCTGGTGAATGGTGAACACTGTTTATATATGTATGCTATTCAGTTAATGTAGAAGAGATTTGAAATATTCTTGAGTCCAAGGTGTTTGCAACTGTCTATCAAAAAGGATAAAGGCCTTCTACATGAAACGCTTTATCTCAGGCAAAAGATGTAGGAACGGAGACATGTATTACTAATATTCTTAATACCACCACCCTGAAAGAATACAGAGAAATTTCCATATGAAGCTATCCTTGTTACTTGTTTATAAATGATAGGCTCTTAGAATCAAAGCGTTGGGGGACATTTCATGATTATACTGTTATCATATATCAATACAGCACAGAATTTGGTTTCTAGGATTCTAATTAATTGAAAACCACTTTCTCAATAAGTAAAATCATTACATTTCAAAACAAAGTTTAACCAGTTAATAAGCTGCTCTACGTAACAAGCAGGTGTAGACCCTTTGAAGAAAACGGCTTTATACAGTTACACACCCATTGGGATTTTCACTATAGCACTGAAGGACAGATTAGACTGAAGCCTTTGTGATACTATTCCTACTTCTAACTGGATAATGTATATGACTGTAATAGTTTATTCACACACCACATAGTTTTCCAACTATTTCATCACTTTTTTTCAATTAAGACTTGGATGTACCAGGACAGAGTTGGCTTCAACGAGCAGATTTCAAGTCTTAAAATCCAAATTGTACTTTAAATTTTATCAACATCGTGATTATAAAATGACTTTAAATCTTATACTTTGAGACACAATAGCACATATAGATGCAGTAACCCAGATAATATTGTTCCACTGTAATTTCCTTATCCTTACGCGTTGTAAGGTCAGCAGAAATATAACCTAAGTCACATTGCCATTTTACTCCTTTATGCAAATTAACATGCTTTTTCTCTGAGAACAATGGTCTCCTTTATTTTTATGAGTTAGGCATTTCACATGCTTTGTAAAACCGTGTCTGAAAACTTTCAATTCCATTCTTCATGTGAGGGGCAGAAATGTACAATTATCATCAAAGGTAGAGTTGTCATTGTGAAATACCTTAGGTTTATTAATTAGTAACACATATCTGATTCTTAGCCAGAATATGGAGCTGGAGGGTGTTCTTTCATACTGAAAAATCAACTACATAATATGGTACATTATGTGCAAATGTAAATACTGAAGAACTCTGCAAAAGTTTAATCAAAATCTGCTTTCAGTTTGTTAATGATTTCCCAAGAAAACCACTGAGGGAGATACAGCAACCTCGTGAGAACATCATAAATCTCTTCATAATTAATTTTTATAATGGCAGTTTTGATTATGTTGATCCAAGTAATGCAGTGGTGGCAGGTTGGGTAAAGGCAAAGGTTTATTTTTAGTTTCCCCAAATGTTGTCTCACTTGATTTAGGAGGGCTTGGGAATACCCAAGAATTATCTTCCAGAGAATTTCTGCCATAAGAATTGTGTTCCTGAAAGTTTGTGCCATCGTGAGGAATGGATCGCTCATGATCTGTCCATGACTGGAGAGCTGCTTTCTCTGATAAAACCTTTGCATCTCCTGGTAAAGGGGAAGACGTGGCATGACAAAGAGTTTTGCCATTTGGTGAGAGAGGGGCCTGTCTTTTGTATGTTGCAGTAAAATTCATCAAGTGCAGCTTTGCGCTGTCTTTCCCAAGGTCTTCCATGCATCCTGCTGGGGCACAAGCTGAAAAGAAAGCACAGGCTAAGCATCAGCTGTCCTGGTATTTATGATCACAAAACAGTAAACAAACACTTTGTTAATTTGGTTGATTCTAGAACTGGAAATGGACATTTCCAAGTTAGTGCGATCACTGTGGCAGTGTGACTTGAAGTTGACAGATGATCTCAGTTCTAATCCTGGATCCGCTATTTACTGACAGGGTGACACTTGACTGCTCCAGGTGTCACTTCTCTCGTCTGCAAAATGGACACAGGAATCTTGTCCCGCCCATATCATAGTGAACATGAGGAAATTCCTATTTTAAAAAGCTGGAAACCAATTCACTTAAAATACAAGTAAAGACCCTGTTCCTGGCTCTTAATATGGCTGGAGAAGGCTTGCAGAATGTGTCAGTGGAGACTAAGAAAGCTGTTCTTAAGTTTTAATAATTTTGTTTGTTAGATATAATATTCCTTAGCTTAGTCAAATCTGTTTTCCATAGGTGGTCCAAAAGTAAATTTTTCCAGAAATAACTACATTGTGAATTGGTGAGACCCAACTGAAATTTGATATATATTAAAGGCTTTTATGGATAAAACAATTTAAATTAAAAGCTATAAAATCATCTCATTTCTTGTCAAATATATATAATGGTAAATGTAAATTCTGCTATGGTCACAATATAGGTCAAAAAAAAGCAAAAAAAATGAGTTTAGTAACATGTAATGGCTTAGAAAACAGAATGCTCTCCAGCTGCTGTTCAGCCACAGACAACACAAAGCAAGGGTGTGCTTCCCTCCCGCTGGACGGATACCAAGTGCCACCAAGGCCTGACTCTAGTTTTAAAGGAGAAAGAAACTGAACCACATTAAAAAATAAGCTCACTGCCCCTTTTCTTGGGAGGAGGTGACAGTGCTCAGCTTCTGGACAGGGTGACATGTGGGTCTAGAGAAAAGGTGACCTGGGTTTATCTCTGTCCACTCCGCAAAGCACTCAATTCTTTGTGGAGAGTGGTGGCCCCAGGCCTGGCACTGTCGTAGGAAACGTGCTAGAAACTTACGGTTAAAAGCAAAGATCAATCATTCACCAGCTCAGAAACGACACGACAATAAGCATTTCCAAATGAGTAGAGAGCATTTCTCCTTAATTATTTTTTGGAAGTTCTATTTAGTATATAAGAGGCTCACTGAAAAATTACTCCATGAGTCTCATTTAAGAGAGGTCTTATTTCTACCATCAACTTAAAGTTGTCCCATATGTAACCCTGGTCACTGGAAAACCTGAGGACAAAATGAACCGTAAACTAAGTTGGGGTGTGCCCAAGTACCTTATTGTTTTGCCTGGTTCATAAGTAACTAACCCTAGAAACAGAAAGGCAATTCTGAATTTAGCTTTCTGTCCCAACATGCAACGTCCCCCACCCCACAGGAAACATTTCTGAGGAGAACTATTTATAAAATCTCTTGTGCCCTCTTTAGGGACAATTTGAGGTGTAAATGACAATTTTAAATTAATGATTTTTTAAAAAATAAAAAGTCACATCTCATTCCTTTAAAAATAAAGTTTACAGCATTCAAATTTACATTACACAACTTTACAGGAATACAATCATTACGTAATAAAAGGTACAAACGCACTGATTTTTCTCAGTATAGAAATAGCTTTGGCAAAGTAGCCACTACTAGTTAACACAAAACTCAAGAAAAGGTTTAATCAGCCAAGCAGTTAAATATGCAAAGCAATGAAAATTTTTGTTTGGTTGAAAAGGCTAAGTGAATATAGCATCTAGTCTCTATTCAAAACAATCTGTCCTTTAAGGAAAGAAAAATTAAGTTTACAAAAAATGAAAATAACCAAATAACGAATCAGAGTTCTCTCTTTAAAAACAATTTAAAGAGCTACGTCTTTGGTATATTCTGTAGCACTGGAATGAAAGTAGCTTTTGGTGTCTTTTTTTTTTTAATATATGAAGTAGTTGTGGTAAAAGGTCAACTAGAGCAAACTTAACACCTCAGCCTTGAACACATAAGCAACACTTGGCTGAGAAAAAAGCCACAAGGGGAAAAGAATACAGTACTGAAGAAACACACATCAGCAACACCTTTATGTGTGAAGTTGACCAGTATGAGGCTGAAGCCAGAGCAGAGAATGGGTGGCTGTGAATAGACTACATATACTTTGGCTTATCAAACTCATTTGATGAGATTTCGATAAGATACGATAACGAGTTGCTCTTTGAGCAGTTTGGCTGGAATCAGTGGTTTCCGGCAAACCCTGACTTGCCTTTCTTGATTGCAGTTGGGGTTTTCAGCTTTCTTAGCAGTTCAGCTTGTACTTGAGTCACCAGATGTAAATTAGACATTTCTCTCTTCAGTTCCCAGTATGCACTTTGCATATTATCACTGAAATACAGGGTTGTGTTTTTTTAAAAGAAAAAAGTTAATGGTTATTATTCTCTGTGGAGAGAAGGGAATAACTTTAAAATAGAAATGAGCTTATCTTCATTTCTGCTCAAATTGTTTTGAAATAATACAAATTAAATAAAACGTCCTCATTAAATAATTAAAATATTTAAATAGAGCATTATAACAAGTGAAAAAATCTTATTCACAATAACACTGACCTAATTTTTATCAATTAACTGAACTATATTAAACAGAAGGGTATTATAAAAAGTATTCTAACCGATGAGTTTAATAGTGCTCTCCTCAGGACTGAGATTTTATGATAGATAGCCTATGATGTGCAGTGGCGTTAATATATTTAATAGTAAGGAATATGGTCTTCACTTGCAAATCTGATCAAGAATAGGGCTTCCCTGGTGGTGCAGTGGTCGAGAGTCTGCCTGCTGATGCAGGGGACACAGGTTCGTGCCCCGGTCCAGGAAGATCCCACATGTCGCTGAGCGGCTGGGCCCGTGAGCCATGGCCGCTGAACCTGTGTGTCCGGAGCCTGTGCTCCGCAGCAGGAGAGGCCACAGCAGTGAGAGGCCCGCGTACCGCAAAAAAAAATAAATAAATAAAGTGACATTCATTCATGGATGGATTTTGAATTTGTATTTATCTTTTGATTATTCTGTTCTGATGTTGTGAATTGAAATGCTGTTATCAATTCTGAATGTACACCGAAGCCCACATTAAAATAAAATTTAGGTTTCATGCATTCCAGTCTTTTATGTTTGACTGGGCTGTCTCATATTGTTGGTTCTAAACCAATGTGACATGACAGCACAAGACATGAAGAGCCAGCTGATTTCCTGGTAAGGGAAAAGGAGCTGGAGAGAGGATTATATGAAACAGAAATAAAAACTTCACAAATACCTCTCATTTTACCTCAATTATCTGAAAAGTTATAAATCAGTTATTTTAAACCTAATTTTATTGAGTTTCATCTTCCATTAAGCATTCTTATTTGCATATTCATGATTTTTTTTAGGTTCTTAGTTGCCAACTAAATAAGTCAAAATCTTCAACACATATTTAAGAACTGATCTCATAGTGTTCAAACAACTCCTACTGCCTCTTAAAGATATTAGTATAATTTTAGTAATAATGAAATCAAATTAAACAAACATGTCACGTCATGCTTCAATTTCTGTCTAGCTATAAACAAAAACCTTTAAACAAACTACAAGGATAACACTCTTCATATCTAAATCTAATATCTTATTCTAATTATGGAAACAACAGATATATTCAAAAACCGTTATTTTGAATTATGACATTCCTTTTTTGTCAAAATATTCCCATTCCACTCAGACTATAATTCTTTCAATAGGAGCAGGAGAATAAACTTTATACTGCTTTTGAGAAAAATCTACTTGTTTTAATCTGTTGTAACGTCATTTGTTAACCAGTAGTCTATTAAAAAACGCAGGGATTTTTGCAGGTTTTTGATAGGTATGAAATAATTACTTCACAAAAATTAGTTAACCACCTCTGCTTCGGCAGTCAACATCTGAGCCGTGTGCTACAATGAGTGTCTCACGTAGGAACTGTCTGAAGTGTGAAGAGTCAGTGGTTCCTTGGTGCAATTCTGGGCATTCAGCATGCTTCCCAAAAAGAGTTACTCACATTACGTAGCAGCTAAGTGTAAACACTGTACATGTGCTAATTCATGCAGACAGTCATGATATGAATCATACAGATTAAAAACAGTGGCTTAAGATTGTAAATCAGTACCTGACTTGGAGAAAAGCAAGTACAGTACTCAAGACAGTGTTTGGATACTGGAATATCAAACATTGCATCATTCAAAATAGCTACCCATATAAAATAAGAGAAAATTAAAATAGAGGTGTTAATGCAGCACTAATACACATTTTCCAATTCAATTTAATGAAGACTGCGTATAAATTAGGTGACACCAAAAACTAGGTCACCTAGTTTAACATATGTCTAATCTTTTTCTTTTGCCCTTAATGTCACCTGAATAGAAAACTACAGATATAAAAAACTAAAATTATTACTAAGTATGAGCTCTCCCTCTTGTGGATAACAAAGTAATGGCAGTTACTTTACACTTCATTTATATTAAAGTGCTATAGTCTTCAAAGTGTGTTAAAATTTTTAAAATTCTACTTGAACAAATCATTGCTTAAGTAAGACTGGACAGTTGTCATCCACAGATCTTTAGCAGAGCTCCAGCTAACCTTTACTTATCCAGGTATTTTTGAGCCTATAAACTGTTCCCCTTCTACCTCCCACCAGCTGGGAATATAAATTAGTTAAATTTTGCTTTAAATACCATACAAGCAAAATCCTAATGATATATATAGTTGTGTACAAAGAACTCATAAAGCTACTTGAACACTGAGATGCAACACCAAAGCACCCCAAATGAAAACCCTAAGAAATAAGACAGATGAGACAAAAAGATAACGGTGGTTGAGCATGTACTATGTGCTAGACAGGCACCTCACCCGGTTCTCACACAAACGCAGCAACCTGGGAGCTCACTTCACACACAAGGAAGCAGGTGCCAGAGAACTTCCTGACTCTAACAAGCTGCTGTTCAAAGCTGCCTTTCAGCTATCCAGTCCTGTGACTGACTGCTGCCCTTTGTGGGTAACATTTTTCAAATCATCATAACCTTCAGCTTCATCACATTTGCCAACTACTGACTTCCAACACAACCTTCTTCGTCCCAGTATAAAATTCCACACCTCTAAATTTTAAACGTAATGAAACCTGCTTATCCACATCTCAACAAGGGGGCACATGTCCAGCTTACATAGTAAAAACTGTGTAAAAGCTCAGTTTTCTTAATTGACACTGTACATTCAACTCTTTAATACTGAATGTTCCTTGTATAAGAAAAATCTACTTGATTTTGTTTTTTTTACTTCAGCCCTATTTTTCTTTAGCTTTTGAAAATTTATTGAACTATTACATTCCCCAGAGGAATTAAAATGAAAGTATGGGATAGTCTTAGCCAAGAACTAGAGACTTTGAAATGTATATCTTGACAACTGTGATTTCTTCAAACAAGCATCTTTCAAATATTTTTAATTGTAAGGCACAGCAGGCAATCATTTTACACTACAACCCATATTCTGTTATGTCCTATTCTGTTTTCTTATTTTTAAAATGCTTGTCTTAACTCACAAAATTTCATGATCAACTAAGGCAACACAGCACAGTGTGAAAAACACTAACCTAATCCCTATTTTCTAAACCAAGAATTTGCATCTGAAGAAGTTACCCCATACCTAGATCTGGCTTAAGAACTGAAGGCAACAACATAAAGGTAACCCCAACTAGTACACTGGCAGGACATTGGCCAAGTTTCTGATGCCAGGGCTGTTATTGTTAAATGATACTGTATACAATGAGGAACATATAAAAGGCCTCCAATAATTAACATGTTCACTCAGGAAACAATATGGTACCACCTTGTTCCCCTGGCAATATGATGGAGGAAATGCAAAAAAGGAGGTGTTCCAAAAAGGGGAGTTTTCCAAATAACTGGAAAATAATCCTTAAAAATACCTGAACTTTTAGTTAATGGTTTTATGGAAACATTCCTATGTACTTTTCTAATATAGTAAACTTAATTTATCATCTGAATTGTTCCATTTAGAAGTGGATGACGTAACTTAAAGACTAATAAAACATAGGACTATAAACTGTAAATAGGTATAAATGATAAGGTAAAGGAAAAACAAGATAAAATGCAGTCAGGAATGAGGCTAACATAAAAATGCATGATATAAAGTTTACCAAGGGTAAGCTACAGTTTGGTTATTAGTTTTCTAGTTGCTAACCAGAAGAGGGAGAGCTAATCAGTTCTGCAATCCACACTGCTATGGGTCTGCAAACACAGAAATGTACTTGAGCACTGGGGAGCCATTAGGACCCGCTTTAATTACACAGTTCTTTAACATACAGAAACTCTTAGACTGAACTTAATTCATTCTAAAAGCTTTTTCTCAGTTGATACCCTGAATTGATACTGAGCTTTAGAGAATTCAAAACTGTACTTCAAAGCCACAATTACATAGTTCTCAGCCTCAGAAACCAGACTCATCTTTTGGGGCCTTCCTCCTCCTCCAAATCCTGGCCTAGAGATCCTTCACTATCTTTTTAGTTATATGATGCCTTCAAACACACATCTTTTTGGTGGGTGGCGGACAACTTTTCAAGTTATTCTCAAAAGAAGTGATCCAAATTATGTAACACTGCCCATGAATGGAAGCAGAAGCCCTGTTCTATACCATGTACTTCTAATAAACTATATAAGCCCTTTTATTTGACCTACTGATTCTAACATGCTTCTTTCCAAAAATGGTTTAAGAAAGCTTATAAAAATGACAAATACAACAAAATTAATAAGGGGAAACCTAGGTTGACAGGAAGAAAGAAGGTAACTGACATAGAAGACACCTTGGAAAAATAATTCACATGGATGCTATACTAGACACATGTTTTAAAAAAAGGAAAAACTTCCTTGCTGTATATTTAGATGAAAGTTGAAGGTATAAGTGAACTACTGTTTGAATGGCAGGGCTGAGAAGCTGCAATAGAGACTCTGGCCCATGACGCCTATAATACTTACTGCTGGCCCTTCACACAGGAAGAGGGGCTGCACCATGTTTCCTCATACTGTTTTCCCCAACTGAGCATTTCTCTCCATTAGATTTTTGATAGGAAGAATAGGTATGAGATAATTCAGTAAATTTTGGAAGCCAAACGAGCAAACCATGAAGTCAAATGAGTATGTTTCATTGGGTGGAAGCATCCATGGAGAGAGGGGATGTTAACATAGCAGAACAAAAATTATCAGATAAAACAATGCACTTATGTTACTTAAATAAAAATAATATATATATCTGAGGAAAAAAAGGGCCGAAGTAACATACATGAACTCTGATAGCTACTTTTATTCCTACCCCAAGAGAATAGTTCTCTTAAAATTCATGTCATTATCAAAGAGTAAGGCTGTCCAAGTTTGCCCTTAAGACAAAGTGATATTGCTGTGTATGGAAATGCATAATTCTTCATGTAAAAATCAGAATTACAGAATACTTCTGTACAACTAGCTCCCTAAAATCCTATCTAAAATATTACTGAATGTTCAAAAATTTTATCTAAGGCATCACAATATGCACCTTTCTACTGCTCAAGTTCAAGCCTGTTGTTAAGGAACAGTTAAATATTTTTTATAAATACATTGTGATCAGAAATTACATGCAGTACCCAAATAGTGTCAACCTGTTTTTAAGGTTAAATCATAACAGAAATCTATGTACCTATACAAAGCGGCCTACAGAATAATTATTATTGTTATATAATGTATTATTATTAAATGCTGAAAGATGTTCATACCTTGAAATGCTTAGTCTTTGGAGATCTCTGCTCTTCAGATTGTCTTCCTGAGATGGATACTGTCATTGTTTAAAAAACAGTTTAAAAGTTGTAATTGTTACCTTCTATTTATTCTCAATACTTTATTACCCTACACGTGCTTCAGCTTTTACAGAATACATCTGTAACTGTACAGCATAAAACTAGTATCTTATATTCAATTTTAATGAAATAACTCCAAATTTATACCAGGTATTTCTAAATCATTTCCAATTATTTTAAGTCATTAATGCTTTAATTTTCTTTAAAAAATACACTTGCTCTCACATAAAAGACCTTGGAGTCTTACAAAATCTATTTCTGATGATACCAATCTGAAATCTATATTCAAAAAAGGGTAACAAATTGATCAAATTACTGTTTCTTCAGGTATAGCTGAGTGAATTCCACCAGAAAATGGAAGTTTATTGGTATTTCACTTTTTGATATTATTACAAAGAAGTACCAAAATTTAACAGATTATTGTTTAAAAAGATTAACATAAATTTCTTCTTTCCACAAGAAAATGACAGGGAAAGGACTTCATAAAGTCCTTATATACTTCCAAGTTTTAGTAGTTTAGGTTATAGATGACAAAAAGAACCTATAAAAGATATTTAAAAGTGGACTTAATACATTTAAGATAACTCTGTAACACACTTGTTTGCAATGCATTCAATTTTGGGTCTATAACAAATAAAAATGACTACCACAGGCACTAATTCTATTAGCAGAAATGGCCAGTATAAACTAAGAAAACAAAATTTAACTTTACCATTTCTTATTTATATAATCTAAATGATATTTTTTAAAGCGGAACACTAAAAAGCCACAAAAGGACTTCATGAGTCCTCTGAGTTTGGGAGTGTAAAATATCAAAATGTACTACAGAGGGCTTCCCTGGTGGCAGTGGTTGGGAGTCCGCCTGCCGATGCAGGGTACGCGGGTTCGTGCCCCGGTCCGGGAGGATCCCACGTGCGCGCGGAGCGGCTGCGCCCGTGAGCCATGGCCGCTGAGCCTGCGCTCCGCAGTGGGAGGGGCCGCAGCAGTGAGAGGCCGGTGTACCGCAAAAAAAAAAAAATGTACTACAGAAGTTAAAGTGTCTTTGGATCTGATTGTTCAGAAAATACCAACTAAATACTGTAAATGATTTAGTTGCATCTCAGGGAGCCCTGTGGAGAGGGGAAACAGAACTGGCCCACAAGTCAGAGGAAGTCTGACCACTAACAAAGCACATAACCTTGGACATTTTCCTTTCCTGTTCCTCATAGGAAATGAAGGAATCAGATCAAGTCACTTTTCGTTTCTCTGTATAATTAATTAAAAATACACATTTTAATTAGTGTATACTTATACATATATGCACAATGGAAACTTTTTTTTTTTTTTTTTGCAGTACGTGGGCCTCTCACTGTTGTGGCCCCTCCCACTGCAGAGCACAGGCTCCGGACGCGCAGGCCCAGCGGCCATGGCTTACGGGTCCAGCCACTCCGCGGCATGAGGGATCCTCCCGGACCGGGGCACGAACCTGCGTCCCCTGCATTGGCAGGCGGACTCTCAACCTCTGCGCCACCAGGGAAGCCCAACCTTACTTGTTTTTAAAGCCAATGATAGTAAACAAAACAAAACAAAAAACCTAACAGTTTTGCTTGGTGAAGTATTTCTCCAGCTACCACCTAACAATTCAGAAAATCTAACGTAAATTAGCAAAAAGCACAAAGGAATTGTCTCTAATACTCAAAGACCCTGTCCCTGGCCAGTCATCAGTTTGCTATGTTCTAAAGGCAGTAATGGATATGTTTCCCAACTTGTGCCATCTGATGTTGGAGTTTCACATAAATGGGCCCATAGCTACAAAATCCTCGGAAACACTGTTCAAGTTAAATAGGTTCCTGTACTTCAGGACTGCTCAGAACCTTTAGTACACACAGCACACTGTGCATCTCCAAAGAGGCTGTCATTGGCTACCTTAGGCATCTACACCAACTCCATTTACTGAGCCAGTGTTTCCTACGCTTCAGTCCTAGTGTCTGTTTTTCTAAAAGAATCCACTGTTCTGAATATAAGTGGCTAGAAAACTGGAGGATACAGAAAGTAAAGACAGCCCATAGTGGAACTGACCCTGGAACCTTGACCTCATTTAATACCAAACAATCAACTGAGCTCACTAAGTACTTTAAAAAAAAGCAAAGCCCCCAAAGCCCCACTATTCTGTCCATGTAGGATGCTATTTCACACTTCAGAAGGTGTTATAAAATATGTTTCACAGAAAGTACCATCTTAAAAATATCTGTAAGTATGGCTACAGTAGATATAAGATTATTAATGTGAAAATAAATTTTCTCTCCATAGCTTGCTCTTTGACTCCCATATCCAAGAGGACTCTGACCAGTAACACCTTTGAAACAAGACTGAAATGTACACATCCCACAATACCAAGATTTAAACTTGGAACCCTTGATAAATTGATAAATTTCCACTCCATCTTTCCTTGGTTCATATCTCTATATTAGTTGTGAGCATTTTTGACTTTAAATCTCCCCTCCTTCAGCCAAATAAATTCCTGTGAAGAAGGGACCGTGTCTTAAATCCCCTTTTCAAAAAACAAATTCCTCCCTTACCTCACCTTCAACTCTTAAAGTTTCTTAGTCTCAGCAATAAGGACTCAGCAATAAAGCAACATCATCAGCAATAAAACAAGTGATTTCTAAAGTGTCTTCTACCTTCAAGTCTGTTTCTGTGATTTGTGAAAGACCAATTAAACTAAAAGCAAATTTATCCTCTAGCACCACCTAGTGGAAAACAAATAATAAGAACTGAACTGTATTAACACATATACACATATACACCCCTAAAGCGCTTTTCTGGATTACCCTAATTAAAATTTTTGAAACACATTCACTTACTGAATACCTTATGTACTAGGCACCATGCTGCTTAGATATTTAATATCAAGTTTATAGAAAAAAGTTCAGTTAAATGAGTTTGCTAATGTCACAATAAGCAACACAATCATGAACCAAGTTTTTATGATTCCATGGTTCTGCTTCCTACTCTGTAAGGAGATATCCATTATTTATAAAAGCTATCAAATCATTTCAAGTAGAAAGTATATACTGACAATTGTAATTCAGAGCTTCAAGATGCAGATCTTTTCCTGCAAGCACATCTTTTTAAAAGAAGCCTCTCAAGGGCTACGGGCAACTGGGTTTGCAGGACAGGATGCTGGAAGCTGCTAAAGGAATCGTGCATGTGATCACGGGTGCAAAGCTAGGAAAATCAACTTCAGATGTCAAGTAGGAAAAACAATTTTTTTTTTCTCTAATGGGAGGTGATAGTAATTTTTATAGTGGGTGTTTCCCCTTTATCAGGCCTGGGGGCTCCAAATCAAGTTCTCACTGTCCAGTTCAGAGGAGTTCACTGGGTAAAGGCCAAGGTAGGATGCTATATTATTCTTAATGCCTGTCTCATTCTTAACCAGTGGTCACCTTCAGTAAAGACCACATTACAGACGAGAGACCTGTCGGCTCATCTAAGGACACTTGGGACTCAGGGCAGAGTGCTGGCTGGCAGTCAGGAAGCGTGGGCGGAGCTCCTCTTTCAGATGGTGGCTGCTCAGAAGAACCTAGGGTGGGGACATAGCTCCTTAGTAGTGCTGGATACTCTGATGGGCACAATGTTGACCTGAGAAATAATTATCTACGTGGCTACCTTAGTTTGAAATACATAAGTGTATAGAATGTATATAATGGCTATTGAACTCCAGACTATTAAACTTTTCAATTTCTTGTAATAAACTTTGTGTTTGGAGCATTGCTCCCACACTGCTCTGCTTCTCTATCATTCCTTCTTTTTATTCTCAGCATTGTCATGACATTGAAAACATTTATCCAAGCTTTTCTGAACCCAATGTAAAGTTGTCCCTCGGTATCCTATCCATGGGACACTGGTTCTAGGATCCACAGTGGGTACCAAAATCTGCGTATGTTCAAGTCCCACAGTCATCCCTCTGTATCCTCGGGTCAGCATCCGTGGATTCAACCAACAACGGATAGCGTAGTCTACAACCTGTGGTGGCCTCGATCCACAGATGTGGAACCCATAGATACCAAAGACCGACTGTATACTTACTGAAAACAATCCTTGTATAAGCAGACCTCCACGGGTCACAACCCCATTGTCCAGGGATCACTGTATTAGCAGACAGACTCTGGGTGAGGACCTGAGAGGCAACTTGTGTTTCAGTGGATGACTTCAGGCTAACCACACTTTAGCAGCTCAAGCAGGGTTTTTGTTTTGCTCCCCACCCCCACCCCCGCTCCGCCAACCCCAATTCTTGCATTCTCAGCTATTAGCTGAAAATTAAAGTTGCTCCAAAAGTATTAGACTTCTGAGAATTAGTGGATGCTGTAAAGTTTTGTTTTAATAATTCTAAAAGCAAGTCTCCTGTCATGTCTAAATTAATCAAATTATTATGTTAAATGAAGTGGGAAACTTAAAACCTGAGTTCTCTTTAAACTTTACAGAGAAAAAAATGACTTAAGGAAACTGAAGGAAAGGAAGTCTGAAAGAACAGCTTTAATAAATTAATAAACTAATAAGGTTTTTAAAAATTAGCTTTTAAACAACAAAATCATAATATAATTCTGGGATTATGCTAAAAGTATACAGTTATCATATTTTAGCAAAAATGATTAAAGGGCAAGATAAAGGTGAATTTTCAGATAATGTGACTCTCTAAGTAGTTATAATTTATGTCAACTCTATGATTTAACACTTAGTTATAAATCCTACATATGATGCACACATATGCATGCTGAATTTCTCAATTTAATAATTCTGTAATACCGTTTGTTTGGCTTTTTGTAGCTCTATTTTGAGATCTCTACATTCCTTCCTCATCAGTTCCAGTTCTTGTTCCAAACCATGGATCTTCAGGTCACAGCTCAACTTTTCCACCTCCCAGTTGGATGAAGGTGGATTTAAATTTCTTATCACTACAAAAAGGATGGACATTAAAATTGTTATTTCTGACTTCTACATTGGTTGCAATTCGAAAAAGATTATGCTAATAAAATGCAGGTTAAAAGAAAAACCAATATAAATAATGAACAATTACTAAGTTTCTGAAAAACAGTAATTACTTTCACGTATCTATGCTAATAAGAAATCTAGCAATCTTATTTTAGAATGTATTAATTACCCCATCCCTGATTTTTGGTTTAGGTTAAAGAGCAAATTTGTCAGCCTGAAACTTTAAAATATACAACACATATCAAGCATATGCTGAAATTATAGATGGATGAATAATCTATATACGTCAAGGTTGAGAGTGATAAGAATTAAATGAAGTGAGTAAACTGATGCTCACTCAGCTCATCACTCCATCTAGTCCCTTTAGAAAGTATAAAGTTTGACCATCAGGCCTAGAACATAACTTCCAAACAATTTTATTCATAAACATTCCACTGTACAAACTCAATACCACTGGATATGGACTAACCCTTGACTTGGTTCCTTAGGCTCTGTACATAGAAAAAGACCCAATCAGCTGCCATGAGAGATCTCACCTCAACCTCCCATCAAAAGGTCTCTCAGAGGCCTACTCGTCAGCTTGTCTCATCAGAATGAATGTGCATGGGAGCAGGCTAATACCCATACCTCCCACTCTTAACTTTTCAACATAGCATCTCATCTGCACATTGTAACAACCTTTAGAAATTGGGGCGGGGGGAAGCAACTGTAACTACTCAATGACAGGGTGTCTAGCAGTGGGCAAGAGGCTTTGTAGAGGATGGGGTTCTACTCCTTTCTTCATCTACTTCACTGCAAACTAGCCCTGAATAAAAACCATCAAATTTTCTCTAGGAAAAGTACAATTTATATCCAAGGAAAAGTTAAAAGTTGATACTTTGTAAAAGCAGAGCAATTAATATAAGCCTAAAAATTAAAAAATAAGTCCTTAGGATACAGATATAGCAAACTGATCATGGATATAACACAGGAATGGAAAAATGTATTAATTGCGTTAGAATAATTGTAACACGTTTAAGTGGCCTACCCTGCTGAGTTTCCACCTCTGTCCTCAGCTGGAGGAGTTCTACTTCTTTAGATTGTAGCTGTTCATTCAATACTTTCAAAGATTCAGAGTTGTCTTTATTCTAGTTAAGTAGAGAAAATGCCAAATTACATTCAATAAAATCTATAGGTTGGTATTATATATTAATTTTCAGGTAGATGTTGAAAAAACTGATTCTATCCTTTGAAAAGCAAGGTGGGAAATGAACTCAGTTTTTCACTAATCTCTTTTTCTAACTTAGGACATATTATTCACTGGCTTTTAAAAAAAAACACAGTGATAAACTCTACTAAGTCATGATTTTTCAAAAGAAGTTAGTGGTGTTAGATGTACTTAAGACCTAAACATCAAAAAAAAAGGACCTAAACATCATTACATATTGAGTACTTATTTTGTATAGAAATAACTTAGAAATATTCCTATCAAAATGTTCTATTTTTGCCTTGACCATGCAAATTTTTTATCTAATAAGTGCAAATATCTCTCATTTCTAATTTTAACCTCTTGAAGGAGAAAACTCATTTACGACATACAAATACCATCCTTTTCAAACCAACTTACCATTTTATCCAATTTGCTCTTCAAATTATCTCTGTCAATGCAAACCTCTCGATATGCATGGTAGGCCTTATTTACTTGTTCTCGTCCCACAGAACTTGTTTCTTCATCCTTTCGAGCTCCTATAAGCTAATGGTATAAAATTAGAAGACAAGGCTTAAGAGGATATTCTACATAAGAAAATAAGTCAGTCTTCTATGGCTGCACAACTTACCTTAATTACTCTAATGCAGGGAATAAAGCCTGGACCTTAATTACTCTAATTCAGGGAATAAAGCCTGGACTACAATTAAGTGAACATTTCACTTCCACACAATTAAGCTTTACTGATTAAGAAAGTACAGAACAGATACTTTTAAAACTCTTCTTTCAGGCTTTTACTTAATCAGTATCTTATACTTTGTAGTAACTATTTACAATATTAATTCGTCATACTAAACACAGTACAGCATTCTTTCATAGTGCTTATGTGTTTCCAAGCCAGCACACAGTATTTAATTTCCATCATCAGAAAAGTAACAAGTTAGTGTGTACCTGACATTTTAAGGAATAGACGTGTTAGTTCAATTCCTATATTATTCCAGAAGAGAAATTATTAGGATTGTTGGTCACAAAGTACAAAAATATTTCCAATGTTACTTATACCAAATCATATTTTTCTACTGATTTTTAGAATAAACCTAACTACAAGCTCCAAAATGTTACCTTTTGTCACTCTATCCAGTATGTCACAATTTTATTTAATAGTCATTAAGAAAATTCATACGAATACAAAGAAATTGATTATTTTTACAACTGAGTCTTTTCTTACTTCCTCCAAATGAGTGAAACTCTACCAAGCCCTATCCTTAAGTTTTTATAACTAGATCATTTCCTTCCCGCTTTGTGCAAGCTGCTGTCTGTAACGTACCACTACACTGAAGATCTAAGGATCATAAACTATGATCTGAAGAATAATGAACTAAGTTAAACTTTAAAAATAAATGGATGCGTGAGGAAGATTTCCCAATAAATGGATGAGTGAGGAAGATTTCCCAATAAACTAAGTAGATCTGATGATTTATAATTGAATCAGCTACCTTGCTTATGTATTCCATAACAGTTTCTGCATTAAAAGGTGTAAACAGAAGACATTAATTCTTCAGTTAAATGCATTCTTATTACATGTGTTCAAGAACAAAGGAGAATGTTGAGGTAAAGATGTCAGTCGTGGTAAAATTTTAGTACTGACGAAAACATTATTAAACATATCAGAACAATGTTCCAGGAACTTCTTCCTTTGACACTTCATTTCCTTTGTTGGTATATAATTTTTTGCACATATTTAAAAATCCTGAATAAAATACATACAGCTATGAAGGTAAGGCAATCTGATAAAAAGAGGTAAGAAAAATATTTGAACTTTAATCCCTTCATGTTGTTAATCCTATTTTGCAAACATTCACCAAGCACTATGATAAGTGAAACACAGTAGGCTAAGTAAAATGCCCAGGGTTTTGAGATTAGCAGTGAGTTATCCTTAGAAATTTGGTACTCATGGAAGACAGAGCAGAAAAATATTTAAAATTTCAAATGCTTTGAATTATTAAGTCACAAACATAATGAAGGTAAACAGATAAATTACCTTTTCTTCCAAAACTCTTATTCTTTTTTTTAAGAAAGAGTTCTCTTTCTCTGAATCCTTAAGTCGTTTTTTGATGTCTTCATATGCAGTGACAAGGGCAAAATGTGAAGCAACAGATTCATCTCCTGAATATATTGAGACTGGAGTCACTGTATCTCTCCTATGGGCTTTTTCATGATTCAGAATGCAGATATCATCTTCTACCAGTGCATCCATGACAGCTATTTAAGAACATAAAATAGAATGTCTCATTGAATAAATGAGCAGAAAAAAGAAGGTATATTTGGAATAATGTGAATATTGGGGAAATGTTTTAAAACTCCTATTTCTTTTTCATTTTTTTATTGAGATACAGTTGATGTATAATACTATGTAAGTTTCAGGTGTACAACACAGTGATTCACAATTTTAAAGGTTATATTCCATTTATAATTATTATAAAGTATTAGCTATATTCCCTGTGCTATACAATATATCCTTGTAGATTATTTATTTTATACATAGTAGTTTGTACCTCTTAACCTCCTACCCCTATCTTGCCCCTCCCCCATTCCCTCTCCTCACTGGTAACCACTAGTTTGTTCTCTATACCTGTGTTATATTCACTAGTTTATTTTTTAGATTTCACATATAAGTGATACCATACAGTATTTGTCTTTCTCTGTCTGACTTGTTTCACTAAGCATAATACCCTCCAAATCCATCCATGTTGTTGCAAATGGCAAAATTTCATTCTTTTTTATGGCTGAGTAGTATTCATTCCATTGTACATATATACCACATCTTTTCTTCTCCATTCATCTGTCAATGGACACTTAGGTTGCTTCCACATCTTGACTATTGTAAATAGTACTATGAACACTGGGGTGCATGTATCTTTCTGAATTAGCGTTTTTACTTTTTTTGGATATATACCCAGGAGTGAACTTGCTGGGTCATATGGTAACCCTATTTTTAGTTTTTTGAGAAACCTTCATACTCTTTTCCATAGTAGCTGCACCAATGGCTTCTTGATGATAGCCATTCTGACAGATGTGAGATGATATCTCATTGTAGTCTGAATTTGCATTTCTCTGACGATTAATGATGCTGAGCATCTTTTCCTGTGTCTGTTGGCCATCTGTATTTGGAAAAATGTCTATTCAGGTCTTCTGTCCATTTTTTAATCAGGTTGTTTTTTTTTTGATGTTGAGTTGTATGAGGTGTTTACATATTTTGGATATTAACCCCTTATCGGTCATAACATTTGGAAATATTTTCTCCCATTCAGTAGGTTGTCTTTTCATTTTGTGGATTATTTCCTTTGCTGTGAAAAAGCTTTTAAGTTTATTTAGGTCCCATTTGTGAATTTCTGCTTTTGTTTCCTTTGCTTTAGGAGATAGATCCAAAAAAAAATACTGCTATGAATTATGTCAAAGAGCGTTCTGACTGTTCTCTTCTTTATGGTTTCAGGTCTTACATTTAAGTCTTTAATCCATTTTGAGTTTATTTTTGTATATCTTGTTAGAGAATGCTCTAATTTCATTCTTTTACATGAACTGTCCAGTTTTCCCAGCACCAGTTATTGAAGAGACTGTCTTTTCTCCATTGTATACTTTATTTAAAAAAATTTTGTTTTTTACTTAAGTATAGTTGATTTGCAATGTTCTGTTAGCTTCAGGTATACAGCACAGTGATTCAGTTTATGTATATATAATATGCGCACACACACACACACACACACACACACACACACACATGCCTGTAACGTTTGTTTTGCTTTATTTCAGACAACAGGAATACTAAGGGAAGGTTTTGTTTGTTGTTTTCAGGGTCTGGTCTTCCATCATCATCTATTTGCTTTTCTGATTTTATAACTGAAAGCTTCCAATTGCTCTCAACTAAAGTCAGAGTTTGGCATGTCCAGTGATTTGTTTATATCTAGGATTATAGGAAAGTTAGGCAAAAATAAATGTGTTTACTACAAATCTGAGTAGTTGAAACCTATGATTCAGTCATTCTTCACCAACACCAATTTAACAATTTCTAACCATGTAGGACAACTCCTTAAGTTAGATTCTTTGCCAGTTTATCAAGAAAGTTGAAAAATACCCCAATATGCCCCCAAAATGGCAGATCCTCATAACCATAATTAACTCCTGCTGCTTCCAGTACAAAACTGCACTTTCTCCTAATGATGGATA